>NC_041396.2:281652600-282010934 GCF_900747795.2 Erpetoichthys calabaricus | reverse complement strand
GGTGTAGTGGAGTGGTGTGGGGGGATACGATAAAACTTGGAAGACAAGTGTGGATGCAGTCTGAAGGTTGGCGGCCTACCTAGTGCCACCACCTGCTTATTGCCTTTTCACTGCAGGCTATAAAGATAAAGAGAAGAGCAGGGCACAGATTCATTTATTCATAGAAACCCAGTTTCAAAAGGGATGTGTTTACTATTCTTCTGGTTGGAGAATCCCAGATATCAGTCTCTGAGAAACTGGGTTAACACACATAGATTTCTTTGTGAGTAGTTATGTGGCTGTGTAAACCCTTAACCAGACAGCAGTTAAGGCTAAGTAATCGGCACATGTCCATTGCATTCTGTTAGCCTGTGGCCAGTTACGTCTGGCCATCACGGTATTTATTCTTTCAAAACAGTTCTGTCCCATCAGTCATTGCTTCACACACACATCCAGCAACCACATGTAGAAAAGAGTGGAAGCGTCCATAAAGATATGTGAGATGTAGTGAGAAGTCAAGCAAAATGACCCCTTTTATTGGCTAACTGAACAGATTACAATATGCAACTCAGGCTCCTTCTTCAGGCAAGATTGATTGATTACATTTATTGATTCATTGATTACATCAAGTCATTTTGCTTGACTTCTCACTACATTCATAATGGCTAACACAGTACAACACCCTAGTACTTCTCCTGGTTGAAATTATCTGTCTTAATATTTCAGAAATCGCTAAATTTATGCACAGTGCTAAGGTCAGCAGCACAATCTTGAGTGTAGTAGAGTAACACGTTAGCGTGTGTGCTACACAGTCCGATTACCTTTTAAAGCATCGAGTAAGTCAATTTGACTAAATATATCTTTTAATACACAAGGCTTATTTTCAAATTCACAGAAGCTGATGGTAACATTTAACTCTTTTATGTGCAGTTTGATGATGTTGGAAGGTTTTGTCAAAGGAGAACTTCAGAAGAGTACTTGCGCATGTTATTAAGAAACCGGGTTTCTACCTTAATTGGGTCATTCATCTTAACCCAATTATGTGTGTGCATGTAGACGCACTGAATGTTAGCAGCAACACTAACCCTAAATTCAGATTTTATCCAGAAATAGTGCTTAAATGTATGCTTCTTCTTTTAATGGCTGTTTTCATTTGTATCGTGAAAGCTGCCTATCCTGTAATGGAGACACCTGATACCCTCTTGTGGGTTGGTTTTCTGGGAATGCAATATTTCACTAATATTAAGTGACAACATTACATGTACCAACTCAACATTTAAAAAAAAATTTAACAGCATCATGGCAGAACAATTAATGAACATTGGCCAATGTTAGGTGTTACCCCTGGCTAGGGTTCTATTTCATGTTTATTGTCTTTTTCATTCATGTTTGATTCTTTGATTCATGTTGATTATGTGCATTATTCTTTATTCTTGGTTGTGTCTATGTATAATTCCACGTGCTCTGTGGGTGTTGACCAACTGCTCACTGCTACTGTAATCACCGTAAATAAAAAGTGTGACATTCTCCAACTTTCTTGTCAGTAAACTTACTCATCAGACACACCCGAATGTTACACCACATTGTCTAACTTGTTGTTATTGTGTGCTGTTCCTTCAGAACAAATATAAAGAAGGCCTGGCCCCAAAACTCAAGATGTAGGCTTGTGGCCTGCTTGCACACAGAAACACGGTCTGTGGAACTTTTAGTTATCTTTACAAGTTATTATAGTATATACTCATATGAAATTCTGACAATGAATTATTAAACATAAGGACAACAATTTAATGTATCTAAAGGATTAATTAAATATTATTTGAAGCCTGGGCACCTGAGGCTTTTGTCTCATTTTCGAGGAGCCACCAAAATAGTTACTAAGGTTAAAATTAAGTAAATGAATAACAAATACCCCCATAAAAAGTGAGAACAAACTAGTAAGAAAGCCCAAACACCCCAATTCTGAAGCAGTGATAAGATAAATGGGAAAACCCATAGGACACCCCTGTTAATAAAGCGATGTTTAGAATAATGGAAGGATCAACATGTATACAAAATTACTGGTAGATGTAGTCCTTTGGCTAACATAATAGAATTCTGTATATTAAAAGTCAGATGACGTGATGTTTTAGATAAGTTAAATGTAATGGAAAAGTACAAAAAGGAATGAATTCCTTAATTAATTGCTCACTCCATGGACCAATTAATTTGTGTGTATATATGTGTGTGCAAGTAAAGAATTGTTCCACAACAGGTCAAGCTTCCACATTCAAAAAAGGGAGAGGAAAATCATGAAAACCCCTAGTCTATGGAACAAACATTCCTTCTTATAATACTAATATTAATACTAATATTAATACTAATACTAAAGTTCATGAGTGGTCTCCCCTAGACTTTCTCATATACTCAGATATGGGGATTGATAGTTGAGGAGTAAACCACAAGACAATGATTATATTTTTATATTATGTACATTAAGGAGCCATAAACAACAAATCAAATCAGATTAATAATATATTGAACAATTATTATAAAAGTAAAGTTGAATAAATCGAACGTTGCAGCTGCAAGAATAAAAAAGTGCCACTTTCAGTTAGCGGAAATAGCTCAAAAGTTTATAGAAATGTACATTTTGTATCTAATACTTCTATGCAAAATTTGGTTGACCTAAGTGAAAGTGTACTCAGGTTATCATGTTTACACACACACACACACACACAGAGACACACACACAGATATAATTCCAAAAATGGCATTTTCAGACTTAGGGAGGTCTAAAACGTCAAGATTCATCAAAATCTCGAAATCGAACTTTTGGACGATTACAATACTTTCCCTAGACTTTGTATGTGAGAAAGTGAAAAGGGAAAGGAATTCAAAAACAATGACAAAGGCAATTTAAAAAGGGTCAAGACAATAACAATATTTTACTTCAGAAATGCAGCACCAAAGCCAACAAGAAAAACTAAATCATAAACCAAGGACCAAGCAGAAAGTCCACAATCCAGAAAATTTAAACCATTCACTTATAAAAAAAATCAGAATAAAAAAAATTTGAAAAGAGCCATGAAACACAAGCAAAAGGGTAGCTAATGCTTCAGGCTTCATGCTGAAGTGTCTTGGCCCTTAAATAGTGCTGATGGCAGTGCCACAACTGCAGTGTCAGGGGGTCCCCCTCCTTCGGTTCCACATACAGAGAACAGGAGAGAGGGCAAACAGAAGGGATATTATTGCAGAAAGAATAGATAATATAATAACAGGATAATGCCTGACAAAAATAATTAAAAATGATGAAAACCCATTCAGGAATAAATGCATTTTAACAACCACAAGAAGAAGATAACAATGAATCGGGAACGCATGCTGGGTTTGAAATCACTGGTGAAACATTATTCACTGGTTAAGCCCATTATGCAATTGTAATTATATGCTAACCCACCAACCTTTGAGCCACCAATGTCCAACGCCCACTCTTACTCCCCTCACTGTTAAGAATATGAGGGGCATCTTTCCCTTTTGAACTGCCTCCTGACTCAATTGACCACTCATTCAGTCTGTCTTCTGCTTGAGTGTCCTGCTGCTCCTTCCTTCCCTCTACCTCTTCTTTCCAGATCACGCATTGTACCCCACATGTTGTCCGTTTGGCCCCTGTTGTATCAATCAGAGGCTGCTCTCACAAACGGTCACCTTACAGTTCTGCGGTGGGTCTTCTTCACACACCACCTTTTACCAATAAACCACAAACTCCTCACTGCTTCCATTTAACCAGCCCACACCCCCACCATCCCTGAAAGTGCTTCACAGAGTTGCATAATGAGCCGTCTCATAAGGAAGCCTGTTGCTCAATGGCTGGGTGACCTGCAATACAATAACAAAGCAATACACAGACAACAACAAAACGAACAAACAAGTAGTAACAAGACTGAAGACACTGTCACATGACCCGATCTTCAGTTGCGGACTGAATCATAGTGAGTCTGAGGCGATCATGGCATGTTCCTATGACTATCTGACATACCTCACGACTCAGTTCAACCAGCTGGCGACTCAATGTGATAAAACCAAACAGGTTAAATTTTGTCTTACGTTGTAGCAGAAGCTTCTCTGAGAGAGTTGGGAATTAATGAGAGCTCAGCTGTAAGTGTAAGTCGTATAATGCAGCTATGAGAAATAAGGAATGTAGGTGTTTTGGGCCTCGCAAACACAAGAGAGGCTCATCTGTCTGATGTGTCATGTTTCACGAACTATGAGAGAATGGAAAACATGAAACAAAGGGGCAGAGATTGTGGTTGATCTCGCCGTACCTGGAAAGCATTCATAGGACACCAGTGCCATTGGTTACAGAAAAAAGGGCCACACTCTCAAAACATTGGATATGCGAAACTGTGCTGGAAAGTCGTCACTGAGTCATGTAGTTTGTTATCCTCTGAGATCACAAGTCATTTATTTAGACATCCTCAAGCGACAAGATCAGAGACAGAGTCATCGAGTTTGTCATCCCCTCCGATTACAAGTCGTGTATTAGAATGTCAGCCATGATTTCCTGGCCAAACCACAAAGGCTTAGACTTATTCTCAAGCGATAGGATCCTTTTTATATGGAAAGATCTAAACAGTCTGCGGTGGGTTGGCACCCTGCCCGGGATTGTTTCCTGCCTTGTGCCCTGTGTTGGCTGGGATTGGCTCCAGCAGACCCCCGTGACCCTTTGTTCGGATTCAGCGGGTTGGAAAATGGATGGAAGGAAGATCTAAACAGTTGAACTAGTATGCTTTGCACTGCCTGTTTCTGTTTTGTAATGTTTTATATTTTTTGACAAGAGCAGTTGCTCTCACACAGAAAGCAAATATCTAGCTGCATAACCGCAAATCAGCCACACTAAGCAGGCCAGAAAGTGAGCTTTCAGATTTGAGAGAATAAGCAGACTTACACCATTTTGAAATGTTCATTGTAAAGTGACAGAATTCACGTCATGGCCCATGGGGGTCACTCACGAGCAGACCCTGAAACCCAAATTAAAGCCAAGCAGACCAAATATACATAAAAGAGGGTTTATTATAACAAAACAAGGTAATAAAGAGAAGTGAACAGGGTTTAGTGGATAAGGATGCACAATGATTAATTCATAAGAGTCCTCTGAGCCTAACTTGCCTTCCTTGTCGCCACCTGCTCACTCCTTCCACATTTTTCCTTTCTCTCTGGCTGTTAAGGAAGAACAAAGCTATATTTATTTTAAGTGTGGTTGAGATTAGAGCTAACATAACAAAGGGATGGTTATGTAAAATGTTTAATCTTCAACTTTAAAAATAGTGTTAAAGCCTTCATAATCAAATAAAAGTAAAATGTAATTTATAAGTAAAACCATAATGAGAAGAACGTTCTTGCAAAAAAAAAAATGATTTGGTAAAACGAATAATCTTCACAAAGGTTTGGATGTGCTTTGATCTTAAACATCAGACACTTAATCACAGGCATCAGCATCTTTAGTAATGCATATGTGATGATGCATGATGATTGATAAAGTAAAATAATAAAAAAGAAATATACAAGAGTGTCAGTATGATGGTCCGGGTTGGCTGCACCTGCCATAACATCCTCAAACCCCCCGGGGCCGTCGATAATCATGAACTGAGATGAGCCGGGAAATGAGGACACTTAACAGCAACAACAAAAGGTGCAGAATGCAATTGTGCTTTGATTCAAAGAATTAATAGCGTCCCAAACAAAGTGGAGTGCTTCTTAATACATAAATAATCCATTGGTGCTCTTCAGGTGGGAGTAAAAGCAGTGATGAATAAAGTTCCTAAAATTTTAACGCATGGGCATGCTGGGCACGAGCATAGGGGCACTATGCTAATCTATGTATGTCGTGACTTGCTGTCAATAAATAAATACTATACTATATTAAACTATAAATATTTGTTATTGTGTTACAAGTGGACATTGACATTCGCTTCTCATTTAGTATCACCGTCACCCCTGCAATCTCACGTGCATGTATGTGTACGGATCTCACGCACTACATAACGTAAAAGCGTATATGTTAACGTCACTTCAACTCAATTCTCTGTAAAGAAATTTCACAAATGTTTGTATTGAGCACTTGATTAATAATAAATAATAATGTCATACCGTGCTATCTCCGTCTGTATGGTTTACCAATTGAGTATCATTTACATGTTGAAATTTTTGTTTCTCAAGGCTCGTGTTATGTTGTTCAAACGTTTGTGCTGATTAATCTTTGCTGTACAGCATGTTTTTTAATGTTAAACACTGATTTTGTTGGAAGTACCAATACAATAAATATATGTTTAAGTTTATCGACCATTTACATTTTTATCCCAGTGCACTGCTTTGCCCGGGGGCCTATAATGCCGTTAAGACGGCCCTGACGGTGACAGCTACAGTCCTACACTCCTGGCTCTCACCCCAACTTTATCTCCATCGGCATCCACTGCTATGCTTGTTGCCAGACTCCCTCATTCCTGCTGCCTCCATTGGCATCTACAGGACCTCTCAGAGCACTTGGTCGCTCCCTGCTCCTCTGTGGTGCTCAGCGTGTGCGATTTACCCTTAGAGGGCCACTGACCACTCTGCATCCTCTCTACTGTGCTCGCTCATACCCACAATTCTGCCTTTGCTTCTTTTCTAAACTAGTCAAACAATCCTGCTCAGGCTTCTTTTAAGATGATAGGGATGTAGGTACGCTGATAACAGACCCCAGAGTGGTAATAAAGAAATCAGCCAAACCGCACATGTTTGCATGTGGATACACGGTCAACTGATCTCCCCACCAACCTCCCAAGTCGCTCCACCATGCTACCATACACACCTACACCCCTCCAAGCCTGAATGCTCACATTTTAAAACATGCAGTGCCACAGACCGCTCTCACTACACCACAGGTGTCGAACTCCGGTCCTCGAGAGTTCTTCTTCATTAGTGAGCCGTTTTTACTGCTAATTAACTTCTTTTGCTTTAGTTTTACTTAATTTGACTCAGACCCCTTAGTTGTCTCTTTTTCCTTAATTAGTAGCCAAACAATAACGAGACAAACAAGCCACCATATGACCAGAGGCCTCATGTATAACGCCGTGCGTAGAACTCACACTATAACATGGCGTAAGCACAAAAGCGGGATTGTGCGTACGCACAGAAAAATCCAGATGCAGGAATCTGTGCGCACGCATACTTTCACGTTCTTCTACTACATAAATCCCGATTTGCGTGAAAAGTAACGCACGTGCAAGCGCCTTCTGTCCCGCCCCAACTCCTCCCAGAATTACGCCTCTTTGACTATGCAAATCAATATAAATAGCCTTCTGTGAAAAGACAATGGGAAAAGCACGGGAGAAAATATAAGAATTTCAGCGAATACCAAGTGGAGGCAAAGGAAAAACGTACTATTTGTTGGTTTAAACAGTGGTATAAACAACAAAAGGAAGCTGATCGAGTGACAGAGTGTCGGAGAAACTCGAAAGATCCAAGTTCACAAAGTCGCACAGTGCCCGAAATAAAAAAGAAATCACATATCAAAGTCGCCGTGAAAAAGCGAGTCGTAGCCCACCGTCTGAGTGTCATATGAAACTTATTAGGGTACAGACAAAAAAAAGGCACACAGTGGGGAAAAAAGCACGAAATGTCAACTTTAATCTCGAAATTTCCACTTTAATCACGTAGTTTATTTTACCATTAAAGTAGAACATCATAAAGTTCATCTTAAAATCGTTTAATTTACTAGTTTCTCAAATCCCATTGTAACTAAAGTGGCATGTTAAATGCTTTGTTCTGTATTTGATCTTCTATGTGCTCTATGTGTATGAATCACTACCTGCTTTTTAAACGGGCTTTCTCTTTCTCCGACAGGACACATAATCCATTACATTCGTGATATTACAGCTCTCTGAATAATTAAAATACTGAGATGTATACGTGATATCTTTTTCATGATGATAGGAATGAAAGCATGTTATTAAACATGGGAACACGGTGGCGCAGTGCTTGTTCATGTCTCACGCAAGAGGCTTGCTGCGCCATGCGCAACCTTCAATTAAATAATTTATCACAGCAGTACTGTCTCTTTCAAACGTAGTAACCTCCAATTCCTGTCCTTACTTTTCTTTCTCCAAAAACTCAATCGCCACACAATAAGCTATGTAATAGACGTGAAGCCATCTGTAAGCTTAGAACTTCGATTCTTCAAAACTTTTAAGGAACATTGAAATATCTTAGTAGTACGTGTTTAATTATTATATCCGTCTATCTTTCCAGTGTCGCGTCAGCACCAGCAAGAATACAACGCAAGGCAGGAACAATTACTGAACTAGCTAGCGCTGCGGCACCGTGTCCTCACATGTTTAATTATTAACAATACAGATTATTTAAATGAAGTTAAAGTTTTATCTGTATAATATAATCAACATGTTTTGCTGCATTTCGTTTTAGAAATGAATACCGTCATCACATGTAAATACGCGCTTTATAAAGTGGCGCAGGTTGTGCAATATTATAACTGTAGTGCAAGTTTACAGTGGGGTAATTGTACTTATAAGTCCAAACATTTCTACAAGGAGTACTTGATGGACTGATTTAGTGTGTTTAGAGTTCTTGGGATTAAACTGTTTCTAAACCGCGAAGTCCGTACAGGGACTAAAGCGTTTGCTGTGGCTCAGGCAGCGTCTGCTTCATTCTGTATACCGATAATTCTCTTTCCAATCAGCTGCTGCTGTGATTTCCCACTCAGATACAGTGATATAAATACTCCGAGTGGTGCAGTGAGAGTAATGTGGAAAAAGATGATCTGCTGTGGCAACCCTTAACGGGATCAGCTGAAAGAAGATGCAGTGAGAGTTACAATGCTAAAGCAGTTATGATATTTGGAATACTATGTCTATTCTCTGGACCATTATATTGCTACAGGTTAATTACAATCAGATGCATTACACTAATAAACAATATGTAGTTAATTTCAGTGTATTTATAAAGGAATGAGTAACCGTGGAAATGTGCGTGGCTTTACGCCAAGTTTAGGTTTTATACATCGCGATTTGAGTGTGGAAAGGTTCGTACGCAACATTTCTGTGCGTACGCACCGTTTATACATGAGGCCCCAGCTCACCTGTGTCCATCACTCAATATCTGAAAATAAAGAAAGGTGAAGGTCTCAGTAAGGTTGATCTCTCAGATCACCAAAACATGTTGACGGTGTTCTTAGAAAAAAACAGAAAAACCAACAAATTTGGAAATGTCTGCTGTGGCAGAATGAGAGCAGCAACAAGCCATTGAATTAAATAACAGGCTTTAATTAACAGCAAGAATCAGCTTCTCATTAAGAGACTGTTTCTAGTGAAATTGCTTGGAGTTTGAAATTTCGGTTTAGCTGGTCATCTGTTGACTCGTTTCACGTCTCATTTCTGTTTGGCTGTCATTTAATGAAGAAACAAATCAATTCAGGGGACTGCATCCTTAAAAACAGGGCTATTGAAATGAAAGGGAAAAGGAGTTAATTAGCGGTGAAAACTACTCACTCATTAGGAAAAGGGCTAGAATGAAAACCTGTAGCCACTGCGGCCCTCCAGGCCCGGAGTTCGACACCCCTGCACTACAGTCACACCACTGCCAATTGCACCCTTGCCACTGTTAGACCTCCTGACTCCAGGAAAATTCCCATCTCCTCTCCACCACTATTCTACTTACACTACCTCCTGCCAAGAGAACCTTTGTCCATTACTCCACTTGTGACACCAAACTCACCATACTGGCAGTTAGAAGGGCCTTTAAACACAGTGCCCATCTTCACTTCCGAGTAATCCCTGTGAAAGTCTTCCAGGATGATACTATGGAACCATGGGTGTCATGAGTGAATAGAATCGCTCATCCCAAAAGACTAATATTACTGTAAGACTGGAGAAATGAAGGTCAAAAGAGAGGTAGACAGAGGGTGGTTGGAAAAAGGCAAGGTCTGAACCTGGGAGACTAAATTTGTCCTCAGTGGTAGTGCTGCTGCTTTGCAGTAATGAGACTGCGGAAGATTGTGGGTTCGCTTCCCGGTTTCTCCCTTTGTGGATAGCGCTTTGAGTACTGATAAAAGCGCTATATAAATATAATGAGCTATTATTAAATATCATAGCGACTAATCCCAAATCTCAAAGCACACTTATGGGTAAAAAGGACAAAATAAATCATTTTAGCTCAATTTAGTTTAGTTTTGTGTTTCACTCTTCCCTGAGTGCACAAGCAAGCAGTGCCGCCAAGGGTGTCATCATCTGAGGGGTACCATTTATGAAAGTTAAGAGAAGTGTGATCTGGACACTGAGGGGGAACCCCTTGTCATCAAACTCTGATGATACTGAGTGGCCACTGTTACCCACTGGGTGCCATTTATTACAATAAAAGTGCACACACTCCATACACCAAGTACACTCCTTAAAGTCTTTGATATATACACAAAGGAGCACCATATGTGCTACTGAAAGGGCGTATGCTCCAAACACTAAGTGGGACCCAAACACAGGTCGTCAGAGTCTAATAATACTGACCACCCACTGTAGACATTGAGAGGCGATGTCTGTCCACCCTGCATAAGGCTCCAAGTAGAAACTGATTAACATAAAAACTGTGGTTCAAGAGAAAGAAATTCATGCGTAGATACAGGGAGATCCACTCGAAAGTGGCCCCAAATATTCTGAAGCAATCTGAACCAAAAAAAATACGCTCTATACCTTGACGTATGTGTAACACTGCTCAACAATTTTTTTGAAACATCTTGCTTCCTGAAAAGTTTTTGCTGATTGTGACAGATACCTATTGGGTATGCACAAATATAGTTTTGGTTTTACTGTATCACGTAGAAACTGAGAAATAGACATTTATATGTTTACTGACAATAATGTATTTAGTCACGTTTGTGTTTTGCATAAGCTATTAAATTCAACAGAATTAAAAGTGTATTGCTCCTGATTTTCTTTTGTATTCAATATCTGGTGCATCACGTTGCAGTCAGCAAGCATTAACGGATTCCAGTTGCCCTGGTATTGTTTCTCCATTGTAGCAATGTCCTGGTGAAATCTTTCACCGTGTTCGTCACTGACAGCACTGAGATTTGCGGGGAAGAAGTCCAATTGTGAGTGGAGGAAATGAATCTTGAGTGACATGTTGCACCTCGTTGTGTTGTATGCTTTGAGAAGTTTGTCTACCAGCTGAATGTAGTTTGGGGCTCTGTTATTGCCCAGAAAATTGTCAACAACATCTTTGAAGGCGGATCTTCAAACCACTTGTCACTCATAACATGTCTGATCTGGGGGCCAACAAAAATGCCCTCTTTGATCTTGGCATCAGTTATTTTGGGAACATCTGTCTTAAATAACGAAAACCTTTGCCTTCCTTGTTCAGTGCTTTCACGAAATTCTTCATGAGTCCCAGTTTTATGTGAAGAGGAGGCAAAAATATCTTTTCCAGGTCGACAAGCGATTCATGTGCCACATTTTTCTGTCCTGGAACTAACTTTTTACGGAGTGGCCAATTATTTCGAGATTAGTGCAACTGTTTGGCACGGCTGTCCCATTCACAGATGAAGCAACAGTACTTTGTATAGCCGATCTGCAGTCCTAGTAACACAGCAACGACTTTAAGATCTCCACAGATATTCCAGTTGTACCTGTTATACTGGGTGTGCTTCAGCAACAGTTCCATATTCTCATACGTTTCTTTCATGTGTGCTGCATAGCCAACAGGTACTGAAGGATAAACGTTGTCATTGTGTTAAGCTTTCAGGCTTAAAATTGACGAATCAATGAAGAGACGCCACTCTTCCAGGTTGTGATCACAACCCAAGGCCGAGAACAATCCTTCAATGTCACAACAGAAACAGAGACTGTCAACTTGTGCAAAAAATTTGGTTATATCATGATGTCGGCCTCGAAAAACAGAAATTTTCATACCTGGTGACAGCAAACACCATTCCTGCAGTCTTGAACCCAGCAGACCCAAATCTCTGACCAAATCGTTCAATTCGGACTGTGTTCTTAGATGTGGATCACCTGATGAGCACGGTTCAAAATCCAGGTCAATGTCACTGTCAGTACCCTGCATTGCAGATTCTTCATTTGGTTTGCCTAAGGTCCAATCCTCTGGTGGTTTCGGAATTGGAAGACTGTCGTCATGTGGCACGGGTCTCATTGCTGAAGACAGATTAGAATATTCATTTGACTTCTTGTTTTTGGCAGAGAAACCAAACACATTAGTCAAACAGAAGTAACAGTCCGTCACATGGTCAGGAACAGCAAACGGCATCGTCTTTCGAGTTCCACTGAGCTAGGCTCTCAGACTGACAGCACATATTGCACAGCAAATGTGAGGCGCCCATTCCTTGTCTTGATCACCAATTTTGCAGCCAAAATACAGATGATAAGCTTTCTTCACAAGAGCAGTCATCTAATGTCTCTGAGGAGCAAGTGTATATTCACCACAGATATAGCAGAATGTATCGCGGCTGTTACGACATTGACGAGACATATCGCCCGACACCAAAACGTCTATAGTATCAAGCTTACTTACTGTTATCATCATCTATATGCTACATCGATCCCTCTCCCACTTGGACAGAGGCAGTGGTGCTGTAAGAATTATGTTTCTAGACTTCTCTAGCGCCTTCAACACCATCCAACCTCTGCTCCTTAGGGACAAGCTGACAGAGATGGGAGTAGAGTCATACCTGGTGGCATGGATCGTGGACTATCTTACAAACAGACCTCAGTATGTGTGTCTCGGGAATTGCAGATCTGACATTGTGGTCAGCAACACAGGAGCGCCGCAGGGGACTGTACTTTCTCCGGTCCTATTCAGCCTATATACATCGGACTTCCAATATAACTCAGAGTCCTGCCACGTGCAAAAGTTTGCTGACGACACTGCTATCGTGGGCTGCATCAGGAGTGGGCAGGAGGAGGAGTATAGAAACCTCATCAAAGACTTTGTTAAATGGTGCGACTTAAACCACCTACAACTGAACACCAGCAAAACCAAGGAACTGGTGGTGGATTTTAGGAGACCCAGGCCCCTCATGGACCCCGTGATCATCAGAGGTGACTGTGTGCAGAGGGTGCAGACATATAAATACCTAGGAGTGCAGCTGGACGATAAATTAGACTGGACTGCCAATACTGATTCTCTGTGCAAGAAAGGACAGAGCCGCCTGTACTTCCTTAGAAGACTGGCATCCTTCAACATCTGCAGTAAGATGCTGCAGATGTTCTATCAGATGGTTGTGGCGAGTGCCCTCTTCTACGCAGTGGTGTGCTGGGGAGGCAGCATTAAGAAGAAGGATGCCTCACGCCTGGACAAACTGGTGAGGAAGGCAGGCTCTATTGTTGGCATAGAGCTGGACGGTTTGACATCCGTAGCAGAGCAACGGGCACTCAGCAGGCTCCTATCAATTATGGAGAATCCACTACATCCATTAAACAGTGTCATCTCCAGACAGAGGAGCAGTTTCAGTGACAGACTGCTGTCACTGTCCTGCTCCACTGACAGACTGAGAAGATCATTCCTCCCCCAAACTATGCGACTCTTCAATTCCACCAGAGGGGATAAACGTTGAACATTATTCAAGTTATTGTCTGTTTTTTTTAATCTGCATTTTTTATTACTCTTTAATTTAATATTTTTGCTGCTGGAATATGTGAATTTCCCCCTGGGATTAATAAAGTATCTATCTATCTATCTATCTATCTATCTATCTATCTATCTATCTATCTATCTATCTATCTATCTATCTATCTATCTATCTATCTATCTATCTATCTATCTATCTATCTATCTATCTATCTATCTATATTGCTACAGATACTATACTTTACTATACTGATACTATACATACACACTGACTATCTATATTAACCAAATGAGCAGGATCGGTGTATGCAAGCCACCTTTATAGCATGCTGAGACAGCGTCAAGCTCGTTCAGACCTGCCCAGGTATGCCCGGGATGTCAACTTCCATAGAACAGCTTCCATCCTGGCCTGATTCCATGCCTGGACATGCCCAGGCTGCACAAACCGTTTTTGATAAGTCACTTACGGGAGCGAAAATGTTTGGATACAAATATAAGAAAAAATCATGACAAAACTGAAGTTTTCTCTGAAAAATCTATAAGAAACACCCAACAGTGTTCAAGAAGCAAAAACTTTGTTGTGCAGTGTAATCGAACGAACATTACATGGTGTCATCCACTGGTGCACCAACTGTTCTTTTGTTTCTGTTTTGTTATTTCATAACACCAAAATCTCTATTTAGTAATTTTGACAATTTTTGTGTCAGTTTCATGAAATTGTATGTGAATCAAAACTTTTCTTTTTCACTCATCACTATTTTTGAGGTATCCACAACCTTGGACAACCTGGAAATACCTTTATACTGTTGCAATAATGATGTCACACTTTAAGATGTGTTAGCAGCCAAGCTAGCAACCACAAAGTCTATTAAATTGGCGACACCCTAGGAAAAACAAAATGGTAGTGTGTCAACATAAAAAAATATAATAATAATAAAATATTTTTTAAATGTACCAAAATGAAATTAGATGTAAGAAATAAGGACAGATTTAGAATCTGACAACGTTTGCTGGAGTATGGTCCAGCTTCCCCATGACCCTGCTAAGGAAAAGCAGATCTGACAATAGATGAATGTTGTCACACACATGTGAATAGGGGACAGTGTAAAGGCTCACATAATTGTACTATTCCTCCAGAAAGCCAGAGGGTGCTGTTGACTAATGCCTTTTCTCTTCCTCTCTATACAATACAATACAATACAGTTTATTTTTGTATAGCCCAAAATCACACAGGAAGTGCCGCAATGGGCTTTAACAGGCCCTGCCTCTTGACAGCCCCCCAGCCTTGACTCTCTAAGAAGACAAGGAAAAACTCCCAAAAAAACCTAGTAGGGAAAAATGGAAGAAACCTTGGGAAAGGCAGTTCAGAGAGAGACCCCTTTCCAGGTAGATTGGGCATGCAGTGGGTGTCAAAAGAAGGGGGTCAATACAATACAGTACAGTACACAGAACAATTTCTGAATATAGTAAGAAATAAAAAAAAAATATATATATAAATTTTAGAAGTACAGAGCAGAATTTAACAGTAGATGATATATCCCATAATAAGATTTGTATTTGTATAGAGTCCTGGAGACCTCATCCTTCAAGCTGCCTCCCCCATTTGGCCATTCCACAGCTGAAACAGTGCTGGGCCAGCCAATCCGATGAAAGGACCCCTCTCTCCCACGATTCCTGCGATCCTCCATCAGAGATGACTTTTCCTTAGGCAGGCAAAACAACTTGGCGGGTGGGCCGTGGCACCAAGTGCCACATTTGAATACCGAGAAGAAAAACAGAATAAGTGAGGGTTAGTATACAATTATAACTGTCATGTTACTTATGTTTAAGTGCTAATGACTAACAACAGAGATGCAGTCTGTACAGTTAATCAGCAGCTCTAGTCAGGATATGCTAAACTGAAGTAGTGAGTCTTCAGCCGGGATTTAAAAGCTGAGACCGAAGGGGCATCTCTTATAGTAGCAGGCAGACCATTCCACAGTTTAGGGGCCCTGTAACTAAAAGCTCGACCCCCCACTGTTATTTTATTAATCCTTGGAATCATAAGCAGACCGGCATCTTGAGATCTTAATGTGCGCTCTGGTTTGTAAGTCATGATAAGTTCAGACAAGTAAGCCGGACCTCGACCATTTAATGATTTATATGTTAAAAGAAGGATTTTGAAATCTGCCCTGAACTTAACCGGGAGCCAGTGTAAGGATTTAAGAACTGGAGTTATGTGTTCGTATTTTCTTGTTCTTGTAATAATTCTCGCAGCCGCATTTTGGATTAACTGGAGGCTGTATAAAGAACAGTTTGAACATCCAGTGAATACCGCATTGCAGTAGTCAATCCTACTAGAGATAAATGCATGAATTAGTTTCTCAGAATCCTGTTTATTTAAAAAGTGCCTTAATTTCCTAACATTTTTAAGATGGAAGAAACATGTTTTGGACAACTTTGTAATATGCGCTTTAAATGACATGCTAGAGTCAAAGATAACTCCTAGATTGCGGGCTGATTCAGTAAAATTGACTGGGATTCCCATTGAGTTAAATGATGACAAAATATTATTGTGATCAGCATCATTCCCTCCAACAATTAACATCTCTGTTTTATCTGTATTTAAAGACAAGTAGTTCTTATTCATCCACTCCTTTAATTCACTAACACAACTAATTAAAGACAACATCAGAGAAACTTCATCTGATTTAAATGAAAGGTATAACTGGGTGTCATCTGCATACGAGTGAAAATTAACATTATGTTTCCTAATGAGAGATCCCAGTGGAAGCATGTACAGTGAAAACAGTAAAGGTCCCAGTACTGAGCCCTGCGGGACACCATATTGAACTTCTGTGTATAATGATGGAGTACTGTCAGCACATTTCTGTACATATTGGAATCGATTTGATAAGTAAGAACTAAACCAAGCGAGCACGGTGCCTGTAAGCCCAACATCATTTTCTAGCCTGTGCAGTAAAATAGAATGGTCGATGGTGTCAAATGCTGCACTTAAGTCCAACAACATAATTACAGTTGAGTTTCCTTCATCAGAGGATATCAGAATGTCATTTACAACCCGTGTTAGTGCCGTTTCTGTACTATGACCAGTGCGAAAACCAGACTGGAATTTCTCAAATAAATTGTAATGCATAAGGTGTGTCTGAAGCTGACTGGCGACTACTTTTTCTAGTATTTTAGAGAGATCTATGCAGATTGGATCTATGCAGATTGGAAGTGACCTTTGACGTCACTTCCAGTTTCTGCCTGCCTCTTCCCACCCAGGACCTTTATCTACGGACACATCGGCATCTTGAATTAGTCTGATGGAGACTCGTGTTGTTTTGATGTTTTTCATAGTGCTTTAACTCACGTTTGATTTGAATATATGGGGTTGGCCCAAAGATCTCTAATTTTTCTTGTCTCATTATTACAATGTAAATTTTGAAGAATGGCTGGATTGAATGGATGGATGGATATTACCAAACCCCCAGGTACACAACAAGCATGTGGACTAATGTAAAAGCAAAACTGAACAAATAACATTCAGTTATCTTCTTTATTAAGAAGCCACCTTAATTTTCCTGCACTTCTTAACTGGAAAAGCATTTCTTACAGAGAATGATGTCAAACATAATGCTGAGAGGCTTCAGAAAAACTAGAATTCAAGGCCTCTTGATTAACAGTTGATGGTATCGCATTGCAGTTTGTAGAATTTCCAACCACTAATGCAGCTTCGGGATTTCGCTGTATTTAATGGTAAGTAGTTTATCACTCAACTACTCTTTCACTTCCGTAAATCAGTAATTGATGACACAATAGCAGAAGGGCCAATAGACTTTATTCCTAAATTTAGATGAGTATCATTAGCATTCAAGTGAATGAGATCTCTTTGTCCAACCATCCTTTAGTGCTCATCTAGGACACTCAATTTTTGGTAATGTCTGGATGTAAGTGTATTTAAGTGTTCTTTTCACTCATTTAAATTAAGTTTTTGTCTTTCCTTAAGTCTGTTCAGGATTTGGCATGTGCAGTATTGACTGCCATGTGGGAGCCTAAATTTATGTATTTTATTGTTACTACTTGTCACATTCTTATATGTCTATTATTATGTCCTGTAATTTTAAATCTGCCTCCATTCCTTGTGTTTCATGGGTGGAGCCTCAGGAGGTGGGGCCATCTTGACATCACTCCTTCTTAGCCGCCTCATTGGCTATCTAAGGCCAGAGCAGAATGATGCTGCCTCCCATTTATCTTGGAATTTGGAATGTCGGAGCTGGTCGATGACATCACACCACATTCTTCTAGTGAAATGTTCGGAAAAACCAATATGGACACATCCAGGAAAACATTTGCTTTTTCGGAATACAGCCAACAGTTGAAACTTCCCACCGGGAACTTGGAAATTCTGACTTCCCAGTTCAAACAGAATGCAGCGTAAGCTCAGATCCAGAAAATCATTGTGCTTGTTAGGAATTTTTTGTGGTTCTGCTGACTTGTACGCTCTGTCTTAAGGAGTCTGATTTCAGGATTGGACTTTCATTTGGGAATTGTTTTCTTTAGGATTGCCATTTAGCTAACTCCTTTATGCATTTTTAAGCATTTCCTTGTATTTGTTCTTTTCTTATTTAATAAATCCTAATTTATAAAAATTATTTGTGTGGCATTCATGTTGCCAGGGGTGCACAGTCATCCTCCCTCTTCTGGGGCTTTTGCTTTATTTTGGAACATTTCATGTTATTTACCAGCTCCCCTGGTCTGGGTCATGGAAGGCTGAAGCCTACTGGTCATAGTTCTGAGTAGGTTTGGTTTGGATGAGCCTCTCCTGGGCTGGACAGTGAAGCTCCAGGCCTGCTTTTTGGCTTATTTTTGGAGACCTCATACTCATTATGTCATATTTGTGACTCCATCTCACAACAACGACATGACCAGTAAGGACCAAGGTCAGCTCCCTTATTATCACATATTCACATGTGCCTGTGCACATGTCTATGATGTAAGCAAACAGCAAAATACGGGGCTCAAAGTGGGGCCTAGGACTCTCTAATTAACCCTTAGGGTCCCCTTAAGCCTCTGCACACTTTCTGGATGTAGACAGTGAAGAATCCACTCTGATTCATAGGTCCTTCTCATAAGGGGTATTTTCATTGTGTTTTCAAACCTAAAATTTTTACTACAGTCAGTCAGTCAGTCATTATCCAACCTGCTATACCCTAACACAGGGTCACGGGGGTCTGCTGGAGCCAATCCCAGCCAGCACAGGGCGCAAGGCAGGAACAAACCCCAGGCAGGGTGCCAGCCCATTGTAGGGCACACACACACACCCACACACTCTAGGGACAATTTAGGATCGCCAATGCACCTAACCTGCTTGTCTTTGGACTGTGGGAGGAAACCAGAGCACCCGGAGGAAACCCACGCAGACACGGGGAGAACATGCAAACTCCATGCAGGGACGACCTGGGAAGCAAACCCGGGTCTCCTTACTGCGAGGCAGCAGCGCTACCACTGCGCCACCATGCTGCCAGATTTTTACTTCCTTCATGAAATATTTTACATTTACTTACAGGGTGGCCCATGAAAAAGTAGCCCACCTTCCTGCCAGAGTGGCGTGCCGAGTGAATCCTTCCCCGTAGCACCTTGTCAACCCAACCCTTCCACCGAGTTTATTGGGGGACGTCGCGTTGGCGGCTTGCGTCACGCTTCCCCGCCCCCGGGTCCTGTTAGTCTGGGGAAACGACGACAAAGGAGGCATCATATTGGCGGGTTGAAGGAACAGTAGAGGTGCGAACGTGAGTACGAGCAGAGCGACATGTATCCCATTCCATAAAGAATCGCGATAGTGGAGGCGTACGTTCTCACGGGTTCCATTAAGGAAACGCGGGACATTTTTGCTGCAAAGTTTCCTGCCGCTGGTGTCCCAGCAAAGCGCGCAATACAGAAGTTCTTTCTTTCTTTACGGAAGGCCGCCAGTAATACTATAGTAACGTGGGCTACTTTTTCGTGGGCTACCCTTATATTAAATTTCATCTGTCACATATTTGCCCATGCCTGTTCATGTCCCTCAGTAACAGAGGTACTGATTCTCCATTATCTGCCCTCCCACTTAGTTTGTTATCATCTACAAACTTAAGCCGCTTATTGATTATATTACTTTACAGATTATTTAAGTATATTAGAAAGAGACACGGCCCTAGCACTGACCCCTGCTGGACATGACTTTTAATATCACCTACTTCCTCTCATGTGATACCTTATGAAAACCTACTGAAAATCAAGATCAAAAAACATCATATGCACCTCTCCTTTTGTATGTTTGTTGCTTCCTCAAATAATCTCAACATACAGTAGCAAGAAACAGTATGTGAACTGTTTGGATTTATGTGGTTTTCTGTATTTATTGGTCATAAAATGTGATCTGATCTTCATCTAAGTCACAAGTATAGACAAGCACAATGTCCTCATTCTAATGGAATCTATGGTCTAGTGACCCACACCCTGCTTACAGAGGAATAGAAGCATTACACACATCCATATTACTAATCGAGAATGGTAAACCGGAAGGCACAGACGCAGGTCTCTCACTAAACTAGAAGGCACAGACGCAGGTACACGGCAATGGACCCAGGAGACATAGTGCGCAGGCGCCGAACACACAGACACGAGACCAGATGGAGGAGTACGGAAGCGTACACGCCCACACTACACGGCATAGTCAGACACGACATAGTAAGGAAGGTGCAGGCGCCTACAACGCACGTCTAAAACACCGCAGCCACAAAATGAAAGAGCTCAACTAACGTAAACCCAAGATAGTATGATAGGCGCAGGCGTCACCGCCATATTGTAAGTGGCACTACTGCGGAGTGAGGTTAGGAATAATGTGCTGCTTGGGATTGTACAAACCGCTGAACGCTTTACACCAAGTTCAAACACAATACAGCTTAATTAACGGAAATAGCAAATAAAACAAATGTGCTGCTTGGGATTGTACAAACCGCTGAACGCTTTACACCAAATTCAACCACAATACAGCTCAACTAACACACGGCCCCAGAGAACGGCCACAGAACAAACAAACACAACAGGATTCAGCGCCCCGCCCAAAGACAAACCAGAGAGAGTACGGATGCCGCAAACATCCACACTACACAGCATAGTGAAACCCGAGATAGTACGGATGGCGCAGGCGTCGCTGCCATATTGTGAGTGGCACTACTGCGGAATGAAGTTAGGAATAATGTGCTGCTTGGGATTGTACAAACCGCTGAACGCTTTACACCAAATTCAAACACAATACAGCTCAATGATACACACACGAGCCCACATGGATAAGATCAATGAACGCAGGCGCCTACAACACGCGTCTGAAACTGCGGAAGCAAAGCAGGCATGGGTTCAATAAGAAATGAGGCAACGCTCCCATAGGTAAAGACACAGCCACACAATAAAGAGGATTCAGCCCACTGCCCTAGAGTGAAACGAGAAATACTACGGTGTCCACAAAGGTCTACAACACACAGCATAATCAAACCCGAGATAGTACGGAAAGCGCAGTCGCCTACAACGCACTTCTGAACCATAGCTAACCACCGCAAGCGAATTCTGATACACCACCAAAACCGAAAGAGCTCAACTAACGGAAATACGAAATAAAGCAACGACCACAGACAATACGGAACCCCAACCGTCCACACTACACAGCATGCGCCTACAGCGACAACCACATAAAACACACACACGGCACCGGAGGTATAATATTAATAAACGAACGCTCTGTATTACATGGACAGAATCCCCAAACGTCCAGAGTACACAGCATATGTGAAGCACATTACAGTGATACATTACTAACAGTACAACCACAGAACACACAGACATGAGACCTGATGGAGGAATACGGAACCGTACACGTCCACACTACACAGCATAGTCAGACCCGACATAGTTCGGAAGGTGCAGGCGCGTACAACGCACTTCTAAAACACTGCAAGCCAACACCCAGGATAGTACAGACGCCCCAAAGATCCGGACTCCACAGCATATGTGAATCACATTACAGTAATACAATATTATAAGTACTCATGGAAGTACCACATACAAGAGGCCTCGGCGTCCCACCCTACAGTCAAACCAGAGAAAGTATGGAGGCCCCAAACGTCCACAAACCACAGCATAGTCAAACCCGACATAATACGGAGGGCGCATGCGCCTACAACGACAACCACAGAAAACACAAACACGACACCACACGTCCACACTACACAGCATAGTCAGACCCAACATAGTACGGAAGGTGCAGGCGCCTACAACGCACTTCTAAAAACACCGCAAGCAATAACCCAGGATAGTACAGACGCCCCCAGAGAAAGTATGGAGGCCCCAAACGTACACAAACCACAGCATAGTCAAACCCGACATAATACGGAGGGTGCATGCGCCTACAACGACAACCACAGAGAACACACACACGATACCACAGGTATAATATGAATAAACGAACGCTCCGTATTATACGGACGGAATCCCCAAACGTCCAAACTACACAGCATATGTTAGGCACATTGCAGTGATACATTATTAATGGTTGCTAATGATACTGTTCACTTAAACGACGCCAATCTCCCATTACAGTTGCATTTGCCATAACAATCAACAAATCCCAAAGACAGACCATGGACAGAGTCAGCCTTTACCTCTCTGAGCCTGTATTTAGACATGGACAACTTTATGTTGCCCTCTCAAGAGTTCGGCATTCATGTAACGTTAACGTTAAGATTATAATAACCACTCCAATAAATCTCATGCATAGATCAGGGCATCTATACCTACATAACATAACAATTACACTGCTATTGTCATTTACATATCTTTCATAGACCTACAGATATCGTGGCGCTGAACATAATACATATGTGACAATTACCAAGACAGATAATGACAATTACCAAGATAGATAATAATCTCTATCGGATGTATTTCGTGTTACCCAAGACCAGGGGTTGGCGAGCGAAGCGAGCAGGGGGCGGAGCCCCCTAGTCTGAATATGTTCCTTGGAGAGTCGCAGTCAGGGTGGCTGATGGAACGGTGCTTACGGATGACACTGCAGTTATGAAAGCTGGGCTGGCTACTTTGAGCAGCTGTTTAAAGCTGATCCTCCAGCTAGGACGTTGGACATCTCTGGGTTCACGGTTCTTAAGGTTGATCCATCAATTAGCTGTGAACCACCCAATCTCACTGAGATTACACAGGTGATGAACCAGCTGAGGGGAGGAAAGGCTGCAGGGATCTGTGGTATCAGGGGATGAACTTCTCCAGGCTGGTGGTAAGAATATCACACTTGCATTGCATGCAATATTTGCTTCCATTTGGTAGATGGGCATCATCTCAACTGACTGTAAAACAGGACTTATCATCCCTGTTTAGAAAGGGAAGGATGATTGCCTGGATTGTGGCAACTACAGGGGGATAACACTGCACTTGGTGCTAGGTAAGGTCCTTGCTAGGATCGCCGTCAATAGCATCGGTGACCACTTGCTCACCAACCTGTGACTGGAGCAGTCTGGTTTTACGCCTAAGAAGTCTACCATCGACCGTATCCTGGCCCTGAGGGTTCTCAAGGAACACAAACGTGAATATTGGCAGAGTATCTTTGTAGCCGTTGTCAATTTTCGTAAAGCATTTGACTCAGCTGATGGTGATGCCCTGTGGGACATCCTGAGACTTTGTGGGGTCCCCCCGAAGTTACTGGATATCATGGCCAGACTGTACACTGGTACTGTGAGTGCTGTGCAGAGTGGAGGCACAACCTCTGTGTTTTTCCCAGTTGATTCTAGAGTTCGTCAGGGGTGTGTTCTGCTCCTGCTCTGTTCAATGCTTGTATGGACTGGGTGTTGGGCAAGGTCGTGGGATGCAGCAAATTTGGGGTATCTGTTGATGAAGAAAGGTTCACTGATTTTGACTTTTTGCTGACGATGCTGTGATCTTTGCGGAATCAATGGAGGCTCTGATCGGGGCGCTCAAGAGACTGAGCGAGGAATCTGAGTGTCTGGGCTTGCGAGTGTCCCAATAAAAACCAAGATCCAGGCCTTTAATGACCTCTTAGGCAGCGTGTCTGCGAAGTGACATTCATGTCTCTGGTGACTCTTCCTATGAAGTCAGTAGATGGATTGGGAGAGCATGGGGGGGGTCATGAAGTCGCTGGAAATATTATATTAGCAAAAGGTTGAAGGTCCAAGTCTTTAGAGTCCTGGTGTTTCCTGTTTTGCTATATGGTTGTGAAACATGGATGCTATCCACTGACCTGAGACGAAAACTGGACTCCTTCAGTTCTGTGTCTCTTTAATGAATCTTTGGGTACCGCTGGTTTGACTTTGTGTTGAATGAGTGGTTGCTCACAGAATCCCGAATGAGGCACATGACCTGCCTTGTGAGGGAGTGTCAGTTACAACAATACAGCCATGTGCCGCGATTCCCTGAGGGTGATCCATCTTGCAGGATCCTCATTGTTGACGACCCTAGCGGTTAGACCAGGCCAAGGGATCGCCCACATAACACCTGGCTGTGGCAGATAGATGGTCATTTCTGGAGGGTGGGATTGGGGGGGTTGCCAACCAGGATCCCAAGCTGTTTCGTCAAGTGGTGAGTGTGGCAACGCGATGTAGCAGTGCATGCTCCCCAACCTGACCTGACCTGACCTAATAGATAGATAGATAGATAGATAGATAGATAGATAGATAGATAGATAGATAGATAGATAGATAGATAGATAGATAGATAGATAGATAGATAGATACTTTATTAATCCCAATGGGATAATAAATAATAAATAAATAATAACACACAATTATAACATTACAGGTCTTTATTGAACACACCCATCAAACGTTCACAGTGTACTGTGGAAAACATAAGGGAACCCATGGATTTAACAATGGGGTGAAACTTCCTTGGCAGCCGTGACATTCAATGAGCTTCTCTGGTAGCTGTGGATCTGACTTGCACATGTTCAGGAGTAATAGTGGACTATTCTTCCTTATAGACCTGCTTCATGTCTGCCATCTTCTTAGAATGTCTGGCATGAATGGCTCTCTTGAGATCGTTCTACGGAATCTCTATTGGGTTAACATCTGGGCTCTGACTGGGTTACTTCAACAAACAGATTTTCTTGTTTTCACAGCGATTCCATAGTTGATTTACTTTCATGTTTAGCGTTCAAACTCTATTGAGCTTCAGCTAATGGATAGCCACCACGACATTATCCTGTAGGATACCTTGATAAACTTGAGAACTGATTTACCCCTTGATGACAACAAGCTGTCCAGCAAGTGCCAGGACCGTCTCCTAAAGTTGATTCAGCTGTGGGATCGGGGCAGCACCAGTGCAGAGTTTGCTCAGGAATGGCAGTAGGCAGGTGTGAGTGATCTGCACACACAGTCATGCAAAGACTTTTGGAGGATGGCCTGATGTCAAGAAGGGCAGCAAAGAAGCCAAGAAAAACATCAGGGACTGACTGATATTCTGCAAAAGGTACACGGATTGGACTGCTGAGGACTGGGGTAAAGTCATTTTCTCTGATGAATCCTCGTTTGGGAAAAAAGATTGTCCAGAGAAGAAAAGGTGAGCGGCTCTACCATCAGTCCTGTGTTATACGACAAGTAAAGCATCCTGAGACCATTCATGTGTGGGGTTGCTTCTCAGCCAAGGGAGTGGGCTCACTCATAGTTTTACCTAAGAACACAGCCATGAAAAAAGAATGGTACCAAAACATCCTGCAAGAGCAACTTCTCCCAACCATCCCATTAACAGTTTGGTGATGAACAATGCCTTTTCCAGCATGATGGAGGACTGGGCCATAAGGCAAAAGTGATAACTAAGTGGCTCGAGGAACAAAACATCGAACGTTTGGGTCCATGGCCAGGAAACTCCTCAGACCTTAATCCCATTGAGAAGTTGTGATCAATCCTCAAGAGGCGGATGGACAAACTAAAACCCACAAATTCTGACAAACTCCAAGCATTGATTATGCAAGAATGAGCTGCCATTAGTCAGGATTTGGACCAGAAATTGATTGACAGTATGACAGGGCGAATTGCAGAGGTCTTGAAAAAGAAGGAGTAACACTGCTAATATTGACTCTTTGCATAAACTTAATATAATTGTCAATAAAACTCTTTGAAACTTATGAAATACTTGTAATTATATACTTCAGTATGCCATAGAAACATCTGACAAAAATATTTAAAAACACTGAGGCAGCAAACTTGGTGAACACCAATGCTTGTACACTCGGCCCGTCATCATTAACATTTTGATGGCATCTCTTCCATTGTACCTCATGTTGTGGGACAATAAGAAACAGTACTGAAAGTTAAGTTGGCAGTGTGCTGCTTTTAATATCAGCCTGGCATGAGTGCCCAGACTGGCGTGATGTCGTATTAGCATTGTGCAGAAGATCAGTCCATCATGAAGAGATCACTTCATCTTCATCTGGAAGCCCAGATTCAAACCTGAGTCCCTGGAGCCATGATGTGGCATGACCATCAGCATGTATTCAATCCCACCCATCCTAGTACCAGCACCTTCTACAAGCAGCAAAGTTCACCAATCAATTGAGAACATCCTCAACAACTATCCCAGAGTGAAGTCTCTGCGCTGTGACCGCCCGTCACGTGTCACTGGCTGGCTGTCTTCAAATCCCCCCCCCCCCCCCCCCCTTTGCATTCCAGACTTGGCGTTTTTTTTTTTTTTTTTTGCTGCTCCCGAATGATCATCTTCCTTTCACACAGGAGCAATTGACTTGGAAATGAAGGCTGCCGACTCGCAAGGCAGATGAAAAAGGCTGCTGCTTGCGCAGCGCAACAATGTCACTTTCTACTAAGCTGCCCTTTTTAATTGGGCCCTGCGGTGAAATCCTTTCATTTTTGTGCATCGATTGCCTTTGAAGCAAATGCAAATGAGCTAAACAAGCAGCCAGTTATCAGAGTAGCGGCACGCAGCTGAAGCCAGCCAGCCACCCGGGGTAATGGGCAACACTCACACACATCTGTAACCGCGCGAGGGCGGCCGTCTTCTGAGAGGAAGGGTGCTGTCTCAAATGAAAGCTCACACAAGACCCTCTTTGGTTAAAAGACACATAGTTTCCCAATCCCACCCGAGAAGTGATACTCCATTTGACGGATGTGGTTGACAGTGTAGATGGTTTCTGCATTAATTCGTAAAAGCCTGCGTCCTGGATGATCAGAGTCGATGCTTAGTATTACAGGGTTTGGTGACTATTCCTCAAAACTGGCACTGCCAATACAGAGAAAGGAAGGCCACAGTACAGTGAAAATGCTGCAGTTGTGTACCACTGAAGGGGGAGCAGTGGGGAACGAGGTGAGTGTCACTAAACTTTTACTGGAAGAGACATAAATGGTAGCAGGAGGATTTCCATGAACGTCTGTAGCTTTAAATAGTGAAAATGACAGGAGTGTCACGACAGCAGGCGCTACGGGTACTACCTGTCAGCAAAGACACAACAGATGGGAGACCCTGAAATTCAACTTATAGCTTCAGAGATCAGATGTTTCCAGTTATTTTGGAGAGTTCCCATTCCCACAGAGGGTTCCCCGAGAGAATTCCCAGGGAATTCAGTAAGTGTCCATCCTCTCCTCTCTTTGCTTCTTCCCACTACTTTCTCACTACTTTGAGAGATGGGGTGCATGTGGTTTTAAAACAAGGTTGAACCTTCTCCTGATTGGATTAAAGTCACTTTCAGTTACAAAATAAGTGAGGTCTTCTGTCCATCTTAGCTGCAATCCCTTAAGTTATTTGTCCTTGTTCTTGCTTGAGTCCATTTAATGCCTTCTGGCTGAAGGGGTCTGCAGAGGGGCCTCTGGAGTGATGACAGTGCAGCTCTGATTTACACCTTTGGTATCAGATGAAGTCCAGGCAGATCCTGGTACAAGCTGGAGTGCAGTCGCTTAGTTTGGAATGCCAGTGGGGGAAGGAAAGAACTTGATGCCCACATCTCTTTTAAATCTGCTTTCTTAACAGGCCTGGTGTGCCACAAAAGCCTAGAAGAGTGAGAAAATGCACACTTTGTCCAAAAAGGTCACTCTAACAGACCTTCCAAAGTCCTCTGCTGACATGGGAGAGCCTGTTGGAAGGTTAAACATCTAAGTGGCCCTCACGCGTTTATGGTAGAGTGACTAGATGGAAGGTACTCTTGAGTAAAGGGCATACGATAGCATTCAAAGGACTCTGAGAGAACGAAGAGAAAGATTTTCCGGTCTGATGAGGCAGATATCGAACTCTTTGGGCAGAACTCCAGGCATGTCTGGTAAAGACTCTCCTCATCACCTGCCTAATGCTTGCCACCTCAGACTGGGGAGGTGGTTCACCCTTCAGCTTGACAATGACTCAAAGCAAACAGCCAAGACAATGCTGGGGTGGCTTCAGGTCACATCTCTGGTTCTCCTGTAGTGGTCCAGCCAAGTCCCCAAACTCACAGAACATTTATGGAGAGACCTGAAGTTGGCAGTTTGCAGACACTTCACCTCTAATCTGATGGAGCTTGAGAGGACCTGCCGGGAAGAAAGGGATAAACTGCCCAAATCCAGATGTGCAAAGCTTGTAGAGACTTACCCAAGAAGACTCAAAACTAGAATTACTGCCAAAGGGGCTTCTAACCAGTACTGAATTAAGGGTCTGACTGCTTATATGAAGGAGAGAATTCAGTTTTTGATTTTAATAAATAAATAAATAAATAAACATTTTTTACATTTATATAGTGCGTTCTCACTACTCAAAGCCTTTCTAAAAATATATTATCACATTTTCATTATGGGTTATTGAGTGTAGATTGATAGGAAAAAGTGGAAAATGTATAGATAGATAGATAGATAGATAGATAGATAGATAGATAGATAGATAGATAGATAGATAGATAGATAGATAGATAGATAGATAGATAGATATGAAAGCCACTATATGATAGATAGGCTGTGATGCCAACTACATGGAAGGACCGGGGAAGAGAGCATTGGCATGCCAATACCCTCCCCAGGGCGCTAAAGGGCAGCTCTCCTGGGCGGCTGTAGCACCATGGATTCCTGCAGGGCATGCTGGGAATTGGAGTTCAACACCACCCTGTTGGGTTCCATCCAACTGTCAGGGGGAGCTGCAGAGCCCTTTGTTGGGCTCTCACCACACCTGGGAGAGATTCCAGGTCTGATTAATGAGTCACCTGGTACACTTCCAGAGTCGGGAGGAAGATAGACAAAACCTGTGTGGAGGACTGGAGGTGGAAGGACTGTGCCATTTTCTGCATCCTGTAGAGAAGTGGAGATCAATATAAAAACGCTTCTAGATGGAAGAATAAATGTGTGTTTTGTGTGGTGAACCTGTGTTGTGCTTGTCTGTGTTGGGTTGGGGCAGATGTACACAACCGGGCTTAACGATCAATAGATAGATAGATAGATAGATAGATAGATAGATAGATAGATAGATAGATAGATAGATAGATAGATAGATAGAATCCATGTCAAGTTAAAATTACAAGACAATAAAGTGTGTAGAAAGTGAACAGATCTGAATACTTTCTGAATCAGTTGTACATCCCATGTGATTTTTTTTGCCAGAACATAACACTTAGTTACCATATTTACAGTGTAGTTGGCATGGTGGTGTAGTAATAGCGCTGCTGCCTTGTATTAAGGAGACTGGCATTCATGTCAAAGCTCCTGCCTGCATGTTCTCCTCGTATCTTCATGGGATTTCTTCAGGGCTCCAGTTTCCTCCCACTGTCCAAAGACATGCAGGTTAGGTGGATTGGTGATGTCAAATTGGCCCGTGTGAGTGTGTGTGTGTGTGGTGTGCATTCACCCTGTGATGGACTGGTGGCTTTTCCAGAAGTTGGTTCTGCCTTGTGCCCTGTGCTAGATGGGATAGGCTTCAGCACCCCCTCATAACCCTAGTCTGGATTAAGTGTGTGAGACAATGACCCGACTGCCATATTTACAGCCATCTCCCATGAAAACAAAATGCATTCATCAATTAGTAAAGCTCTGCATTTTGTGTCACCATCTAATTGAAGGCTCACTTTATAAAATGCCAGTTGTTATCCTTGTTTATCTTTTACATTTTTTCTCTGAAGTATTCAAGTAAACACATTAAATCTATGACATGTATTTCTCACAAAAATACTTAAACATTGTTTTCATCAAAATAAATAAAACATTAAACATAAAAGAAATTCCTCAAACAAAAACAATGTATTATCATAATTTGGAGTCCAATTAATCAAAAGAAAATGTACTGGGAAAATGTGCTCACCCCAAACCAACAGCAGGTACTATGAGAAAAGTGGCGTTAATGCTGCCATTACAGCTTCTCCATGTGGCTCATTTGCTATTTCTTTTTGCATTTACCTTCACCATTTCAATCAAATTTACCCCAAGCAATGTATGTTGACTTCCAAACATTATGCATTTTTCCTGGAAAGTCCTCCCCAACTTAATATTTGGAAAACAAAAAAAACGACAAGAGGCCCAAAGAAATTGCAGCTTACCTTTTCAAATGACTCATAATAATGAGGGAAACAAAAGAAGCAATGCAGCTAATTTTCTCTCCGGTTCACTCGTCTTCTAATGCTACCATCTGCTGGTGTGGGGTGGTATAGCACGGTGAGTTTACCAAATGTGCTGTATATTATTAACATGATGTGATTAAATCTATTATGTTAATGGCTTTCCATTGACAGAACAAGGTGCAGAAGACAGGAAGTTATGGAAAAAGATGATCCACTGTGGTGACCCCTAACGGGAGCAGCTGAAAGAAGAAGAAGAAGAAGAAGAAGATTAGTGGCTTTCCCTTGAGACCGTGACAGATAATGAAAGACTTTAGTGGGCATCACACAGGTGCCTCCAGGTGGTGACATTGTCCTTTGTCATGCTTGAGTGTTGCCATGCAGGGTGCACACAACTGGGCTGGTGACAGCAATGGCCTGTGTCCTCCTGATGGCTGGTGATTGTGTTTCTCTATTCCTTGTATTCTTAGCCTTTGCAGACACAAAGTCTTTTTCCTTTGGCCCTAGACGTCTATTTACAAATTTAACGTTTGATCAGATGTCAAAACTGGTGAAATATTTTCCATTTGGATGCCAGTACAACGCTTTGAGGGTGACTTGTGACTGAAACAAAAAAGGAAAAATGAGTAGCTCTGCTCATGGGATGGCATTTTGTTTCCTGATTTGGATGCCTGGTGTGCTGAAAAAGACATCGGAGATGTCAGTGGACTTGGAATCAATGGATGATAAGATTCTGCCCTCAGACGAGCACAGAGTCCACTGTAGACTGACCAGGAGGTGGACTGTCAGTTGGTTGAGGGCACCCGGACCCTTTCTGACTTTTTAAGTGATGACTGACGTGAACCTCACAGATCCTTTCTCATTTTCTCCAGAGCGTTTTTATTTTCCTTTTGTTTCCTAATGGACAAATATTGTCGGGCTCCATTTATGTTAATCAGTTTCAAATGACTTTGTTTTCCTGTCTGTTTAAGCAGATCTGTGTCTTTATGTGCCCTTTTTATGTAATCAGCAATTTGTAAAGGTTGTATTTGCATTTTACCTCAGTGAAGAGCGAGATATAAAAATAAACTGAAATGAGAGAGAAGGCCAATGCTGTAAAAATGACCACCCTGTGCTGGAAGAACTGGCTTAAGTGACTGGGCACCACCCGCAGAGGCCCAACTAGGTAAGGAGCGTGGTGGGCAAATGCTTAGGGAAGACATGTTCACAGTCACGACGCCCAAATCCAACATCAAGTTCACAAGTAGTGGAAGCCTTTGTGGCTCAGAACTGGCTGTTCAGCAAACTGTAGTTGAGAGCCGCTCTTAAGATTCAGTTTTTGTTGCTCAAAATTTTTCATTTTTCATTATTATTGTTGTTGACTCATGACACAGAAGTCACATGATGTATTTAATATGACTACACATTCCAAAACCCCAAAATATTACAATGCCTATTGTTGGGCTGTTTCCATACTAATTTTTTATTGAGCCTTATTTTGTTCGTATTTTACATTTTGATGTTTGGAGAATTCCATCTTTATATTGTGTTACACACAAGGGCTTAACTGGGGGTAAAATGCAGAGGCAGGGTTTGATGAATGGTACTAATGCCTTTCCTCCCTCTTCCACACACCACCAGAAGGAAAGCCCAGGTAAGACTCCGCCCACTTCCGCTGCTACATCATACCCTCCTGCAGACCTCATTTCCGCATGAGATCCCACCCCTTCCTGTCCTCCACCTATAAAAATCCAAGCCTTCACTCTCCTAGTCATTCTGTGATTGACTCAGTCTGGAATGATTACTCAACGTTGTTTTGGGTGTTACCACATTATACCGGGTGGACTCCCCAAATCTTTATCTTTGTCTTTTGTTTTGTTCACAATTAGTTTTTATGTTCAATTATTATTTACTATTGCTAAAATTATTTTGTTCTATTTTTGACATCATCTTGCTTTGTATAAGGCACGTTTGGGAGTTGCATTGTCATGATGCTGCTCCTGGTTTTTAGTTTGTGTCGTCTTAGAAGCGGCAACTTTTAGTGAAGCAGGTTAAAAGGTCACCACCGTAGCCTATTTGAGATCGCGGAGAACTCCTCCTTGCTTATGCTGCCCAGAAAAAGCCCCTTTGTCCATCTGCAGATACAACAACTAAAGATGTTGACTGCCACAATGGAAATAGTGTCATGCATGTGTGTCAGAGGGTCCCCCTCAGGGTTCCTCCCAGGTATGTAGTTCCATCCCAGACTGAAAGAATGAAGACTGCTGCTGTCTTGTCTTCTTTTTTCTCCATAATTTGGAGAATAAGCCCAGTGAGGGCAACTGTCAAGCTTCAGCCAACATTTCTGCCGTTGCTGGGGTTCATGGTATTTCTCGGTTGTATTGCCTAATTTTATGCCATTTATTTGTATTTTTGTTTGTTTTATTTATTAGGCATATTTTTCTTTGTGTTCATTAGCAAGTATAAAAGATCTAGATTATGTCCCATGTGTTTTGTAGGTGGTTCCCCAAATGGCATGGGCCACTTACCAATCACTGCTAATAACAGCCTTCCACACTATTTATGGGAGGGCCTTCCATAGAAGACCACTCAGATTGCTCCCCACTTCCCGTCCACTGGGTGGCAGCAACTCTTGTGGCATGCCCCTCTATGGATGTCCACAGGGCAGCAGGGAAATTGTGTTTGCATTTAGTCTGCTCATGTGGGACCTGTGGAGGCCACAAGTAGGAGCCAATGGCATAAAGCTCCCCTGTCCCAGAATGGTTCTGCCTGACCTGGACGTGCATCCTGGAGACAATGGTTTGGCACCAGAAATATTCCCAGGTTGGGTTTAAAAGGGAACCCTCCATGTTGCCCAGGGATTTCAGGATTGTGCGGACCATGAAAAAGGAAACCCATTAATAAACATTTGTTTGAACTCGAAACTGTCTCTAGTCTAGCTGTGTCTGGGGTAGGGGCTCTTCTATGCCCCCTACAGTCCACATTGGCTATCCAGTTTGCGTAGTGTATTACATTAATGTGTTGTTACACTTGTACAAAGTACAATGAAATTCTTACTTGCATGTGCTAATGAAAACACAACACATCGTCACTTTCCGGTGTCATCATTGGTGAGTATAGGCTTACCTCGCAATGTCTGTCTTCCTTACCTGGTAAAATCTCAGAATATGTTTGTCATAGTAACACTGTATATATTTTAATAATGGGGGTAATATTACATGAAGCTTATTTAAAGCATTTCCATTTGAGTCCAGGGTATGACGTGAAACTGGCCCTACAAAAGGTTTTCCAACTTACAAGGAAAGCTTGGGGGTTGGAGGCTGGATTGGCACTCTAGCCAATGTAAAAACTTCATGCAGCTCTGAGACGACAGACAGGGACTCCTTTCTGCTCTCCATGGGAGTAGCTCTGCTGGAGCCGCCTATAGGAAGGCTGCTCGCATTACAAAAGTCGATGGAGGAAAGTCCTCAGGAACCAGAAGAGTTGAAACCACCAGAGAGCCAGTGAGGTCAGGCCTGTTGGAGATCTGAATTGGCGTGGTACTGAGGTGTCACCCACTGCACAGCAACACTCATATCCCAAATTGATGCAGCCTTTCTGGATTGGCACGTGGAACGTCTTGTCACTCTGGCATAATGACGATCTTCCTACTTCTAACCAGTGTGCATGCAGTTTGTGTGAGGAACTTATAGACTTGGGTGTGACTGCTGATCATAATGTGATGTGGGAGACCTTCCATGACAAGACCCTGAAGGTTACTAAGGGTTGTGTTGGTGTGGCTGGTGTTCCCAGAAGGAGGTGTTTCATCTTGTAGGACACCCTGGATATCATTGAGAGAAGTCGCAGCACATGGCTTGTGCTGGAAACTGAGAAGGACAGCTGTGAGGGCTCTGAGGGCAGATAAGGTGGCGTTTGCTAGGGAAATCTGTGAACAAGTGACAGACCATCTATGGTCTAGGGACCTACAGTACATCCTGCTTACAAAGGAATAGAAGCATTACACACATCTGAATCTGTTCCTCTGAGAGTCGCAGTCAGGGTGGCTGATGGAACGGTCCTTACTGATGACACTGCTAGGACGTTGGATATCTCGGGGTCCACGATTCTTGAGGATGATCCTCCAATTAGCTGTGAACCACCCAATCTCACTGAGATTGCACAGGTGGTGAACCAGCTGAGGGTAGGGAATGCTGCAGGGATCTGTGGTATCCGGGGTGAACTTCTCCAGGCTGGTGGTAAGGCTGTCCTCCTGGCATTGCAAGCAATCTTTGCTTCTATCTGGGAGACCGGCATCTTCCCAACTGACTGGAAAAAGGAACTTGTTGTCCTTATCTGGAAAGGGAAGGATGATCGCCTGGATTGCAGGCAACTACAGGGGGATAGCACTACCCTCAGTTATGGGTCCTCGCTAAGGTCATCCTCAATAGGATCTGTGATTACTTGCTCACCTACCTATTACTGGAGCAGTCTGGTTCTACACCTAAGAAGTCTACCATCGACTGTATGCTGGCAATGGGGGTTCTCATCGAGCGCAAATGAGAATATTGGCAGAATTCCTTTGCAGCCTTTGTTCATTTTTTTTTTAAATTTTATTTATTAATTTCATTCCATACAAATAGATCAATTTATACAAAAAAGAATTAGAACATTAGAACATTAGAACACTCTAGACGAGAACAGGCCATTCAGCCCAACAAAGCTCGCCAGTACTATCCATTTATTTCTTCCAAGAAAACATCAAGTCGAGTTTTGAAAGACCCTAACGTCTTACTGTCTACCGCACTACCTGGTAGCTTATTCCAAGTTTCTATCGTTCTTTGTGTAAAGAAAAACTTCCTAATGTTTGTGCGAAATTTACCCCCTAACAAGTTTCCAACTGTGTCCTCGTGTTCTTGATGAACTCATTTTAAAATAACAGTCTCGATCCACTGCACTAATTCCCTTCATAATTTTAAACACTTCCATCATGTCACCTCTTAATCTTCTTTTGCTTAAACTGTAAAGGCTCAGCTCTTTTAATCTTTCCTCATAATTCAACCCCTGTAGCCCTGGAATCAGCCTAGTCGCTCTTCTCTGGACCTTTTCTAGTGCTGCTATGTCCTTTTTGTAGCCTGGAGACCAAAACTGCACACAGTACTCAAGATGAGGCCTCACCAGTGTGTTATAAAGGTTGAGCATAACCTCCTGTGACTTGTACTCCACACATCGTGCTATATATCCTAACATTCTGTTAGCCTTCTTAATGGCTTCTGAACACTGTCTGGAAGTCGATAGCTTAGAGTCCACTATGACTCCTAAATCCTTCTCATAATGTGTACTCTCGATTTTCCGACCGCCCATTGTGTATTCAAACCTAACATTTTTACTTCCTATATGTAATACTCTACATTTACTGACATTAAATTTCATCTGCCACAAATCTGCCCAAGCCTGTATGCTATCCAAGTCCTTCTGTAATGATATAACGGATTCCAAATTATCTGCTAATCCACCTATCTTGGTATCATCTGCAAACTTAACCAGCTTGTTACTTATATTCCTATCTAAATCATTTATATATATTAAAAATAGCAGCGGCCCTAGCACTGACCCCTGTGGAACACCACTCTTAACATCAGCCAGTTCTGATGAGGTTCCTCGCACCATCACCCTCTGCTTCCTGTGTCTGAGCCAATTCTGCACCCATCTACAAACATCACCCTGAACTCCCACCTCTTTTAATTTGATGCCCAACCTCTCATGTGGCACCTTATCAAATGCTTTCTGAAAGTCCAGATAAATAATATCATAAGCTCCACTTTGATCGTATCCTTTTGTTGCCTCCTCATACAGTAGAATTCCAGCATGTTAGTAAAACACGACCTCCCTTTTCTGAACCCATGCTGACTGCTTAGAATAACTCCTGTCCTTGCCAGGTGTTGCTCGATCTTATCCTTAATAATTCCTTCCATTAATTTTCCTGTGATGCATGTTAAGCTTACTGGCCTATAGTTGCTTGGATCTGCCCTGTCACCCTTTTTATATAATGGGATGATATTTGCCATTTTCCAGTCCTTCGGAATCTCTCCAGTGCGCAGTGACTTCCTAAAAATATGCGTCAAGGGTTTATATATGTACTCACTAGCCTCCTTAAGAACATGAGGATAAATATTATCTGGTCCTGGTGATTTGTTCGATTTCAGCTTATTTAATCTGAGCAGTACTTCTCCCTCTACAATTTCCAAATCCCTCAGTACCTCCTTAGTAGTCCCTGTTACCTCTGGGAGGTTATCCACTTGCTCACTTGTAAATTGAAGTCAAATCAAACCCCACCCTTGAGAAGGAGAGTATGGCCAAAGGAGAATTGCTTAGGGCTTTTTAATAGTGCAAAAATAAACAAAAGAAAGGAAAAAAAAAATATATATATATGGAAGAGAAGGTCTGTAATACGGTTTGCATATTTGTAGCTGGAGATCCACAAAGGGAGAAAAAATGAATCACGTATCATAAAGTAGTTTTTATTCCTGAGCTCTCAACCCCTGCCAGGGGTCTTCATCAGAGGATAATGCTTAGACTTACAAGAATCAAAGGCAATATATAGAAAAGCATTATGTGGAGGGGGTGGGGGGTGGGGGGGGGTGGCTAAGTCAGTGTGATGGGGGGGGGGTATTGAGTGTACAGTTTATTTATTATGAACATTCTTCTTAAGTTTGCATATGCTGTTTAATGCTAAAAACAAGAAATCGATAGCAGAAACACGAAACGCAGTTTATAGCATTCCATGCAGTTCTTGCTCAGCGGTATACATAGGACAAACTTCAAAAAGAATCGCAACACGTATACAGGAACATCGCAACGCCGTCAGAAGAAAGGACTCACTTTCATTGATCTACACGCATACTAAATCAACAGGACATACATTTAACTGGGACAATATACAAGTAAAATTTAAGGCCAGTACTAAAAGTGCCAGAGAGTTGGCCGAATCTTGGCTATCAAATGAGAACGCCATCAACAGACACTTGGACATAAATCCAGCATATGCAAACTTAAGAAGAACATGTTCATAATAAATGAACTGTACACCCAATAGCCCCCCCCCCCCCCCCATCACACTGACTTAGCCAACCCCCCTCCCCCACACACCCCCTCCACATAATGTTTTTCTATATATTGCCTTTGATTCTTGTAAGTCTAAGCATTATCCTCTGATGAACACCCCTGGCAGGGGTTGAAAGCTCAGGAATAAAAACTACTTTATGATACGTGATTCATTTTTTCTCCCTTTGTGGATCTCCAGCTGCAAATATATATATATATATAAATAAAAAATGGAGAAGGGAAAGAAATGCGGAAATAATGATTTCTTCTTATTCTAAAATATTATTGATTAGATCCTGCCAGGTTTTGAAAAAATTCTGTACAGATCCTCTAACTGAGAATTTGATTTTTTCCAATTTTAAGTAATATAAAACATCGGTTTCCCACTGACGTATCAGAGGAGAATTAGGATTCTTCCAGTTTAACAAAATAAGTCTGCATGCCAAAAGTGTAGTGAATGCAATAACAGTTTGCTTGTCCTTCTCCACTTCAAGTCCGTCTGGAAGAACACCGAACACAGCTGTTAATGGGTTAGGAGGGATTGTGATACCAAGGCTGTCTGAAATGCACTTAAAATTTTTGGTCCAAAATGATGTTAATTTGGTGCAGGCCCAAAACATGTGACCTAGTGAGGCAGCAGCTTGGTTGCAGGTTGGATCTTGCCCTGGAAACATTTTGGACAGTTTTAAGCGAGACAGATGAGCTCGATATATAATTTTGAGTTGAATAATTCTATACTTTGCGCATATGGAGCTCGAGTGAATTCTCTGCTTTGCTACCTTCCACTCCTTTTCTGATATATTGATTAAGAGATCTTCTTCCCAATGTCCACTTGGATCTTTGAAAGTTAAGGACTCTAATAAGATTTTATATAATGCGGAAATAGTGTCTAATTCCTTGGCATTGAGCAGTATTTTTTCCAGCATGGTGGAGGGTACGAGATGAGGAAAATCGGGCAGTTTCTGTTTAACAAAGTTTCTAATTTGAGATAATGAAAGAAATGTGTAGCTGGAGGCTGAATTTGGAACATAATTGTTCAAATGATGCAAAGATATTGTCTATATAAAGATCTCTGACCAATTTAATCCCAAATCTTTTCCAGGTATTAAAAACTAGATATGTTTGTGAGGGTTTAAAGAGGTGGCTCTCCTGCAGGGGTGCCACAGATAAAAGATTTTCCATCTTAAAATGCTTTCTAAATTGGTTCCATATTCTGAGTGAGTAAAGCACAAATGGGTTATTAGTATATTTGCGATAACTTGCATTTATTGGAGCACAGAGCAGGGAATATAAAGAAGTACTACAGGATTTTACTTCTATTGCGGGCCAAGCCTGTGTATGTTCATTTATTTGTGTCCAGGTTTTTATAGCTTGTATGTTTGCTGCCCAGTAATAAAACTGAAAATTAGGTAAAGCCATGTCACCTTCTGCCTGAGGTCTTTGTAGGGTTGCTCTTCGAATAAGTGATTGTTTTGAGTTCCAAATAAATGAGGTTATAGTTGAATCTAATTACTTAAAAAATGATGTATTGAGGAGCGGCACGGTGGCGCAGTGGGTAGCGCTGCTGCCTCGCAGTTGGGAGACCTGGGGACCCGGGTTCACTTCCCGGGTCCTCCCTGTGTGGAGTTTGCATGTTCTCCCCGTGTCTGCGTGGGTTTCCTCCGGGTGCTCCGGTTTCCTCCCACAGTCCAAAGACATGCAGGTTAGGTGGATTGGCGATTCTAAATTGGCCCGTGGGTGTGGGTGTGTTTGTGTGTGTCCTGCGGTGGGTTGGCACCCTGCCCAGGATTGGTTCCTGCCTTGTGCCCTGTGTTGGCTGGGATTGGCTCCAGCAGACCCCTGTGTTCGGATTCAGCGGGTTGGAAAATGGATGGATGGATGGATGATGTATTGATATATATTGGAATGTTTTGAAATAAAAAAAGAAGTTTAGGAAGGATATTCATCTTAGCAACATTAATTCTTCCGGCTAGAGTGAGATGAAGGGTTGACCATCTATGAAAGTCTTGCTTAATTTTTTCCATACAGACGGCGAAATTTTGTTGATAAAGAGCTTTGTGTTTACTTGTGATATTTACCCCTAGGTATTTAAACTGATCTGCTATGGTAAAAGGTAGGGTGTCTAATCTGATATTATATGCTTGTGAATTAACTGGAAAGAGTATACTTTTATTCAGATTAATTCTGAGACCAGATATCTTTTGAAATTCGTGTGTTTTCTGGGTCTGATATATACAGTACCATATCATCTGCATATAGAGAAATTTTCTGTTCCAGTCCTTCTCTGATAATCCCCTTTATCTGATAAGAATTTCGACAGTGGACCGCCAGGGGTTCAATGGCGATTGCAAACAGCAGTGGTGACAAGGGGCATCCTTGTCTGGTGCCACGTTCTAGTTTAAAGTAGTCTGAACAAATGTTGTTAATACAAACTGAAGCTTCTGGATTGGTATACAGTAGTTTGATCCAAGCACAAATATTTGGGCCAAATGCAAATTTCCCCAATGCAGTGAAAAGGTAGTTCCATTCTATCGTATCAAATGCTTTTTCTGCGTCTAATGATAATAATACCTCTGGGGTGTTTGATTTTGCTGGCAAATATATAAAATTAAACAAGCGTCAGAGATTGGAAGATAAGTGTCGGCCTTTAATAAATTCAGTTTGATCCTGTGATATTACCGAGGGCAGCACTTTCTTAATGTTAATTTTTGTAAATCATTCAACTCAGTTTATTGAGCTGCCCTGTTAGACATCCTGAAACATTGCAGCATCCCCTTGAAGTTGCTGGATGTCTTGGCCAGGCCTGTACACTGGTACTGTGAGTGCTGTGCAGAGTGGAGGCAGAACTTCTGCATTCATCTTAGTTGACTCTGGGGTTTGTCAGTGGTGTGTTCTTGCCCCTACTCTTTTGTTGGGCAGGGTCTTAGAGTCCAGCGGCTGTGGGGCAGAAAAGATTCACAGATCTTGACTTTGCTGACGATGCTGTGATCTTCGCGGAGTCAATGGAGGCTCTGATCAGGGCGCTCGAGAGACTGAGTGAGGATTCTGAATGTCTGGGCTTGTGAGTGTCCTGATAAAAACCAAGATCCAGGTCTTTAATGACCTCTTGGGCACAGCCATCAGCAGCGTGTCTATATGCAGAGAGTGTTGATCTTGTCGAGAGGTTTACTTACCTCAGCAGTGACATTCATGTTTCTGGTGACTCTTCCTATGAAGTCAGTAGATTGATTAGAAGAGCATGGGGGGTCATTTGGTCGCTGGAAAGGGGTGTGTGGCACTCCCGATATCTATGCAAAAGGACTTTAGAGTCCTGGTGCTTCCTGTATTGCTATATGGTTGCGAGACATGGACGCTATCCAGTGACCTGAGACGAAGACTGGACTCCTTCAGTTCTGTGTCTCTTTAGAGAATCGCTGGTTTAACTTTATGTTGAATGAGCAGTTGTTCATGGACTCCTGAATGAGGCACATTACCTGCATTGTGAGGGAGCGTCAGTTATAGCACTACAGCCATGTGGCGCGATTCCCCAAGGGTGATCCGGCTCATTGTTGAGGACCTGAGTGGCTGGATCAGGCCATGGTGATGCCCACGTATCACCTGGCTGCGGCAGATACAGGGTAATTTCTGGGGGTTGGGACTGGACCGTGTCTCTGTCTGGGGGGGGTGCCAACCAGGATTCCAGGCTGTTTAATTGTGTGGTGGGTGCGGCAACGCGGTGTGCCACTGTATGCTCCCCAACTTGACCTGACCTGATTTGAGAGGATGTCTTAATTCTTAATCCTAACTACAGATTAATAAATCATTGTATTAAAATAAATTCTCTACTTTGCTGTTGAGTGATATAACACTGCTTACCTACAGTATTTATAGTGTATTAAATATTATATTCAACCATTGTTTTTTTTTATGGTTACTTCAGTGCTTCTCCTCTGGCATATTATATCCCTTCCAAAATCCAGTCTGTTGGCATATACAACTCTTAAGACAGCTTGGACTAAGCTGCTCCACTGCCCACCGACTTCAGACCAGATTTCAGAAGACCTGCAGGACTGATGACCGTCACCCTCGACTGACCACTCCAGAGTTGGAACAACACATTAGATAATGTGGAATAATGTTGTGGCTGGGTGCAGGAATGACAGATGACTTGATCAATATTTCGGGTGCCAGCTGGGTCATACAGTTTAATAGATAGGAAAAATAAATGAAAATAATGCCCATCTAGGCGTGACTTCCTAGGCTTGTGGGCCAAAAACTATAGAGGAAAAATTCAAAATAGATTTTAGTATCACAGGCAGTCTGTCAGCTAAATGACGCCACCTTCTGGGAAGGAATGGGATCAGGAGCCATTACTTCCCATTGCTGCACTTCCCCTCTCATCTCAGCGGGTTATTACATATCTTGACAGAGTCCAGGAAGAGATCCATCATAAGGTACTGTGCCCATAACAGGTATTTACCCCCTTGGAAGTTTCCAGATTTTATTATTATACAACATTGAATGCCAGTGGATTGAATTAGTTTTCTTTTTTTTGACGCTGATCAATAGGAACACTTTTTAATGACATAATAAAAACAGACCTGTGCAAAGTGGCCTAACTTAATCACATACATTACGTAATGCCCAACATAACTGATCTCATCAATATTCACTCCCATTAATATGGCACCTGTAAATCTTGACTGGTACAACTGATTTGCTTTAGAAGCCCCCGAATTAGCTCACCGTAGACCACCTGCCTGGGTTACAGTTGACTGTACTCTTATCCAGTGGTCCTCAACGTTCAGTCCTGGAGGCATCCCCGTTTTTGTCTTAATCCATTTCTGCTCTTAATTGGTTCCACAGGTTCTTTATATTTTGCATCAATCCAGAAATTACAAACTGGGCAGGCTGTATTTTTACTGAATGAAGCAGGAATGTGTGTATGTTAGATTTTTTTCCTTTTAAATATTTTTTACTGTTTCATGTTGTTGTTACTTAGACAATTATTTACTACCTAGCTGTGCTACCCATCTAAGATGGGTTGAAATGTAAGTACTCCATGCAGAGCTCAGCGTTAATGTTTGCAGTGCAGTGAGTCCATCAGGATGATAAGTCACTGTTACATATCACTGGGTGCAGGACTTCGTAAAAGCAGTGCTAATGCTTGTGATGCGCCATCTGTTGGAGAGCAGAGACATAGCAGCCAAGCAGACATCCACCCAGGCAGACATGCTGGCAGACAGACACCCAGACACTCGTGCTTGTATTGAAGTGGCTGCATTTATGCTGGTGTCTCTTCTGCTCGTTATTAACTGTCGATATTCAGAGAGAATCTGGAAAGGAAAGTCCAGAAAAAAAGTAAATAAAAAAAAAATAACAAAACTAATACAAAAGTACAAATGGCTTAATTTCCTTGTAAGAGCCAAATCCTTTAAGTTAATGTTAATGGTTAGCTTGAACTTGAATATAATATAGCTTAACATAGATAATGGGGGATTCAGTTTAACACCCTGTGAGTTTTAGGAAATGGAATGTTCATAATCTTAACTCTCTGTGACAGCCGAATAGGCCATAGATTGAAGTTAGACAGCTCGAAAGAAACATCAATGGTCAGATAGATACTAAAGGCATAAGGATTACTGACCGCCTGCTGCATAAAACAGTGTACAGAAACCTTAAGAAATATAATGTAGATATTTAAGCAGAATATCATGTTGCTCTTTTTTCCTTTGATTTTTACTTTCTCATATACGAAAAATAGGGAGAGTATTGGAATCGTCCAAAAATTCGATTTTGAGATTTTGATGAATCTTGACGTTTTAGACCTCCCTGAGACTGAATATACCATTTTTGGGAATTATGTCTGAGTGTCTGTCTGTGTGTGTGTAAACACGATAACTTGGGTACGCTTTCACTTAGGTCAACCAAATTTTGCATACAAGTATTAGGTACAAAACGTAGATTTCTATCAACTTTTGGGCTATTTCCATGAACCAGATATTGTACTTTACCTTTTATTCATGCAGCTGCAGAGTCCGATTTTTTCAACTTTATGTTTATAATAATTGTTCAATATATTATTAATTTGATTTGATTTGTTGTTGATGGTACTGTACTGTACATAATATAAAAATATAATCACTGTCTTGCGGTTTACTCCTCAAATACCCATCCCCATATCTGAGTATACGAGAAAGTCGAGGGGAGACCACTCCTGATTTTTTACAAGTATTATCAGCTTTTTTCCCAATTTTTTGTGTGAACTGATTGCTTTGAATTTCACTAAAATCTTTAAAAAGAAGACCCTTGGACTGTGGAGTATTATTTTGCATGACAAGTTCATGCTAGTGCTGGAATATCCATCTGGTAGCTGCATTTGACCTGTTTTGAACCATTTGGAAACCTTTGTCAAATGCAGCTACATTCCCATTAGTGTAAACCTGACTCTACTTCACTTTTATAAATGCAAAATAAAAGGTGTGACAAAGGCGCCATACCAGCACTCTACCCAACACAGACAGACATGGGAGGCACACTGATTAAACTAATAAATGTTTTATTTTTCTTTTCTTCACTTGTGGACAATGCCTTCCCCGTTCCCACAGGCACACAACACAAGCACAATCCACACACTACTTTACTTTCTTTTCCTCTTTTGCTTTCTCCTCCACTGCTTTCCGGCAAGCTTTGTCTCCCTCCTCCCGACTCTGGCTTCCGGAGTGGTGGCTGCTGGTTACTTTTAAAGCCCACCCGGAAAGTGCTCCAGGTGTTTGATGATCCATTTCTGGCTGCACTTCCAGGTGTGGCAGAAGTGCTGTACTCCAGGGCTCCACAGAAGCTGCAGCACCCCCTGGTGGTGGCCACGGACCAAATCCCAAGCCTGTGGCCCCGATTCTGGGGGAGGTACTGTCCTGACCAGGCTTGCTCCCCCGGTTCATAGAATGAAGAGGCGTTCCAGCCAGACAAGAACCCCAGCTATCTGTGACAAAGGAAAAAAAAACATGTCAGCTTATTAAGCAATGAGATCAATTAAAGGTAAAAATGACTGTCTGACTGCAAAAGAGGTGAGAACAAAAATCTGCAGCTACTGTGGACCACCGGCCTAAATGCCCCTATATGTGAATGGGCCACCTTGTAACACTTGGCTGCAGCAGATAGAGGGTCATTTCCGGAGGGTGGGACTGGACCATAAGTCTGCCTTGGGGGTTGCCAACCAGGGTCTGTTTCGTCATATGGTGGGTGTAGTAATGCGCTGTACCAGTGCATGCTCCCCAACCTGACCTGACCTGATTTGAGAGGATGTCCTAATTCTTAATCCTAACTACAGATTAATAAATCAGTATATTAAAATAAATTCTCTTTTTTGCAGTTGAGTGATATAGTACTGCTTACCTATTGTATGTTTAGTGTATTAAAAATTATATTCAGCCATTGTTTTTTTTGGTTACTTCAGTGCTTCTCCTCTGGCAGACTGTTTCCCTTCCAAAATCTTACAATCTGTTGGAATATATAACTCTTAAAACAGCTTGGACTAAGCTGCTCCACTGCCCACCAACTTCAGACAAGGTTTTAGATGACCTGCAAGTCCACCTTGTGGTGATTCTGGCCTAACCTGCACAAAGAAGACAAAATAACATTCCAAGGAACTCCATGACAAGCACAAGTCAGGGGATGGAGAGAAGAAAACATCCAAATCACTGAATACGCATTTAAAGCAGTCATTGTGGCCCAGCTGGAAATCTATCTAACAAAAAACCGAGTGATTACGTAAGAAGGAGACCAGTAAGACTGGTAAGAACTTTGAAGGAGCTCCAGGCTACAGTGACTCAGATTGGAGAGACAGCAATTGTTACCCAAGTGCATCACCAGTCACAGCTTTATGAGAGAGCCGCAAAGACAAAAAAACCACACAGGACATCTTGGCTAGAGTTTTCCAGAAGGCACACGGGAGACTCAGAAATCAGCTTGGAAGAAGGCTCTGAGGTCTAATGGGGCCAAAATTGAGCTTTGTAGCCATCAGACTAAATGCCACGTTACACTTCACATTACCAAAAATACACCAACGTCTTTGTGAAGCCTCGTCCTGACAGCATCATCCTGTGAGGATCCTTCTCTGGAGCAGGCCCTGGAAAGATTGTGATGGTGGAGTGTAAAATGAACGCAGCAAGATACGGGGTGTGAAAGAATTCAACAAACACAGGAAAAGGTTTGGGGTCAGCCGCCCGTATACTTGAAATAGGCTGCCAACAATGAAAGTTTGGTTCAAATGAAACAGGTCCCAACAGACTTCAGTCCAACGATTGAAACAACAGATAGGCAAACATGGCAGTTTTAAAGTTGGCCAGGGGATGTGATGTCATCGGGGTCGGAAGCGAAAGTGACATCATTGAGCCCGGACAAAATTTCCCGTGACTGGTCTGCCGATGAAAAAGAGAAAGGATCTGTGCACTCTGAAACCCTCTGGTCTGGCATGGAATTATCCCTTTTCGAGCCTTTCAGTTGCCTCCCATGCTCACGTTTTACAGGGGAAATCCTGGAGGAAGCACTGATGTGGTCCACAAGAAACCTGCACCTGCAGAAAAGGCTTCTCAGATTCTGTCATTTGTGGTTGTGGTTATTGATTTTTTGAACCCTTGCTCTTTTTCTGACCTCACCTCTGGAGTTCATATTGTTTAATTTTTTCTTTTGAACCTCCGCTGTGTTTTCGACCACGACTTTTGGGTTCTGTTTTGGGACTTTGTTTGCTTTGTCTGCGTTGACTTTTCAGGCATCTCCTTGGGCTTGTATAGCATTTTATGAAAATAAATCATTTCTTTTTATCAGGATTCATCTCAGCCCTGAGCCCCTTTTTGTTTCTAGTCGGGATATTTTCACTGTGTCCCCCCCACACCCTCTAGTTAGCAATTTTGGAATTGCTTTTGTTACCTGTGCTTTCGGGACTCCTATTTAAGGGAAGGCCTCCCATAGTTCCTGGTGGTTCATTGAACGCGCTGGGGAGTGGAGTGTTGTTGTGAGCTTTGGTGTGATTTCTTGTGTTTTCTGGCTTTTCGACCCTGTGCTTTTGTGTTTCAGCTTCATCTTTGGATTTTGTTTTGGGACTGTGATTATTGATTTTTGGACCCTCTGCTCTGGTTTTGATCAAATGTCTGGAATCTGTATTGGGACTTTGTTTGCTGTGCATTCCCTTGTTCCTTTGTGCTCTTTGGAGCTTTCACAGCCTTTTTGCTAACATAAACCATTTATTTTTATAAAGATTTGTCTCGTCCTTTTGGGTATCTAGTCGGGGTTTTTGATGGTGTTTTCCTCCTTTAGTGGACAACCTTGGAATTGTTTTTGACACCTGTGCTTTTGGAACTCCCCAGATCACGAGAGTGTCAGTGACAGGACAGTGAGGGGAAGACCTGTCAGAGACCCTCTGCTCACACACACCTGCTGGACAGTACGACCCTTAAGCAGGACAATGCCTGAACACACACAGCTGCTGAGCTAGCCATGCTGGTACTCAGTTGCTACCTTCAGAATTGTTTCTCTTCAGAATGAATCCCACCTTTGGGATGTCCTGGTTGGCATAATCCAGCAAAGTGATCCTCTGTCTGCCATTAGTTTTTCATGATTCCCTTTTGTAGGAATGGGATAACATGCGACAAGTGTACCAGTTGTGAAGTGGTCCCACAAGATACTGAAGGTCTGTAAGATGACTGGCATCCATGTTGAAAGTTCTTCTTGATCTGCTGTTGTTTATATTGCTGTATTGTTTCCCTTTTTCTGCTCTTCTCATGTGTTTCAATGAAGGTTGCAATTTCTATTCATTAAATATTGTGTTTTTACTTTATCTCAATGTATGTGGGTTGGGGTGGAATGCGTGACGGGGTTTGAAGTGCTTTTTTCACATTCTGGCAGCCATTCACAGGGCCATCTTAAACAACATCATAAACCCCTGGGGCAAAGTAGTGAGCTGGGGCCCCTGTTATGATAGATAACCAGAAACATACATAGGCCTCAGAAACATCGTGGGCCCCTATGCTCCTGGGCACCCCCAGCTAGCTAGTGCCCATTGTGCCCATACATTAAAACGGCCCTGGGCCCATTCATGGTTGTACAGCATCTTCTTGGTGCTTCCATCATAGACAACATACAAAAAGGCCAGCGTAGCCCAAAACTTAAAATTTGTGCTTCTGTGGGAATGCAAGAGGGAAAAAAAACATGAGCGTGTTAGTTGGGGAAGTCTCACTAAAATACAAAAAATATGAAAACGCTGAACCTTTCACACCCCTCTTCCCACCTCCACCCTGCCTGTCTCCTTCACTCATCTTTAAAGGCAATTCCAGAGAACTGTAATTGCTTTTGTTCTTCGAATTGATGATTATCTGGCAGACAAGAGAGGTAAGACGCTTTTGATTTGATTAACTTCAACAGAATGGATTACACGTGCTGCACAACGTTTCGTTTTGCTGGGATCCTCAGGAGTGAATGTAATTCTGCTTCACGTGGCGTCTGCAAATGAACGCTGACACTGCTCTTTACAGCTGGAAGTGTCATTCCAGGTGGCAGCTGCTCCTCTGTCTTCCTCGTGACGTGAATGTGGAGTGATGGGTAATCTAAATGACAACGGGCCAAGGGCACCACTGGCATGGCTTGGGCCACGCTGACTGGAGAGGAGAAGGTTTTGCGCGTAAATGTCGTAGGTGCACACAAGGATTAAAGGGAGAATAAAGATATGAGAGCAAGAGATGATTAGAATCGGGGCTGACAAAAACGTCAGGCAGGCACAGGGTGAAAACCAGAGAAGCACGAATCTGAACGACAACGTTTTAGGGCAAAACTAGAATGGAAGTCTTATCGCAAAGTCAAAGTCAGAGGCCTAAAACAAACTCTTGCTGCATGTCAGGAAGCTAAACTAACAAAGAGATTTGACCACCAGCAAAGTTTTTTATCTAGAGAGGGAATAAAGTAGTGTGCTATCATATGTATAGCATCATTTACTATGAAATAAGTGTTCACATAAAACTATTTAACCTCTTTTTATATACTGTAAATGGACAGGTTAATACTGGAAATGCCTAAACTGTTAGCCTTGATTTGCACGTACGGACGTCAATATTTACCTATTTAACATTCAAACTCTAATAAACACTGGCTGAGGCTGGCTACCTCAACTTCGATAGCTTACCAGGGGCTAGAAGTGTCTTGTTGACAAGTCATTTGTGAACGTGTTGATCCGTCTTTGAGAAAGAAATTTGGTATTTAACTACTTGCCTTGTTAGTGCTTTCATTCACCTAAGAGAAATTTTAATTGCACTGTTGAGCTTCCTTCTCTGAGAACATTCATCCATGTGTTTAGTGGATCAGAAAAGATTTAAATGTAATTGTCCTTCCAACTCCCCTCTCGTTTATTTCTAAACAATTTTTTAACACAGATACTTCATGGTTAATATGCGCAGGTTTAAAAGGAAGCATGTTAGCTGGGGAGCTGCAGGTGAATTGGTTATCTGCATTTCATTATTAAGTAATGTCTGATTAAGAAAGCAGGCAACAATTAAAATGTAAATCTTCTCCTTTCATCTGCTCCCGTTAGTGGTTGCCACAGCGGATCATCTTCTTCCATATCTTTCTGTCCTCTGCGTCTTGTTCTGTTACACCCATCACCTGAATGTCTTCTCTCACCACATCCATAAATCTTCTCTTAGGCCTTCCTCTTTTCCTCTTACCAAGGTCGCTCTATCCTTAGCAGCCTTCTCCCAATATACTCAGCATCTCTCCTCTGCACATGTCCAAACCAACGCAATCTTTCCTTTCTGACTTTGTCTCCCAATCGCCCAACTTGAGCCGACCCTCTAATGTTGTCATTTCTAATCATATCCATCCTCGTCAAACCCAGTGCAAATCTCAGCATCTTTAACTCTGCTACCTCCAGCTCTGTCTCCTGCTTTCTGGTCAGTGCCACCGTCTCCAACCCATATAACATAGCTGGTGTCACGACCGTCCTGTAGACCTTCCCTTTCACTCTTGCTGGTACCCGTCTGTCACAAATCACTCCTGACACTCTTCTCCACCCATTCCACCCTGCCTGCACTCTCTTTTTCACCTGTCTTCCACAATCCCCATTATTCTGTACTGTTGATCCCAAGTATTTAAACTCATCCACCTTCGCCAACTCTACTCCCTGCATCCTCACCATTCCACTGACCTCCCTCTCATTTACACACATGTATTCTGTCTTGTTCCTACTGACCTTCATTCCTCTCCTCTCTATAGCATATCTCCACCTCTCCAGGGTCTCCTCCACCTGCTCCCTACTATCACTACAGATCACAATGTCATCAGCAAACATCATAGTCCACGGGGACTCCTGTCTAATCTCGTCTGTCAACCTGTTCATCACCATTGCAAATAAGAAAGGGCTCAGAGCCGATCCCTGATGTAATCCCACCTCCACCTTGAATGCATCCGTCACTCCTACTGCAGACCTGACCACTGTCACACTTCCCTCGTACATATCCTGTACAACTCTCACATACTTCACTGCCACTCCCTACTTCCTCATACAATACCACAACTCTTCTCGAGGCAAAAGTAAATGCAGCTGCTAAAAACTAGACAATTAAGAGTTCTGAATTGTAACAGGCAAGATAGCTAAAATTAAGCCCAACAAATATATTGCTTTAGTAGTAAATAAAGGGGTTCTAATTAAGAAATTTGTTGAAGTGAAAACCTACAGTCACTGTGGACCTCCAGGAGTGTAACTGAGGACTTCAGATCTACAGTATAACTAAAATTTGTCTTTGTTGAATGAAAGCGCTAATGAAGCATAGAGTTAAATACCAAGTTTCATTATCAGCAAGTACTGAATTCTAATCAGGCAACTGGCTGGGATGAAAACCTATAGTCACTGCGACCCTCCAGGATGGTGATTGAGGACCCCTTGGCTAATTGCAACCCCTAGCAGTACGTTACCTAAATAAATGCAGTTTGTTTCAATTATAATCATTGATCATTGGTAAATGACAGCAAAAAGCAGGACAATTTCAGCAAAGTAATGCCCAAACTCTGTTTCTTTAAGTTTATGTGTGGGAAACAAACAATAACAACAACATTTAAAAATTAAATTAGGCAATTAGGCAATACTAATTAACATAGAATAAAAGTAATGCCCGATGGCCAGGGAGGACAGAAAAAACTAAAAAAACTACAGACAGCTGGAGAGAAAAACAAAATCTGCAGGGGTTCGAGGCCACGAGACCGCCCAGCCCCTTCTAGGCATTCTACCTAACATAAATGATCTCAATCAGTCCTCATGGTTCTCAGATGTCATGTTCTCAAATGACATAAATGTTAGATATTGTGGCCGGGTGCAGGAATGAAAAGTTGGGGTGCCAACCGGGTCGTCCCGTTTAATGAAAAAGCAAGATAAACAAAAGAAACACCTGTTTTGGCGTTGCTGCCCAATTCTCTTTGGGTGGAAATTTATAACAGAAAAACTTGGCTTTTGAGCCGTGGGGTCATTTTGATCGAGAGCTCGGTCTGGTGGTTCACCCTTAACAATAATAAATGATCATTCTTTCCATTTGTACAGCTCTTTCTTTATATAGTGAGTGGGGAGACACTCTAACCACCACTAATGTGTGGCATCCACTTGAATGATGCGACGTCAGTCATTTTTCCACCAGTATGCTCACCACACATTTTTTATTAGGTGGTGAAGTGGTGAGAGGAGAGAGACAGACAATCAGAGATGGGGGTAAATAGGGGTCCAGAATGATTAGGTTGAGGTGGAAAATTTAGCCTGGACATTAGGATACTATTCTTCCCTATACTCAGGGTACTATTCCTCCTGATACAATTATTCCCTATAAGCGCCATGAGCATGGGAAAGGTGCTATATAAATAAAATGTATTATTATCTTATAAATGGGATTTTTAATGACAACAGAGAGACAGGACTTCGATTTTATGTCTCATGTGAAGGACGGCACCATTTTTGCAGCACAGTGTCCCTATCACGGCACTGGAGCATTGGGATTCACATTCATACCACAGGGTAAGTGCCCCCTGCTGACCTCGCCAACACTTCTTATCCAGCAGCAATCCAACCTTTTCCTAGATGGTCTCCCATCCAAGTACTGAGCTTTGGGTGGATGACCTCTTCTGAAGTGCATATGGTATGGCTGCTGGCCCTTGCAAAAATGATGTTTCCTCTGGAAAGTTGAGTTTTTCTTTAAATGGGGTACCAGAAGTGAAAGAGTGAGGTGTCTTCACTGGGCGGTTTTTCGGTGCTGCTGGACGAGAAGGAGAAGACAATGTTAACTATAGTGCCCCCTCTCATCTGGGTGGGTTTTTACATAGTATGAGGGCCTCCCATAGTATGAAAACATACAACCTGAACGATTTAAATCAGGGTCACACAGCAGGCTTCATATTATTTGGCTGTAGCTTTGGTTGTTGCAGTCTTTGTTGTCTTAATCCAAGTGTGATGCTTGGGAGTGGACAGGTGGTCTGAGGATGGCAAAATCTCTCTGAGTTGTCTTCCCTTTGGTGCTTGTTTCCTTTTCTGAAAATAATTTTAAAAATCCTTCATATTTATAGTGTCTTAATGGCTACTTTATGTAAGAGGTTGCATCAGTCAAAAAACATTGGACAATAGTCTGGCTGATTGTTAGTTAAGTTACTATTAGCTAAACACATACATTTTAAAGTCCCAGGCCTCCATTTCATACATTCTTACACGCATACAGAACTGATTAGTTTATCTTGAGCTTAAACGTTCACAATCTTTAAAACAATAGCACCCTTTATAACATTTTATATGCACACTATATGGACAAAAGTATTGGGATGCCTGAACATTACACCAACAGGGACTTTAATGACATTGCATTCAAATACATAGACTTTAATAAGGAGTTGGTCCCCCCTTTGCAGCTATAACAACCTCCACTCTTCTTGGAAAGTTTTTCACAACATTTTGGAGTGTCTCTGTGGACATTTGTGCCCATTCATTCTGTAGAGTGTTTATGAGGTCAAGCACTGGTGTTGGACAAGGAGGCCTAGCTCACAATCTCCATTCCAGTTCATCCCAAAAATATTTGATGGGGTTGAGGTCAGGGATCTGTGCAGGCCAGTCAAGTTCTTCCAAATGGAACTCATCCATCCATGTCTTTATGTATCTTGCTTTTTGCACTAGGGCACAGTCATGCTGGGATAGAAAAGGGCCTTCCCCAAACTGTTTCCACAAAGTTGGAAGCATAGTGTTGTCCAAAATGTCTTGGTATGCTGAAGCATTAAGATTGCCCTTCACTGGAAGTAAGGGGCCTAGCCCAAACCCTGAAAAACAGCCCCACACCATTACCCCTCCACCACCAAACTTCACAGTTGGCACAATGCAGTCAGGCAGGTAATGTTCTCCAGGCATCCTCCAAACGCAGACTCGCCCATCTGACTGCCAAACAAAGAAGCATGATTCTGCATTCCATAAAACACGTTTCCACCACCCCATCTGACACTTGGCAATGGACTTGGTGATGTGAGACTTGCATGCAGCTGCACGGCCATGGAAACCCACTCCATGAAGCTCCCACCTCACAGTTAATACCAGAGGAAGAATGGAACTATTTAGCTATGGAATCAGCAGAGTGTTGGCGACTTTTACACATCATGTAACATAGCAGTAATTGACCCCACTCTGTGACTTTATGTGGTCTTCTGCTTCATGGTTGAGTTGCTGTTGTTCCTCAACGCTTCCACTTTCCAATAACACCACTTACAGTTGACCGTGGAATATCCAGCAGGGATGAAATTTCACAAACCATCTTATTATAAAGGTGGCATCCTGTCAGAGTACCACGCTTGAAGTCACTGAGCTCTTCAGAACGACCCATTTTGTTTCACAAATGTTTGTAAATGGAGACGGTATGGCGAGGTGGGTTGATTTTATACGCCTGTGGCAACGGGTCGGATTGAAACAACCGAATTCAATAATTAAGAGGTGTGTCCCAATACTTCTTTTCCATACAGTGTATCTTCTCAGAATTCTTGTCAATTTTGATTTTGCATGCAATCCAGAATTTTAGTTAGTCCTAAATATGACACTCTTGCAAAACTCCTTTGTAACTATTAATGATCTAATGAGGTCATTTGTACCAGACTGCTGTTGTAATTACGGAATAGTTTGACTCCAACGTTAGCTTTTCCATATGAGCGTTCGATGCACAGCTTAAATCTGTATAATCCTAAAATAAACACACACCAAAATAAAACACTAATTAAATATTACATGTAGCGTTCAGCATACTGTAAAAGCACATATAATTTAAAATCATTACATCGGCGATAGGGGCTGATGGGAACCAAAATGGCGTCACATTAACAAAACCAAATAAATAAATAAAACTGTAACAAAAATTGATACCCAATCCCAAAAACCAATAATAAAAATCAATTCTTCATACCTAGAAATCCCACAGGTTAGGTCAGCAAAACCTGGTGTCACACACGTGCGAGTAAGAGGCAGCTAAAGGGCTCAAGTAACTGTAATACCCAGCGGGGGGCACTGATTGTCTTTCTCAGTTCCTTGCAGACCCTTCCCAGGAAATCCCGCCGTGCTCCGGCGCCATTGATGACATCAGTGTCGATCCTGATGATGTCACTTCTGGTTCCAGCCCCCAGGATGATGTCACTTCCTATACGGGCCTTTAAAGCCGCCATCTTGACTTTGTTTGGTAAGTTCTGTTTTGGACTCAGTCTTGTGAACAACTTTCTTGGAGAATTCATCCTTTTTGCAGCCAGGACATATTATATGGGTGGCTGCCCCAAACCTTTATTATATCTGGTGTCTTACTGTGTCACACCAGTAACACTTTACAAGCTAGAAGAAAAATATATTGTACAATGGATGATAGCACGGAAGATATGAGAGGCAGTTCAGGTGATGGACGTAGTCAGAGCAGACACAAAGGTTTTTTATGATATTATTCTGTTCATTTATTATTTATCTAATTAAGTAATATCAATTTATTTTATTCTATTTAGTTATTATGCATCATCTATGTGTATTTTTCGGTTCTCTTATGTTCCTTATATTTTGTGGGTAGTTCCCCAGGAGGCGGGGCAGCCTGTCCATCACCACCATGGCACCAAACCCAGCCCTTTAAAGGCAGGCTGCAAATTAAAGTCCAGGCAGATAATTTTGAAGGCACTCTGGTGCAATTGGTGCCTGATTGTGACCGTTTGTATTTCTGGCTAAATTGACATTTAGCTTCTGAATTAAGGATTTTCTTTATGGGTTGTGATTTGGGTTTGGTGTTTATCGGCTTGCCTGTTTGGCAACTCTTAATATTCTTTTTGTTCAATAAATAATCATTTTATTTCTGAAGATTTTTGGAGGAGTAGTTTGTGCTCCAGCACAAAAGCCATTTTGAATTATTGAGATGCGATATTTTGAACTTTGAACTTAAAAGCACATTTTGGCCTGTTGTAGGCCAAAGACATCCAATCTAGTGGGAGCTAGGGTGCCTTCTTGTACACCTTCTCGGCCCTATAACACTATCCATCCATCCATTTTCCAACCCGCTGAATCCGAACACAGGGCCACGGGGGTCTGCCGGAGCCAATCCCAGCCAACACAGGGCACAAGGCAGGAAACAATCCTGGGCAGGGTGCCAACCCACCGCAGGACACACACAAACACACCCACACACCAAGCACACACTAGGGCCAATTTAGAATCACCAATCCACCTAACCTGCATGTCTTTGGACTGTGTGAGAAAACCGGAGCGCCCGGAGGAAACCCATGCAGACACGGGGAGAACATGCAAACTCCATGCAGGGAGGACCCGGGAAGTGAACCCAGGTCCCCAGGTCTCCCAACTGCGAGGCAGCAGCACTTATAACACTATTACAACTATTATTATTATTATTATTGTTAACATTATTCAAAGTTATTGTTTGTCTGTATACCTGCATTGTTATCACTTTTTAATTTAATATTGTTTTTTACTAGTATGCTGCTGCTGGAGTATGTGAATTTCCCCTTGGGATTAATAAAGTATCTATCTATCTATCTATCTATCTATCTATCTATCTATCTATCTATCTATCTATCTATCTATCTATCTATCTATCTATCTATCTATCTATCTATCTATCTATCTATCTATCTATCTGTCTATCATAGAGTGCCTTTCCTATCTATCTATCTATCTATCTATCTATCTATCTATCTATCTATCTATCTATCTATCTATCTATCTATCTATCTATCTATCTATCTATCTATCTATCTATCTATCTATCTATCTATCTATCTGTCTATCATAGAGTGCCTTTCCTATCTATCTATCTATCTATCTATCTATCTATCTATCTATCTATCTATCTATCTATCTATCTATCTATCTATCTATCTATCTATCTATCTATCTATCTATCTATCTATCTATCTATCTATCTATCTATCACAGCCAAAATACACTCGTTTAGAGTGTTGTGAGCATACGACTGGATATTTGACATGTGGAATAATGCAACATAAGGAAACAGATGTTTTATGGAAGTTTGAATATTGTTTTGTGTTGTTCCATTGACGCCAAATGTATCAGGAAGTTTGAGCTGCCCATTCTCCATGAAGACATGGGTTTAAAAGTTCTTTGAAGCCATCATGACAAACAACATGGGGTAAATAACATTAACAAAAAATGTTCATTTTTGGGTGAAGTATTCCTTTTTGATGCATTAGGTTGCTTTGGGGCCTCAGCCTCTTTCAGCAAAATAAGCAATTTATTTCTAAATGTAATATACTGTATTTGAGATTTATTGATAAATAATAAGGAGTCAGTTCTAATTGCTCACAGCTATATTATGTCACTTAAAGACACACATGTCACGTTAACTGGCAACTCTTAACTGGCATCGTGTGGCTCCCCACTCCAAGTAGACCATCTCAGGGCCCACACACACGTGAACCCCAGCATGGGACTAACTAAAAATCACCAGTTCTCCACACCTTCATGTCTTTGGGGATAAAAGAAGAAAACTGGAGTACCAGAAGGAAAATCCATGCAGACATAAGAACAAAATGTAGACTGTAACAGTGAGCAAGAAAGCAATAAAGTTACAGGGTGGTGCACATCACAGAAAGGATTTAAATTCCTGGCATAGAGACAGTGGTAACAGATTTTTGCCTGGGAATGTGCAATAAAATTTTTTTACCAGTCTTGCACTCGTCCTGTGTTTATGAATATGCTCCACCGCGGTACTGGGGAACGTTATTTTGTGCCACTATATGCTGCAATACTGTGTATGGAATATAAAAATGAGAGCTGGCCTCAGTATGACAGGCTGGTGTAAGAAATGCGGGTGAGATAAAGTCCAAACGACAGTAGACACAATCAGATGTGTGGCCACGGGAGGTGCTGCTATTAACTCCACAGTGGTACAACTTTGTTTGTAAACTCCCCTTTCCAAATATCAAGGTAAGGATTAACTTCAAATGCAATCTGAACTCAGAAAGTACTTTAATTCCTGTTGCTGTGTTCTGTAAACAAAATTAAATACATACACTAAGTTACAACATTAACTACACACTTTAAATACTCAGCACATGTAAGTTTAACAAACATTTGAACCTTTTAGTATCAAATTATCTATAATAGACTTACTTTTCTACAAGTACACATGGCATTAATGGCTCAAGTGCTAGGAGAAAGGGACAAACTATTCTCACACCGTACAGCAAGTAAACAAAAGGAACGAATGACATGCGAAGCCTGAACTTTCACCCTGAAATATGTAAGAAAAGTTCAACAAGTGTTTCTAATATTCTGTCGTTAGAGGTCGCAATTCAACCTGACAAAGGACTTTCCGATAGAATGGTATGACAATAAAGCCACTTGACTTGAAGTGAAAAAGGTGCCATAACACTCCATTCCACTAGTTGGCAGCAGATATCCAGGCAACTGCAATGGCTCCTGGGAATTCTGATTTGACTCAGGGGGTATTTCCTTTCTGAGTGGAAAATGGCACCGGATGTGCTTGAGAGTCTAGCCCACTGTCAAACAGGCCTGGGGTCAGGATAGGAGCAGAGATGAGGGTCACCTGGAGAGGTAAATGTGCTGCCATGAAGGGAGTGGCAGTTTATTTTTTATCAGTGAGGACAAGGAGAGAAGTGTTGTTATGAATGAAGCTTTTGTTACATTTTTCCCCGAGCTCTGCTGTGGTGTAAATTTTCTGGGGTTTCTATTATCTGGAAATTCAGTGCTATAGTTATGTTTTTGATTGCAGCCCCCATTTAAAGGATGCATTTTGTTTAAAATCTTTTTGGATGCCATATTGTGTATTCTGTCATCCTGGTAGTTAGGGACGTGGCCTTTAGAGTCACGACATCGAGGGATTATTGGTGTTCATCTCAACAGCCACTTTGTATCAGAGATGTGGACAAAAATACTACGGCATGTGATTCTCCTTAGTTTTGCTCTCTGGCTCTTAAAATTATTCTTTTCTTTCACTTTAATTTTTGGTTTGCAACTTGGCTTTGACCACACTCCTTTTTGACTTCTGTTTTTGACCTTTGCTTTATTTTTTGGCTCTCCTTTTTCTCTTGTTTCTCACTCTGCCTTGTTTTTGACTGCTTGGCTGAGTCTTTACGCAAGTTATAACCAAGACGTCTAACATCACTGTCGTCGAAGCCTAAACACAAACCAAAAATCAAAGTCCTAAAACTAGAAAGACATGTCGAGAAACATAACAAATCTCAATTAGAATTGCAACCAAAATACACACAATGTTATTCCAATCTCAAATATTATGGGATATGTGCACCAACCTTCATATGGTCACTCCATTGAACGTCACATGCAGTGCATTCCTGGGGTATTCTGGGAAAGGTTTCCACGACAACAACCAAAACAAAAATGAACAGAATGATGACATGCACAACAAAAAAAAAACCCAAAAGTTTCAGTCTTTACAGAGACCTTCTAGAAAACTGTAAGGATTGTTATTGAATGTCACTTGTAATAAAATAGTTTTTATAATCATTATTAACAAAATAGAAAATGTACGAATGGCACAACATTCAGGTGCATTCGATGACTAAGTTAACTGATATAAACGCATTTCACATATTTTATTTACTTCATCCAAGAAACTGTTATTATATTCTTGATTATTAAATAATTTTGTAATAGAGAGTCATATTCAAAAGTAATAACGATAATAAAATGAAATCAATGTGTTAATAGACTACTTTAAAAACCTTCTTTTTAACAGCACTTTATAATGGAGTTAATTATGGAGCACAAAGAGGCTTGTGGTGCCTCAGTAAATTTCATACGCATGAGACTGTAATTCAAGTGAAGTGAAAATTAAATTGACTCGTGTGATAATGGTGGAGAATTTGTGACTAACTGTTGTTCGATTTTCTTAAACATAACTTTTTTGAAAGTATACCCAACAGAGCAGTGTCCAATAATCAGAAAATGATACAAGACGATCAAGACTAGCATACAATCAGTACCAATATAATCCTATGAAAGGAGAACAGGAACTGAAATAAATTCACCATCTAGCTATTCATATTAGTTAAAACACAGTAATTTGTTAAAGTTATATTAATAAGTAAGAATTGGCAAAGGGACTGATTTATTTTATAACTAGAATGCAAAAGATGAAAATTATCCCAAAGATTATAAATTCTCTCTGAAGATACAGGGAGATTCACTTGAAAGAGGCCCCCAATATTCTGTTGTAACTCCCGTTAGGATGAAGCAATCTGAATGAAATGATGTGCAATGTGCTCCTCAGTATATGGAGCTTTGAAAAAGCTGGGATGCCCCTGCGTCGGAGTGATGAGGTAGGCGCCAGACAGCCGTCACGACGTTTAACCTCCGTTTGCAACTTCTGGGTGAATACCAACCATACCCCTTCACTCAGTCACTCGACTTCTAATCAGGATGGTGATGTACAGTATATAGGATGGTGCAAACCTATTGGTTAACCAGTTCATTTAAGCAATGTCAGAATCAACTGGATGATCGCGAGTTAATGGAAGGTTAAGATGGAGCAACGTGTCACACACCAACAGCATGGCAGAAACTGAGTCCTTCTTTGGCAACAGCGTAATTTCAAAGGGGCTTTGGCCACCACGGTCTCCGGATCTGACACCACCAGACTTCTTCCTTTTGGGGTATGCTCAAAGGAAAAGTGTATTGAAACAAGATTCACACTGTGGAAGATTTGAAGGAAAACATCCAACGTGAAATTGCTGCTATTCCCCCTGAGACGCTTGCCGATATGTTCAGGAACATGGAGCGCTGCGTCGAAATGTGTCTGACAGAAACCACTTCCAGCATCGCATGTAACGCAATCAATTACACAAACGTCAAGGTATATAACGTATTTTTTTGGATCAAATTGCTTCATTCTAACGGGATATTCAGGGCCTCTTTCGAGTGAATCTCCCTATACATGGAAGCCTTTTCTTCCCTCACTCCTCCACTGTGGGCTTTGTCCCCTTCCTGGGCTGTGTGGAGTGCTTCCTTACTGAATTTAACCCTGGTCTATTTCCTGTGCCCAATCACTGCCTCTAGGAAATACTTCCAGGTCAGGCAGAACAACCCCCAGAGGACCCATCTCCCAATCATAGACATAGAATTACTAGACGCCTCATGACCAGCAGCATCATACATCTAACATTGCCACCATATTGCGAGTGGCACTGATGTGGAGTGAAGTAATGCCTCACACATGTGCTGCTTGGGATTGTACGAACCGCTGTACGCTCCAAACCAGATCACAGGGATTACATTTCATAGGTAAAGCTGAACAATTGTTTTGGTTATATTTGGCCATTAGAAAAACCCATTTTATAATTTTAACTTTAGCTACACCAGGCTAAGCTAGCAAAGCTATGCATTTATGTGCTCAAGTGAGCCTCCAAACAACGTTTTGGCTAAACGTATTTAGTCAATAACTATGTAGATTGTTGTTAGCTGTTAACATTTCTCAAACTTTGAATGTTTCCCAAAGAAATCCACCTCAGGAAGCAGTGGGAGGTAGCCCTTAGACAGGATTTTGAGAAAGCTGTCCTGTGATGTGTGCCGTGCTAGTTTGGTAACCGATGCTGTACCGGCATCACATGATCAAAGCTACCACTTGCTCACATTAAAAAACAAAGGAGGTTTGATGATTCCTTCTGAGGGTACAGTCAAGGTGGTCAAAGTAGCTGAGCGTGTTATCCGACAGTCGACATTAGGACAAGCTGTCAGTGTATCTTTGATCAATCAGTTTGTTCGGGCTGACATTGGTTCAGATGATGTGTTTTTTCTCAAGGAGCACATTGAGGAAACACAGTTTGAAATTGACAACCATCATTTTATGCTCATGTCTTTAGTTGTGTCTGTCTTCCACAAACTAAGGCTGCACCATATTGCCAGACTGAATACTCTCAAATTACAGAGTGGCAACACACGGAAAAAGCTATGTAAGACAGTTCTGTTTCAAGGATTTTAGATCCTATCCTGTATATATTTAAGTAACCACTGTCACACACATGCGCATGGGAGGCAGCTAAAGGGCTTGAGTGACGGCAGTTCTCAGACATGCCGGGAGGTGGCAGAGTGCACTGACTCTTTTTCTCTCTTGCCTGCGGACCATTCCCGGAAGATTCCACCTGGCTCTCGTGACAACATTTCCGGGACCGAGCCAATGGAAGGAGACCTTACTGGCTCCGGCCCCTCTGACGTCACGTCCGGGCTTGAACCAATGGAGAATGAACACGACCCTGATCCTTATGACCTCACTTCCTGTCTTCCCCTTTAAAACCCTGCCCTTTTTCCTAATTCCTCAGTCTTGTCTTAGACTCAATTGTATGCACATGAGTGCTGTTTACTTCATGAAAATGACTTTGCAGCCAGGATACCAGATTATACGGGTGGCTGCCCCAAACCTTTATCTGAGTATGTCTCATTTGTGTGACACCACATTGTGTGTGCGCGTGTGTGTGAGAGAGAGAGAGATTGAGAGAGGAATGAGTGAAATGTTTTCAGAAATTATTAAGCCAATTTGTATACAATAAAATTGTTTATTTTTGTCATTAAGTGTATCATTTCACTGTTAAAGGAAAGACAAACAACGATAACTGGCAGTAACAGTGCAAAATTCACAATTGGTATGCCAGTTTGAAAAGATAAGTTTTGAGGGTAGTTTCATAATGTGTTATTGAATCGAGCTGACGAGAATTCCAGAGTTGAGGAGCACTATGAGAGACGCTCGAGCTCCTATAGCACTGAGTCTGATGTGCGGTACAGAAAGTAGAGCTGCAGATGAAGATCTGAGTGAGTGAGAGGAGTGTAAGTCTGTTGGAGATCAGTGAGGTTGTGGAGAGCTTTAAATGTTAATGGCGGTATTTTGTATTGTATTCTATAGTTAACAGAGAGCCAGTGAAGTTGAGAGAGAATAGGTGTAATATGTTCAGTGGATTTAGAACAGCAGGTTATTATCCTGGCAGCAGAATTCTGAATAAGTTGTAAGCGATGAATACGTTTTTGTGGGATGCCAAATAGAATAGCATTACAATAATCTATACGTGAGATGACTCGGGCATTAACCAATACTTCAGTACTGTGTTGCATAAGAACAGGACAAAGTCTAGAAATGTTTCAGAGATGGAAGAAGGCAGTCCGAGAAATGTTACTTATATGGGAGGAATTATTTAATAATAATAATTATTATTATTTAATAATTCTCATTTTTAGTGTATAAATGGATATAAATAATTGCATTTAAATGATTTGCCAAAATCTGTTGTATGTAAACGATACTGTTTTAAACGTTATTGTTTTTTCACCAGAAAACCCGGTTTCCACGTATACCTATATTAGTTTAAATGGCACTTTTGCCACTCACAATATGGCGTATGCGCTGATGTATTATGTTGACTGGGCAACACAGTGAATGCGGCGTCTATCTATATATGTCTATACTCCCAATAGCTCTCCCTGTTGGTCCCATGGAAGGAGTACAGAACCACCATTCCCCTGCTGATCTGTGGGTGTCCAAACGAGGATTCACTGGATGAGATGCTGCCCTCCAGTGTACGGAAGAGTGACATGAACACCCCAGTACCCTTTACTAAGCCTGGTCTTTCAAATGGGAAAGAGAATACTAACAACTTTGGCCAGAATGCCCTCCACTATAACATGCATCCTTTATACTGTCCTCCTGGTGGGTTAAGGGACTCCCATCCTTGCCTGCCATGAAGCCTGTCCAGCTACATCTCTTATTACCCTGGCCAAGACCATCTCCTGTTTTAGTAAACTATCCAGGTACATGAATGGGGTACACCTCCATTAGGGTGCCCGTCCGTCCATTGCAATGGACAATGAGTGGGCTCTGGATCTAAAACAAGGACATTGCATTTGTGTTTTCCATTGTGCCACCATATAATGAATTCAAAAGTGGTTTGTTTCATATGGTTTCATTTTTTTTTCTTGTTTTATATTTTTTTAATACCATCACTTCAACTACTATTATCTGCACATTTTTAAGTTTCACATCTATTTAAAAATGTTTATAAAAATGTATTGTGCTTCACATCTATCTTCTAGTGATAATATTTGTATTTTAGTATGTATTTCATTTTTATTTTTAAATAATAATGACTCTACACAGGAGGCCACATATCTTATTTATATGCAGGAGAAATGAAATTGTGCATTCCAGGCAAATATTTTTTAAATGAAATCTCTTAGTGGGGGTCCACAGTGTTTGATTTCGATTTAGTGTACAGAGACACAGAAAAGCAGACGATTAGTTCAGTTTTGAGCTGCAGCTGGTGGCGTCGACTCCGCTCTTTACATCTTGACACTAACCCAAGAGCTCACTGACTGTGAAGCGGCATTTGAAGGAAAGGGGACAAGATGTGGCCTTGACTTTTAGAAACTGCTGCTGTTACGTTTTCTTAATGTGTCTTTCGGGTTCAATTCATTTCAGTTCTGTTAAATTCAGCTTAATCCAGTTTAATCTGGCTGGCTTGTTGTCCTACTGAGTTGGCCCTTAGTCTTTAGTTTTACTGCAGCATCCAGCGTAAACATTAACAAGTCAAACTAACAGAATCTTATACTTGTATTTTCATTATCACTGTTTTCATTCCACATTTCCTGGTTGTGTTAGGAAGACACTGACCTGGGCTGACCAGGCCTCCCATCTTCAGAAACTCTCCAAATATTTCAGGGAATGTCCAAACGTTCCCTGCACATTTAAGGGACGTCACCTCTCCAGCATGTCTTGGGTCTTCCCTTTGGAATTCTCTCCCTCTCTGTACATCCCAAGAGAGACGACAGGGACAGGACTTGAATATAATACCCTTATTGCATCCTACGAACAATTACACTCCAAATTGAGCTTCCCATCAACACAATTTTTCCACTATTTCCAAATTAGAAACTTTGCTAAACAAAATCTGCCCAATTTTCCTCACCTCCCACCTACTTCTAGTCCAGAAGAAATACTGATAAGTCTTGAGGACTCAAACAGAATTTCTGTAATATATAAAAACTTTTTAAAGTCCCTTCCTTTCAAAGTACAGTGGGAAAATGATCTCTTACTCAACATCTCAGAAAAGGAGTAGAAGGCAGCCACGCACAGAATTCACTCGAGCTCCATGTGCGCAAAGCATACAATTGTTCAATTTAAAATCTTTTATTGAGCACATCTGACAGTCAGTCAGTCAGTCAGTCAGTCATTACCCAACCCACTATATCGTAACACAGTGTCACGGGGGTCTGCTAGAGCCAATCCTAGCCAGCACAGGGTGCAAGGCAGGAACGAATCCCTGGGCAGGGCACCAGCCCACCTCAGGGCACACACACACACACACCAAGCAGACAATAGGGACAATTTAGGATCACCAATGCACCTAACCTGCATGTCTTTGGTCTGTGGGAGGAAACCGGAGCACTCGGAGAAAACCCACGCAGACACGCGGAGAACATGCAAACTCCACGCAGGGAGGACCTGGGAAGCGAACCCAGGTCTCCTTACTGTGAGGCAGCAGAAGTACCACTGTGCCACCGTGCCACCCTGAGCACATCTGTCTTGATTAAGATTGTCCAAAATGTTTCCAGGGCAAGAGCCAACCTGCAAACATTGCAATCGATCTCCAGCCTCACTGGGCCACATGTTTTTGGAGTGCACCAAATTAACATCATTCTGGACCAAAATCTTTGCATGCCTATCAGACAGCCTTGGTGTCACAATCCCTCCTAACCCATTAACAGCTGTGTTTGGTGGACTTCCAGATGGGCTTAAAATGGAGAAGAACAAACAAACTGGAATTTCCTTTACTTCACTATCCATATTACTAACCGAGAATAAACCGGATATGGATGCAGGTACACGGTGATGGGACCATGAGACATACTGCGCAGGCGCCAACAGCGCACGTCTCATAAACCGCAAGCGAAGTCTTATCCACTGCGAACGAAGAAGTCACGGCCCAAAAACGAAAGAGTTCAACTAACGTGAATGAGAAATGAAGAAACAATGCGCCTATAGCTAACGACTAATGACACAGCCACACAAAAAAGAGGATTCTGCGCTGCACCCCAGAGTCAAACGGAAGAGGCTACGGAGGCCCCACAGGTCCACAAAGATAGTACGGAAGGCGCGGGAAAGTACGAAAGGCGCAGGAGTCCAAAACGTGCTTCTGAATAGGACATGAAGCAACAACGCGCAACGAACTCTCCGTATTAAACGTACGGCATCCTCACACGTCCAAACCATATAGCATATGTGAATCACATTACAGTGATGCATTATTAACGGTACAACCACAGAAAACGCTCTGTATTAACAGTAAGTGCAGTTATCCATATTACTAACGGTAGACAACGGATAACTAATGGAGTCACGGTCACGGCTCCAAAACGATCCAGCTCAAATAATGGAGCTACAAAAGCGAGCCCGCATGGATAAAAACAATAGACGTAGGCACCTACAACGAGCGTCTGAAACCGCGGAAGCAAAACTGTCTCGGCTCCAAAACCAAACAGCTCCGCATGAACAAATACAATGTACATAGACGCCTACAACGCACGTCAGAAACTGCGGAAGCAAAGCAGGCACGGGTTCAAAACGAGAGACCACAACTGATGGAGGTACAACACGAGCCCGCCTGGATATAATCAATGAACGCAGGCGCCTACAGCGCGCGTCTGAAATGCCGCAAGCAATGCAGGCACATATCACATACATTGATCAATGTATTTCGGGTTACGCCGACAATAATCTCTTTCAAATCTATTTCGGGTTACCCAAGACCAGGGGTTGGCAAGCGAAGCGAGCAGGGGGTGGAGCCCCCTAGTTAGCACATAGATTTGTCTTTCTCAGCTGGAAGAATCCTAACCCACCTCTGTTGAGTCTGTGGGTAACTGATGTTATATACTATTTGAAACTGGAAAAATCAAATTCTCTCTTAGAGGATCTGTGCAAAACCTGGCAGGACCTAATCAATAATATTTCAGAATGAGCTTTTATATTGGGGGAAAAGACTCCTTTCTCTCTTTACTACACTCAAAAGTTTTACTCTGGCTCTTAGCCTTTCTCTTGGTTGGGGTTGAATTTTAGTTTTGTTAAGTTTGACTTGTTTGTGTGGAATGTTACTTGATTTTAATAAATTCAATAAAATAAAGAAAGGTTTCCGTTTCATCTACATGTCTCAGTAGCTTGTATTATAGTAGATCAGTAAAGATCAAAATTCATCTTAGGTTCTTGTACAACCTGCTACCACAATTCTCAAAAGTCTTTATTGAAATAAGTGCAATTTGAAAATAAATGAATGAACAAAAGAACTAAAGAGCCTCTTGTCGACACTAACCCACCAGCTTCTAACCCCTCACCTCCATCCAGCCCTTGTTGCCGCATCCCACTGAACCACACTGTGATGTTATTGTAATCTGAGTATTAGAGCCACCTTAACGCTGTAACCACAAGTACGCACCACTGAGCCCCAAACTGCAGACACAATAAAGCCCAACACAGTCCCAGGTTCAATAAAAAGGATTTTATTCAACTCCAATACCTTCTTTACACAATCATAAGCCATAACGTACAATTATAAATTCTCCCCTTCCTCCTCCTACGTGTCCACTGCCTACCGACTCTGGGCTCCTGACTGTGGGCTCTCCTTTAAATCTGATGGGGTTGTGTGGAAACCAGGGCAATCCCCCTGGGCAGCACTCTCTGGTGGTACCTAAAGACCCCAAAACAGGGCTGCGTTTCTGGATTCCAGCTCCCATTCCATCATGTGGGTGTCTTAGCTGGGTTCAGCCACGAAGAACACTGCCATCTGTCATCTGGGGGAATGAGCTGCTCCTGGTATGCCCATATGCCCAGTCCATCCATTGCAGCCTCCTGTTGGGTCATGAATCTATCCTTTATCTCGGCCAGGATACCTGTCTTTCCTCCATGGCGCTTACATACATTATTCTACCTTTGTGTATTTAGTATTTGGTTTTGGATTAGTTTGAGTATTTTTTCATTTTGTCCAGTCATACAGGCATCAACAGTTTATGCATATTTTAAACTGGATGTTTATGGCCCGCAGTTTATTGTTTTGGCTTAACCAGGGCTCCATCTCCAAGAGATTGCACTTAAAGTCTGACTAGAATAAGAATATATCCTACCTCAGAATGGGACATGAGAAGCCATTATGAAGTGTCCTACATCTTCTCCCAGTGAGGAACAGGAGGCCACATCTGACAATGAATGACATCACCTCTTGCTGAAAACTGACACTCATGATGATGTTTTGTACTTTCCTCATACTAATGTTGAGGATTCAACACAATGAGAATAATAATAACAATAGTCAAACAAAAATAACGAAAATATAAGGATTTGGCACTAAGCTGCACATACTTGTGTCAACTTCAGAACAGCATTAGGAACAACACTATTAAGAACACTGAGATGGAAAGTCCAAGGCACACACACACCAAATGAGAGTTAAGCCACATGATGAGCCTGTTTATTTAACAATGGATGATCCAAAGCCTTACTTGCAGAAAAGTCACACGCGAAGTGAAGTAACAATTAATGAAACTAGCCATGGCAGATCCTGCAATGTTACTGAAGTTGCGTTCACTCTTGCATTGTTTCCAGTCGTCTTCCAGAACAACATGACACGTCGTGACTGTCTTCATTATTCTCCCCTTATGTTTTGCAAGGCTCCATTTATCCAGTACCCTGGGAGTCTGCATCTACCTACTTGTAACTTCCCAGGCTTGTAAAGCTTAAAGTGAATATACCAGGAGTTTGTGGAATTCACAACTCAGTTTACCTGTGTGACATTTTACTGTCAATTGCCCATCCAGCCCCGCTTACCTTTAGGATAATGGCTATTACAGTCGTGGCCAATAGTTTTGAGAATGACACAAGTATTGGTTTTCACAAAGTTTGCTGCTTCAGTGTTTTTAGATCTTTTTGTCAGATGTTTCTGTGAAGTATAATTACAAGCATTTCATAAGTTTCAAAAGCTTTTACTGACAATTACATTAAGTTTATGCAAGGAGTCAATATTTGCAGTGTTGGTCTTTCTTTCTTTTTCAAGACCTCTGCAATTCACCCTGGCATGCTGTCAATCAACTTCTGGACCAACTCCTGACTGATGGCAGCTCATTCTTGCATAATCAATGCTTGGAGTTTGTCAGAATTTGTGGGTTTTAATTTGTCCACTCGTCTCTTGAGGATTGACCACAAGTTCTAAATGGGATTAAGGTCTGGGGAGGTTCCTGGTCATGGACCCCAAATATCGATATTTTGTTCCCCGAGCCACTTAGTTATCACGTTTGCCTTTTGGCCTGGTGCTCCATCATGCTGGAAAAGGCATTGCTGGTCACCAAACTGTTCTTGGGTGGTTGGGAGAAGTTGCTCTTGGAGGATGTTTTGGTACCATTCTTTATTCATGGCTATTCATGGCCTAGGGACAAATAAAGTTCCATCTATCTATCTATCTATCTATCTATCTATCTATCTATCTATCTATCTATCTATCTATCTATCTATCTATCTATCTATCTATCTATCTATCTATCTATCTATCTATCTATCTATCTATCTATCTATCTATCTATCTATCTATCTATGTGGTCTTACTTTCTAATTCTTGTAATGATTCTTACAGCAGTGAGTTGCAACAGTAGAAGAGGAGTGCAGGGTATGCTGGGAGAGCTGGAGCACGAAGGGGGATTTTAGAGTGTTTGGCATAGTCATATTGTCTATAAGCTTTGATTCCCTACAAATTTACACTGAGCTGAAACTGAAATGAGTGTACTGAGTGATAATGATGTCCTGCAACATTTTCTGCAATTTATTGTTATTTTGTGTAAATACTTTCAATGTGTTGCACTGCTGCTAAGTGAGTCAGGGTGCCTTGTTTTACATGCTTATTGGGCAATAAAGCCCTGAAGAACCTTGGCCTATCTTATGAAAGGTACCCATTCTTGTCTGTCCACTACTTTCCTCTTCCAACCAGAGATCTTTCAAATCCTTCATAATTTCCATCCCTCCATCTGGAACTCCTCCAAGTGTTGTTTCACCGCACCCGGCTTATTAAGAGTTCTCATTTTCCATGTCACCATCCATAAATCACAACCCATTTTACCTTGCTTAGATCTAACCAACTTTTCCGTCTGGCTGTCATCTCTGGGCTGCCTAATGATTGAAGTGTTTGATAGCGGAGGGTGAGTAACCCTAGGACTAATCCCCAACCTGAAGGGCTATGTGCTTTGATTTCAGGGTATTCCTAGCTTAGAGTGTTGCCTTCTCCATGGTTGTGGAGGTCACTCTCCCCATTCACCGTAGGACTTCTCACTCAGCTTATGTATGTCACCTTTGACTACTCTTTCACACTCCAAACTGCTGATGTGTACTGTACTGTCTTTCCAAGCCATATGCCAGCTAACCGCCAGTTTGCCTTGACAAGACCCTCTTCTCTCATCTGTTTGCCAACCCATAATGGTGAAGGGGTTGGCCACCACAACCTTGCCATTGGTTGCTCAGGAAAACAGGGTCATCCAACTACTAGGTAGGTATGGAGTTGAGGTGGAGAGGTTATGTGATTCCTCCTTGGGGCCCATTTTCTTTGTTGTTTTTGTTAAATCTGAATTATTATTTTTCATGTCTTTTTGAGATGACTTTTGGTCTTGTTTATTATTCTGTAATTATGTACTCTTCCTTCAAATGTGTGTCCATTCCTTGTGTTTTGTGGGTAGAACCCACATAGCGGGTTCCTCCTTGACTAGTTGAACAGAAGGAGCGAGAAGTTTATGTTTTTTTGGTGGAAGTTTTTGAGTGAAGAAGATCCGTGGGGGATATCAGATAGTGAAAGTTTATGAGAGACGCTCCTGAGTGATTTAACAGATAGCATGCGGGACAGAACCATTGACCCGAGTTCAGTCTCTGGCCCTGTCACTGTGTCCATTTAGGAGTTTCTCGCCTATTCAGAGTTCTTCCCATGTATCAAAGTCATGTATTGTATATTAGACTAACGTGTTACATGAGACTGGCCCAGTGTCCCTGGATGAGGACTGCCACCCTGCCCAAAGTTGGTTCCTGCTTTACCTAAACTGCCACTATGATGGACACTGCCTCCATTCCAGATGTGGACAAAGTGCTCTTAGAAATTCTGCATTTTTCATTGTGACTATGCGGGTCCTGCTCTATGCTCCCACCACTCTTCTGGCAGCCTCTCAACCCAACACCGTTGGTAATGTAACCGGATGAACTGGACAATGAATTGCCCCAATTACCTCAACTCCCCACCGCTGCCCACAGAGACTGATATGGCGAAATGGATTATTTAAAAACTGCCATTCTTTCAGAGCCGGCAGACCCGCTATACCACAGTCATATATATTTGTCCCTCTCCATTTGTTAGAGGACATCCTTTGGATGGCTGTGGATTTCACTCCCTGGGCTGCCTCAGGGTCTCCCTCATGGTAAATTTGTAATGCTACCCATCCACTCGCATTCCCTCTTTGAATTCTACATGTTTCAACAGTCAGGCTGTCTCACTTGACATCCTTTGCACAGAAACTGCTTGTGTGTCAAAGAAAAATCAGAACAAAGTATGAAAAACACCATTTCCATGATGGTGCAAAAAAAACAAGGCTCAGCACGGCGGCATGGACACGTGTGCCTTTCAAGCTGTTAGTCCTCGTCTGCATCACAAATACAAAGTCATGAAGAACCACAAGACACTTGTGAAGTGTCATTAATTACCCCACAGGGGACCCATTCACAGCCATCAGCTGCATGGATGACCAGGAAATTGAACACAATGGAGGAGAGCCGGTGGCCAGACTGCATGTGCTCCTGCTTCCCCCTGCCTGGTTTTCCGCTGTGCTTGCTTCGCCTGTCTTTGTACACTTTTACTAACAAAAATGGCTAATCCATCTTTCCTCTCCTTTCCTTTGGGGGATGTTTTCCTGAACCGAAAATCGTTTGGGATTCATTTTTACAAGCATTTCGTTATTTATGGGCAAATTTCAAAGTGTTGTACATCTTATTTAATGGCACACGGCTAACCTTTACAGTGTCACGAATGACATTTTCAAAAGCACCGATTTGTTTAATATTCATATTTAATATCACTGACATACACTGAAATTCACTTTGTCTGTGAGAAGGAGGTTGGGGGCAGCTAAAGGAATTGGTCAATCTGTCTGTGGCTGGCACATCCCATAATACACAGCACTACATAACGTTCTTGAACCCGTTTAATTCAGTTAGAGCCACCAGGGCAGAAGCCTATCCTGACAGCCACACTGTGACACAGTCACCCCAGCAAGCAGCAGTTCAATTGGCATGACAGCTGGCACAGAAAAGCAGATAGCATCAGGAAGGATTGAGCCCAGAAATCAATCATGGCACAGCACAGGTCGACGTTTCTGCCTCACACGTTCAGCTATACAATGTGGACAAATGTGTTGGCACCCCTGCATGAGAAAAGAAGAACCCACAATTGTCTCCAAAATAACCTGAAACTGACTAAAGTAATTGGCACCCATCATTGTGTAGTCCGTATTCAGCGAAAATCAGACTTTGCTTTAGAGTTTGGATTCAGCAGAATATTTCAAATAATAACATAAATAGCAATGACATGGAAAAAATGATGGGACCCTAAACCTAACATTTTGTCACTCAATGTTTAAAGGCAGTCACTGCACACAAGTGATTCCTGGAGCTCTCAATGAGACTTCTGTTCCTGTGCACAGGTCGATTGGCCCACCTTTCCTGAGCAAACTGCTCCAGCTATGTCAGGTTTGAAGGGGATCTTCTCCAGGTGGCATGTTTCAATTCTTTCCATTGATGTTCAATAGGATTCAAGTCCGGGCTCATAGAAGGCCACATCAGAATACTCCGATGTTTTGTTTTAAGCCATTCCTGGGTGTTTTTAGCTGTGTATTTTGTCTCATCATCCTGTTGTAGGATCCATGACGTGCAACTGACACAGAGCTTTCTGACACTGAGCAGTACGTTTTTCTCCAGAATGTCTTGATAGTCTTGAGATTTCATTGTTCCCTGCACAGACTCAAGGCACCCTATGCCATATGCAGCAAAGCAGCCCCAAAACATAATTGAGCCTCTTCCATGTTTCACAATAGGTATGGTGTTCTTTTCTTTGAAAGCTTCATTTTTTGCGTCTCCACCTCAACAGTGCAGATCCTGCGAGCCGGATGACCCACGGGTAATCGCTCCACATGGCCGTAGTGCTGTAACTGACGCTCCCTCACAATGCAGGTAATGTGCCTTATTCAGGACTCCATGAGCAACTGCTCATTCAACACAAAGTCAAACCAGCGGTACTCAAGGATTCACTAAAGAGACACAGAACTGAAGGAGTCCAGTCTTCGTCTCAGGTCACTGGATAGCGTTCACGTCTCACAACCATATAGCAAGACAGGAAGCACCAGGACTCTAAAGACTTGGACCTTCATCCATTTGCAAAGTTATTGGGAGTGCCTGTGGTAGAAATTTAACATTTTATTAAAGAAAGAAACATCCTCTAACAGGACAAATCAGTTATCAGGCAGGAGAAAAGCTGTTCATTGTATCTTTTAATTACTCCTCAGCAAAATGCCTTAAAGCAAAAAATAGAGGTTAATTTTAGAAACCATTGAATTTACATAAAGTGCCAATCAATGCATACTTTTGCTCTGGTTGGTTTGCTGGTTTACACCCAAATGACTTATATAAAATAAGTCTTATATTATATTCTGGTTTTTCTAATATCTTTTGAGAAGAGCTACCACCCTTGAAATTTCTCTTCATATAAAAACTGTCCATTCTGTTTGTTTACAGGACATCTGCTGATTTCTTAGTCATCTTTCAGTACATTTTGTTGTTCACTTGACCTTTATCTGATTTACAAAATTTATTAACTCGTTATGCTATTTCTTTAAGATGAATGCTCTGTTACCTTAAAATTATTCTTCCACAGGCCACACAATCCTATCCAGTGACATCATGACACCCCTCCATGATCTCCCAATCTGTATACTGACTTCATAGGAAGAGTCACCAGAAATATGAATGTCACTGCTGAGGTAAGTAAAACTGGGTAAGTAAGTAAGAAAGTAAGTAAACTAAAGCTGAGGAAGGTTACAAAACATTCCAACAGCATTGAAAGTCCCCAAGGACACAATGAGCTCCATAATTCTTAAATAGAACAAGTCTGCAACAACTGTGACTCTTCCTAAAGCTGTTCACCTGGCCAAACTGAGCAATCGTAGGAAAACGGCCATGATAAGAGAACCTTATGGTCACAATGACTGAGCTGCAGAGAACCTGTATAGAGATTAAATACATTTCCAGAAGGACTACCATCACTGCAACACACCACCAATCTGAGCTTTATGACAGAATGGCCAGACTGAAGCTTCTCCTCAGTAAAAGACTCATTGAAGCCCATTTGTAGTCTGCAAAAGGGAACCTAAAGGACTTTCAGACTGCAAGAAACAAGATTCTCTGGTCTGATGAAGGCAAAATTAGCATCATGTCTTAAGGAAACCTGTGCAATACCATTCTAATGGTGAAGTATTGTGGGGTCAGCATGCTGTGGGTTTGCTGGCAGACTAGCCTCTTCCTATGAAGTCAATACACAGATTAGGAGAGCATGGGGGGTCATGAGGTCACTGGTAAGAGGTGTGTGGTGCTCCCGATATCTTCGCAAAAGGACAAAGGTCCAAGTCTATATGACAGGGTTTAGTGAAAAATGAATGCAGCAAACTACGAAATGAAAACCTATTCCACAGCACTCACACTGGACAATGGACAGAGCACAAAGCAATGACAACACAGAAGTGGCTTTGGGATGACTCTGGGAATGCTCCTGAGTGGCCCTGACTTGAACCCCATTAACTTTCTCTGGAGGGACCTGATAACAGCAGTCCACTAATGGACTCCATCCAACCTGACAGAGCTTGAGAGGATCTACAGCTCAGATTGGCAGAAAGTCCCCAAATCCAGGTGTGTGAAGCTTGTTGTGTCAGACCCGAGAAGACTCCCGGCAGGAATCGCAGCCAAAGGGGCTTCAGCTAAATACTGTGCAAAGGGTCTGAATACTTGTTGTTTTATTTTTAATACATTTGGTAACATTTCTACAATCCTGGTTTCACTTCATTCTGATGTATCGAGTGTTGCTTGAAAAATGAATTGAAATGATTTTAGCACAAGGCTGCAACATAACAAATTATGAGAAAGCTGAAGGGGTCCGAATTCTTTGTGAGGGCACTGTGTGCATTCTGTCAGGACAGAGCAAGTGTAAGAGTTGAATTTGAACCCTGGTCCAATGAGCACCTAGCATGTGCCTGAGTCTCATATCCTTCTGAGCTTATGCTTAAAAGCTGATGCTGTTATTTTATTATTCAACATGATACATGCATCTTTTGTTTTTTTGTATAAAACGTTAAGAGAAAATGTTATATTTTAAGGTATAATCACTGTTCTATTGTAATGTTGATGTACCCAGCTGGATTATAAATTAGTCCATTGTTTGACAAACCATGAAAAAACAGGATGAACGGTGCAAAATCTCACACTCATTAACACATCTCTTAAAATAAAAATAATAATAATGCATTTAAAAAGTCACATGCATCCTTCCAAATCAATCTAGTGGTCGGGTTAATTGCGATTATTTAAAGTATCAACGTTTGTCATGTCCCGTCAGCAACTGGGTGTAACCAATCATGTTAAACGTTTTCTGATGATGTATTGAATTCCTTTTTTTTGAGTATTGACCTAATCAATGCATTGTATAAAATTGGGCACAGTGGACACTCTTTTCCTTGCAACACTTGCTAATAAAATATGCTGTTGCCTCTTGCAAGCTTTAGATAAAGAATAATGATCGATGTTTTCTCCTGCCTGTATTTTATTGCTTAAACTGGGGCATTCCGGTGGGGGATGTCTGTTTAAAAGTTTTCTTCCATACGAGCTAATCTCTCTCTATATACATAAAATCCAACGTCTGTGTGTCTGTCTACCTGTCTGTCTGTATGCCTGTCTGCTTTTCACAAGAGAACTACTTAACGGATTTAGATCGGGTTTTTTTCTATAATTTGCTCGGTCATTCCGATTGATTTTGTGACTTCTCTTATTGTGATAAGTATCATAGTTCTCTTGCGGTACCAATTTATTTGCTCGACTCCAACAGAGAGGCTGCGGGCCAAAGGGAGGAAGAAGTGTGACGTCAGGAGTGGGGAGCTGGGTGCACAGACCAGCATCCGCTCGATTCGGTCTACTTCTCTCGATGTGTTGGAGCGCACATTGCATCCGCTTAGCTAGCGAATGAGAGAACTACTTAACGGATTTAGATTGGGTTTTTTTTTTCTATAATTTGCTTGAACACTCCGGTTGATCATGTGACTTCTCTCATCACTCTAAGTATCATAGTTTGCATGCCGTTCCGATTTATTTGTGCGACTCCGAGAGAGAGGCTGCGGACCAAGGGAAGGGAGAAGTGTGACGTCCAAAGTGAGGAGCCAGGAAGGGCTCTCCTCACTCACGTGCCAGCCTCCTTTCGAATCGGTTTACCTCTCTCGATGTGATGGAGCATACCTTGCATCCATTTAGCTAGCAAATGAGAGAACTACTTAACAGATTTGGAACTGTTTTATTTTTTCTATAATTTGCTTGAACATTCTGGTTGATTTTGTGACTTCTCTCATTGAGCTAAGAATTACAGTTTGCTTGCAGGAGCGATCTAGTCGCACTAATCCGAGACAGAGGCTGCGGGCTGAGGGGAGGGGGAAGCGTGACGTCAGGAGTGGGGAGCTGGGCGGGACCCTCCTTACTCACACGCCAGCCTCAGAGAATACCTTGCCTCCGCTTAGGCAGCGAATGAGAGAACTACTTAACGGATTTAGATTGGATTTTTTTCTATAATTTGCTTGAACATTCTGGTTGATTTTGTGACTTCTCTCATCACGTTAAGTGACATAGTTCGCTTGTGGTACTGATTTATTTAAATGAATCTAAGAGAGCGTCTGCAGGCCGAGGGGGGGCAGGGCCCTCCTCACTCACGCGCCAGCCTCCGTTCGAATCGATCTACTTCTGGCCACGTTTTGGAGTGTACCTTTCCTCCCCATAGATAGCAATAACTGTTTGTTTATTGATTTTTAAATTTTGACCTGCTTCATTACTACGAGGGATAGGGCCGCGCGGGACACCTAATTTTACATATAAGCAAATAGTTGCTTAAAACTGTTGTCCGTATTGGCATAAGGAAGTTAACAGGCTAACCTTTGTAATTATGAAGGCATTCCTCCACAAGAAATGTCTATTGTTGATGCTTTTGTTGTGGAATGCAACAAAAATACAATCTAACAATGCTAAAAATGGTTTTATAAATGAAAAGAGAGGTATGAATAAATGCAATCCATTGCTGACTAACAGGGAGAAGGTTTACTCGATGATGTGTCACTTCTGAATTTTGTGAAAAGGGGCTAATTGCCTGTTTGGAAAAAAAAAAAAAAAACCTTGAAAACCAAAGAAGAGAAGTTCAAACTTCAAAGAGACATATCACCTCCCTAAACTCTAATTAAGCTCACGTGCATCAATTAGCACATCGTTAAGTGACTAATAAACTTAACGCAACCATGAAAACTAATTAGAAAGAAAAACATTTCATTTACCTTAGGGAATTCAAAATTAAACAAGCAGGAGAACTATATAACCCCACAAAGAACAACGAAGAAACACACAAGAGTAGTTAAGTCGTTAAGAGAAGAACAGCAAAAATTTAAAAAATTCAATTTAACTAGAATGAATTCTCTCTGACAAATTTGAGAATACAATCAAACTGAACTCGCAAATAAAAAGAATTACTGAAAAATGAATAAAAATACACTGAAAAAGGGAAAAAAGATTCCATTGTTCTTTCCAGCTGAAAATCAAGACTGACTAGACTGTCACAGTCGGAGAAAATAGAAAGGGTTTTCAGCCAAAGTCAAACTGTTTCAAAATGAATGAAGCCCAATCCACAAACCAAAACTCAAAATAAGAAAACACAAGAGATTCTAATCCTTTAAATTGAACACGCTCTACCACTGCAGACATTTTATATTGTTATTGTTGTTTTGCATCCAGAATTTTGGACAACCAGAAAGCACGTAAGCTGACACAGGAAATGAACAGTGTGGTAGACTTAAGAAACCTTGAAAACTCCACTAGATGTTATTTTTCAAAAACTAGATGGATTGAATTAGTGAGCTTTATTTGGGCTAAATGGCCTGTTCTTGTTAAAATTATTCTAATGTGCTGACTTTTTTCTACGATCACAAAGGTGTCATCATGCATTGTACCTTCTGGTTGTTTCACTGTAAAAACAGAAACAGCAAATAAACATAAACTCAACCAAAAATTAGGTCCAGACTAGTTTTTAAGCTCTTTGCTGAACAGCTTGCACCAGTATTCACAGAAATATTTTATTTCTCCTTAACCTATCATAAGCGATCTACCATTGTCCCTGTACCTTAGAAATCAAATCCAGCTGGCTGAATGACTATCATCATGTCACACTAACTCCTATAGCAATGTTGTGCTTCAAACGGATAGTCAAAAATCACATATGCTTTTCTCTGCCAAGAGATCTGGAGCCATTCCAGTTTACAAATCGCTCCTGTAGATGCACACAGGATGCCATCACCTTGATCCCTCATACAGAACTTGTCAGCAATAAACCCCTCTAAGCTCATCAACAAGCTCCAGGGCCTGTGGCTGAGCACTTCATTGTGCAGCTGGATTTTTAACTTCCTGACAGGTAAACTTCATGTGGTTCCAGTTGGTGGCCATACCTTCTAATCCCTCAGTTTCTACACAGGGGCTCCACGGGGCTGTGTGCTGAGTCTTTGGTTGTACTCCCTGTATATATACAAACACATGGCTGCATGTGACTCTAACATTACTGATGACACAGATGTGGTAAGCCTGATGTCTAACAACAATGTGCAGGCGTACCTGGATGAAGTGGAGAGTCTGCCACACTGCTGCCAGGCCAACAGTCTACACCTGAACATCAACAAGAAAATGGAGCTGATTCTGGAGTTTGGGAGGAAACAGCAGAGACACTGCCACCCCCTCACTATTAACAGCATTTAGATAGAGAGGGTGGAAAGTTTCAGATACCTTTGTGTCCTCATCACAGACTATCTGATCTTGCCCAGGCACATCAATACCTTGGTGAAGAAGGAACAGCAACATGATGCTTCAGGGATTTCAGGCTGCCCTCTCAGATACTAAAGAACTTTTACACATCCACCGTTGAACGTATTCTGACAGTAAGAATTTTGAGAACAGCACACTACAGGACCACAAAGCTCTGCCGAGAGTGGTACAGTCAGCTGAACACATCACTGGGTGTGCACTCACTAATCTCCTGGACAGCTACAGCAAGCGATGTTAAACCAGGGCAAGGAAGATTATCAATGACACCAGCCCTTCCAGCAATGACCTCTTCTCTGATAAACGCGGCCAGCAGTCCTACCACATGCACTACACCTGAGGCTAGGCATGCTTGAATGGGAGACCATCTAGGAAAAAGCTTGGGTTCCTGCTGGAAGATGTGTTGGTGAGGCCAATAGTGGGCCCTTACTCTGTGGTCTGAATATGGATCCCGATGGCCCAGTACAGTGATGGGGACATTGTGGTCTAAAAAATGTTACCGTCCTTCAGATGAGACATGACTCTCTGTGGTCATGAAAGATCTCTGGGCAACCTTCCTAAAGTACAGGGCGTATCCTGATGACCAGGCTAAAATATCCACCACGGCCTAGCCATTCTGGCCCCCTATTAATTCCCTGTGTCTAATTGTGTAACTATCTCTTTCACTACCTGACAGCTAATATGTGGTGAGTGTACTGGAGCAAGAATGGCTGCTGTTGCATCATCCAGGTGGATACTACATATAGTATTAGTGGTGGCTGAAACGCTATGAGTGGTGAGAAAAGTTCTATATTAATGTACATTATTATTATTATTATTATTATCACTGTCTAAAGTGTAGTTCAGAGACACTGAGGAGGACCTTCTGTCCACAATCCATGCGTATGTTGAATAAGGAAAGTATCAAGAGATACATGGATGCCCTATTGTTAACTCTCTCACATGAAGATTTTAAAGTCATCTATTTAGCTATTAGTTTTATTATTTGTTAGTATTATTTATTCCATATGTATAATTCTATTAATAAGTTTTGAATGCATAAAGTCACGTGTTATAGTTTTGTCCTTTTATATTCTTCTTAAAGGCACAGTCATTGGAGTTGATCAACTAAGCATTTCACCACATATTGTACTGTATGTATAATTTGTATGTGACAAATAACATTTGATTTGATTTGAACGATGGCACCCAGGAAAAAAAAATGGCTGCATTCCAAGGACAGAAATATTTTTAGGTCATTCAAAACAGCTTTAAAACAGTTAAAGAATCGAAATCCTTGTACTCAATAACCTCGGTAGGGGATGACAAAGCAAGAAAAAACAAGCAACTGATTGGATGAAAAATGATTCAAAACAATAAGAAAGAGAAGATAGAGAACCCAGTGAAGAGAATTTATTAAAAAAATAAGCCTAAATCACCTAGAAGTTTTACTTAAAACAAATTTACACCATATGTGTCATATGTGTTTTAAGGTTACTTAGTTTTAGTCACTAACCATGGCATCAGAGAATAGTAATGTGTTGTATGTTGATTAGCACAAGCAAGCAAACATTTCACTGTACTCGGGGCAATAAGGGCCTTGTAATAATAGATGGGGGTGTTGCAAGCATTATGGGACAGATTTACAGGGGATCCTAGAGAGGTGATTTCAACTTGCCATCTATGACTTACCTGTTTGTCGTTTTCTTTACAACCTGAAGAGCTTTGACCCAGTAGTGCAGCTAGTAGGTAAACTTGCCAGATGGCAATTCATAGAATAGTGACCAGGAAAAGGGATTTGGCAGAGCCAAAGTCTAATAGCACTGGACAATGAAGATTTAGCTTCCTGAAAAATTGTGTGTGTGTCGTATGGGCCCTTTAACCTGCAATTGCTCCGTCCTGGGTATGACGTCAACCTTCATCCAGTCCTGTGAGGAGATCCTCCAACTTGCATGGAAAACACATGGGTGGGTGGCAGGATTGACACTCCAGCCATTGTAAAAATAAGCCCACACTATTCCATTCCATTTGAACTTGTGTGGTGCTGAGGTATCACCCATTGTATGGCTGTGCTCGGCTCTTAATTTGGGATACTGAGATGGTTCGTCATGTGGTGGGTGCGGCAAGACGCTGTATCAGTGCATGCTCTTTCTCTCTCTCTCTGTGTCTCTTATAGATTTTATCCTGCTGATCAAAAAACCAACCTTGTACGTTTTTCTATCACATACTGTTATATTCCAATCAGCTTCTTTTTTGATTTACTTTCAGATTAGAAGTATACATATTGTACTTCATGTACACTTGGGAGGCCGATTAAGGGCTCTGTTAGTTGTAGCTACTAGCCAAACCAGGGGTTGGAGCTGCGTTGTAACAACGTCTCTCTTCAGACTGATGGCCATTCCACCACTGATGCCACTTCTGTTATCTACCTTCTGGAACCCACCTCTTCCTGCCTGGAACCCATGTGACTGGAAGTTTGGCCATATGTCATTTACATTCAGGATAAGGCAGAGGATAAGGCTCTGAGGTTAGGGATTTGCACTGGCAATCGGAAGGTTGCCAGTTCGAATCCCGTAAATGCCAATAAGGGCTCTGCTTTGTTGGGCCTTTGAGCAAGGCCCTTAGCCTGCAATTCCTGAGTGCTTTGAGTAGTGAGAAAAGCGCTATATAAATGCAAAGAATTATTATTATTATTATTATGCTTTTTAATTTTTTCAGTTCTTTTAACACCTTTCTGCCTCAAGGCTTTGAATCTTGACGCCCTCACAATCGGAACCTGGGCTACCTGACCAACAGATAGTAGTTAATGAGGCTGAGGGACTGTGTGTCAGAAATGGTGGTGTGTAACACTGGAGCACCACAGGGAACTATCCTGTCTCCCTTCCTTTTTACCCTCAACACACTAGAATTACAGCATAATACCACCACTTGCCATCTACTGAAATTTCTAGATCACTCATCCACTATAGTCTGCATTTATAATGGAGATGAGTCAAAGTACAGGAAGGTTGTTGAGGGCATTGTCTTGTGATGCAGGGACAACAATCTGCAACTCAACATCAAAAGAACTGGTGGTGGACTTCCAACCATCCAAGAAGCCTCTGAGAGCTGTTACCATCCAGGAGAAGAAGGGGGTAGAGAGCTACAAGTACCTGTGGGTCCATATAAACAACAAACTGGACTGGCCTGACAGCACAGTGATGCTGTACAAGAAAGATCAGAGCAGACTGGACTTGCTAAGGTGACTCAGGTCTTTTGATGTATGCAGCAAGCTACTGGAAATGTTCTACCAGTCCACAGTAGCCAATGTGGTGTTCTGCGCTGTGGTTCGAAGAAACCTGAGCTCAAAAGAAGCACAATGTCTGAACAAACTTATCAGGGAAAGCCTGTGCCACCACAGAACAAACGCTGGACACACTGGAAGCTGTTGTGGGAACCAGGATGGTGGCAAAATTGGATACCATCATGAAAAGTCCCCTTCTAGTATTAATAAAATGTACCTAATGTAATGTACGCTAATGTTTTGTCAGTTCTCTGTTGGACTCTTATCTGCAAAGATGTCTCTGTTATCTTTACATAAAATTCAATTCATTCTTTTTTGTTTCATATTATATGGGGGTCACAGATGTGCCTCAAACCTTTTTCCATGTTGGTTTTCTTCTTTTACAATACAGAGTACAAAAACTACAACTGGGACATTTGTGGTCTATACCACTACCCGAGTGACGCTCAGGACCAATGCTGTTAGCACTGTTTTTACAGCCCGAGTGACGCTCAGGTCTAACGCTAAGGAGGTTATACCGCATTAATATTTTTAAAACTGTTTAATGATAGTGCAAAGTGCATAATGTTAATAAGTAGAAAACAATATTTTAGTTATTGTTATCAGTTAAAGTATAATAGTCTTCATTCCCATTTACTCTCTCTATCACTGTCATTCAGTATTTAGCTCATTAATGTTCTTAGTTATTATTTGCATTTATCATTGTAGTTAAATGAATATTTCTTTTTTTCTCCCTTGTTATAGGAAACTATACATACCATACATACCTATACACATCATCCTAGTTCTTTTATCATCTTTATATATCTAAAATCCAACGTCTGTCTGTCCACATGGCTGTCCGCTTTTCATGAGAGAACTACTTAACGGATTTAGACTGGGTTTTTTTTTAGAATTCCTTGAACATTCTAGTTGACTTTGCGACTTCTATAATTGCACTAAGTATTATAGTTCCATTGTAGCATTGATTTATTTGTGCAAATCCGAGAGAGACAGGCTGCAGGGTGAGGGGAGGGAGAGGGGGAGGTGGGACCTCAGGAGTAGGGAGCCGGGCGAGACCCTCCTCACTTTCGCACCAGACTCTGTTCGAGTCACTCTACCTCTCACCAGCCATGTGTTGAAGTGTGCCTTGCCTCCGCTTAGCTAGCGGTACCTGTTTGTTCAGCAGACATTATCATCTAGAGATTGTTAGAGTAACATTTGACGTTTTTGAGAGAGAGATAACAGCTACTTGTGTTTTAGAGGGTAGCTGCTCATTGGCAGAGATATCACGGCCATGTGCTCTTCTCCCCACGTGGGTGACCCTCTCCCATCAGAGCTGAACACGATCAGATACAGTGCCAACATTTGATATTGGAGCGTACCTACCTAGCTTGGCCAGAGATACATTACCAACTTTTTACATTTTTGTCAAAGAGATCACCGCTACATTCTCGCCCCGATAGCAAAACCAAAAATAGTATATATCAAGAGACCCTCAGATATGAAAGCTACCAATACAAATTCTTCTCAATACAATTTATTACATTTTTTTTGTTTTTTTTTACTGATTTTCAAAGTTTGTCCTATTTCACTACTACGTGGGCAGACAGCTAGTACAGTAAAACCTTGGATTGCGAGTAACTTGGATTGTTAGTGTTTTGCAAGACGAGCAAAAATTTTTAATAAATTTTAGCTTGATAAACGAGTGAGGTCTTGCAATACGAGTAGTACATATACACTTTGTCTGCCGAGTGTTGTGTGATCACAACTGAGTCGATGGTAGTTCTGTCTCTACCTCGCTCCGAAAATCGGTCTCAGTCGGCATGCCTCACTCGTATAGTCAACATCCGTACGAGTGTATACCATTTACTGCACTGTGACCACGTGTGTGTGCGTAAACCATTTTTTGATTTTGTGTGCGAGCGATGAATCTGTTTAACGACAATGCAATGTCACATTTCTGCGTAATCCTCAAAAGGAGGCAAAAGCAGCTGTCATTGGATAGGTTCCTTGTTAAAGTCGCAAAAAAAGAATAAGATTCCAGTAAGCCAACAGATAGCAGTGACTCCGTTAGTCAGAGTGAATACAATAATCCTCCTCCTCCTCTTCTCTCTCTCGTCCCCCTCACACCAGCCATGATTCTTTTCAAAGGTAAAGTGAAGGTTAATTTGTTTTATGTATTTTTACTTTATATTTTGTATTAATCAATCAGTCAGTCATTTTCCTACCCGCTATATCCTAACACAGGGTCACGGGGGTCTGCTGGAGCCAATCTCAGCAAGCACAGGGCAGGAACAAATCCCTGGGCAGAGCACCAGCCCACCGCAGGGCACACTCGCTAAGCACACACTAGGGACAATTTAGGATCGCCAATGCACCTAACCTGCATGTCTTTGGACTGTGGGAGGAAACCCACGCAGACACGGGGAGAACATGCAAACTCCACGCTGGGGGGACCCGGGAAGCGAATCCAGGTCTCCTTACTGTGAGTCAGAAGTGCTACCACTGCACCACTGTGCCGCTTGTATTAATCATTTTTATATAAATATTTTTGGGTTGTGGAACAAATCATATGAGTTTCCATTATTTCTTCTGGGGAAATTTGCTTTGATATATGAGTGCTTTGGATTATAAGCACATTTCTGGAACGAATTATGCTCCCAAACCAAGACACCACTGTACTTCATAATAATTATCTTTATCATCCAGCTTTGGTGTAAACAACTTCATGATCATATCAGTGGCAAGGATTTGTATTTCAAAAAATAATCATTTTGGCCTTCATCTCTTTCTGAGTGTTCTAATCAGACAGATTGTGGCGACTGCACATTCTACAAAGAACTTCAGTTAAAACCTCCTTAGCGTTAGACCTGAGCGCCACTCGGGAAACTGTATAGATGTGTCTCTCGTATGCGTTAGACCCGAGGATTACTCGGGCTGTAAAAGTGGCAACAACGTTAGTGCCAGGCATTACTTGGGCAGCAGTAGAGGCGTGTCTTGCATAAGCGTCAGGCCCAAGCCTTACCTGGGCAACAATGTAGATGCGTCTTCACTTAGCCTCATAATGGCATCTCACAAGAAACATCACTTATCAGCAGTGATGACAAAGTGAATCTGTCTTTGGGCACTGAAATTGAAACCAAAAGTGATTCTGGGAATCCAAAAATACACTCGTGTCACTCACACATATGCAGTGTGCTGTTCATATTATTATTCATCATCATTATTTGTATCATTAATTACACTTTCTACACATCTAACTCTGTATCGTTAGTGTTTTGCATGTTTTACAGTAGAAAGATGAGATTTAATAAAAATGTAATTTTTCGAGCCAAAAAATGCAACACTTTTTACATGTTTTTTTAAAGAAAAAAATGTAATGCTAAGGAGGTTACAGAATCAGTGAGGTCATAAGCTAAGTCTCATTTGTCAACACCTTCGTAACACTTGAACTTTTTACATTTACATTTATTTGCTTAGCAGACACTTTTATCCAAAGCGACTTGCAAAAGACGTACATACAGTGGTGTGAAAAACTATTTGCCCCCTTCCTGATTTCTTATTCTTTTGCATGTTTGTCACACAAAATGTTTCTGATCATCAAACACATTTAACCATTAGTCAAATATAACACAAGTAAACACAAAATGCAGTTTTTAAATGATGGTTTTTATTATTTAGGAGAAAAAAAATCCAAACCTACATGGCCCTGTGTGAAAAAGTAATTGCCCCCTTGTTAAAAAATAACCTAACTGTGGTGTATCACACCTGAGTTCAATTTCCGTAGCCACCCCCAGGCCTGATTACTGCCACATCAAGAAATCACTTAAATAGGAGCTGCCTGACACAGAGAAGTAGACCAAAAGCACCTCAAAAGCTAGACATCATGCCAAGATCCAAAGAAATTCAGGAACAAATGAGAACAGAAGTAATTGAGATCTATCAGTCTGGTAAAGGTTTATAAAGCCATTTCTAAAGCTTTGGGACTCCAGCGAACCACAGTGAGAGCCATTATCCACAATGGCAAAAACATGGAACAGTGGTGAACCTTCCCAGGAGTGGCCGGCCGACCAAAATTACCCCAAGAGCGCAGAGACGACTCATCCGAGAGGTCACAAAAGACCCCAGGACAACGTCTAAAGAACTGCAGGCCTCACTTGCCTCAATTAAGGTCAGTGTTCACGACTCCACCATAAGAAAGAGACTGGGCAAAAAACGGCCTGCATGGCAGATGTCCAAGACGCAAACCACTGTTAAGCAAAAAGAACATTAGGGCTCGTCTCAATTTTGCTAAGAAACATCTCAATGATTGCCAAGACTTTTGGGAAAATACCTTGTGGACTGATGAGACAAAAGTTGAACTTTTTGGAAGGCAAATGTCCCGTTACATCTGGCGTAAAAGGAACACAGCATTTCAGAAAAAGAACATCATACCAACAGTAAAATATGGTGGTGGTAGTGTGATGGTCTGGGTTGTTTTGCTGCTTCAGGACCTGGAAGGCTTGCTGTGATAGATGGAACCATGAATTCTACTGTCTACCAAAAAATTCTGAAGGAGAATGTCCGGCCATCTGTTCGTCAACTCAAGCTGAAGCGATCTTGGGTGCTGCAACAGGGACAATGACCCAAAACACACCAGCAAATCCACCTCTGAATGGCTGAAGAAAAACAAAATGAAGACTTTGGAGTGGCCTAGTCAAAGTCCTGACCTGAATCCAATTGAGATGCTATGGCATGACCTTAAAAAGGTGGTTCATGCTAGAAAACCCTCAAATAAAGCTGAATTACAACAATTTTGCAAAGATGAGTGGGCCAAAATTCCTCCAGAGCGCTGTAAAAGACTCATTGCAAGTTATCGCAAACGCTTGATTGCAGTTATTGCTGCTAAGTGTGGCCCAACCAGTTATTAGGTTCAGGGGGCAATTACTTTTTCACACAGGGCCATGTAGGTTTGGATTTTTTTTTCTCCCTAAATAATAAAAACCACCATTTACAAACTGCATTTTGTGTTTACTTGTGTTATATTTGACTAATGGTTAAATGTGTTTGATGATCAGAAACATTTTGTGTGACAAACATGCAAAAGAATAAGAAATCAGGAAGGGGGCAAATAGTTTTTCACACCACTGTATAATCAAGTAACATTAGGCAAGGGCCTGTTTGTTCAGCAAATGTAGTGGGACAGGTAATAAAAGCTGATTGCCACAAGTGAAAAGATGTAATAATTCATAATTTAAATCATAGATTATTATTAATAAAGTAATTAAACTTGAAACCACCAATTAATCAAGAATATGAAAGAGCACTGAGCATAGTTTTTCTTTTCAATCAATTTGACAGATATTCACAGAACAGACGGGTCTTCAGTTGCTTCTTAAATACATTGAGGGAGTCAGCAGTACGGATGGAGGTGGGCAGCCCCTTCCACCAACTTGGGAACTACACAGGGGACTTGGTACCACACAGAGGTGCCATCACCAGACGCTGTTCCCTGACAGACCTGAGTGGGCGAGCAGGAGCAGAGCGCATCTTCCCTGCTAATCTTGGTTTAGACAGTGATGAACATGGAGAAAGGTGTCACCAGAACATCATAACAATGGAAAAACGGTGACAGGGAAGTGGAGTCCATCAGTGCTGGCCAACTATTGATGGACACCAAAATGAGACGCAGCAGATGAGGAGTGCAAATGAAAATCAGCAGCAGAACAGTCTGAGCCTCAAATGAACTAATGGGCTGCATCATCATCGTTAAGCAATCAAGCACGATAAAGTTAATACTTACATTAATATCCTGTTTCTCCAAATTATTACATGATACCGTCCATCTGAAATTAGCTTTGTGTTCAGCTTGAAGCTAGCTATTACATTCACCACTAATTTTTCAGGAAACAAATACGTATTTTACAGCGAGAACAAAAGTGGAGGCTTCATGCCTGGGTGCTATACTAAGAAAAAAAATAGAAAACATAAATAATTAAAGGAAATAAGTAAAAAGAGGACGGGAAGGCAAGGAGCGAGTTGAGGATACAACTAAACCCTCCCTAAAAACTACCCAGTTAGTAAGCTTTATTACTAAAGCTAAACACATTTGAAGCATAAAGAAATACAAAGCAGATTAAATAATTAAATAAGAAAGCTAAACGGACACTGATTTAAAAAATGAACCGAAATGATTATGTAAGGAAAAAATGTCTCTATGAATTTGCAAAGTGCTTCTATCAGTCCAAATAAGATACCCTGTATTATTTGGACTAGACAGGAGAATATATGACTTGCTCACTTTTTAATTTTGCTCCAAATAACAATTTACTGTATATGTAAGAAGTCCCATTCAATAATTCAGATATTTACGGAAGACCTTTCCTCCGGGTGTTCCGGTTTCCCCCCACTGTCCAAAAACATGCTGATCAGGTGGACTGGTGATACTAAATTGGCCCCAGTGTGTGTTTTGATTGCAAATGTGTGTGTGTGTTTGTATGTGTGTGTTCACCTTGTGATGGACTGGCATCCTGTCCAGGCTTTGTTCCTGCCTTGTGTCCTATGCTATCTGGGATAGGCTACATCTCCCCCCGCAACCCTGTTCAGGAATTAAATGACAGACTAACAGATGACCTTTAACACAAGAATTCCTGAAGCCTACAAAAAAATGTGTAATCCCTTTGCACCTCTTAATCAACATCTTTTGTTTTATAAATGTGTTGATCAGCACAAGCAGCAAGCAGTCTGCTGTCCCATCCCCTGCCTTGATAGTGTTCAGCTCTCCCAGCTCAAGCCAAGGCTCCTTATCTGCGTGTGAGATCTGGAGTTGTATAGGGTAAATAATACGGTATATTGTTATTTGGAATACAACAAACAACCCAAATCTTAACCATAGGCACGAAATGGGCATTTCATGACTGATGTTGTGGGCATTTTGTGAAGTCGAGCCGTTACATGACTGACCTCATAGGTATCGCAGGAATCAATTACACTCTGTTGGAACAGCAGCCTTAATACTTCTCCCATCCCTAAAATCATGTAATGCTATTATTTTCTATCAAGTTTATGTAAGGTGTCAAAAGAACAGACAAAACACCACAAAAAGGTTTGGGGTAGCTGCCCCGTATAAAGTTGGTTGGACTCAAATTGCAAAAATACGAGCAGTCATTGTCATTGAGTTCAAAATAGAACTGACTTGCAGGAAAAAAAAATGGAGGTTTTATGGTCAGGCAGAGGAAGCGAGGTCAACAGAGTCAGAACTGGAAATGAGGTCATTGAGGCCAGAACTGGAAGTGATGTCATCAGGTCCGGGACCGGAAGTGATGTCATCAGGTCCAGAACTGGAAGTGATGTCATCGAGCTCGGAAATCAGAGGTGATGTCATCAGGGCCAGGCGGAATTTCCTGTAACTGCTCCGCAGAGGAAAGAGAGAAAGGGTGAGTGCACTCTGCCACCCCCTAGTCTGGCACGGAATTACTCTCATTTGAGTCCTTTAACTGTCTCCCATGCACACGTATGTAACAGAGGATGTACATTGTCTCTGTGACCTGTCCCTTAAAATTGAGAGGAATGTGTAGTGGCATGTAGTTAATTTAGAGAACCTGAGACATTAATTTCCGGTGTACCACCATTAACAGGCCAGCTGAGCAAACTAAAGAAGAACGTGAGACTATGTGTGGATTAGTTAAACTTGGTATTGATCTTGCTCCACTGTTCACCGAGACAGCATTTAGACCTGCAGATCATCACCTCTTAGTACCGCACTATGTGCAACAACAACAACATTTATTTCTATAGCACAATTTCATACAAACAGTGTAGCTCATAGTGCTTTACAAGATGACAAAAAGGTTATATGAAACAAAAAACAAATAAGATTATCCAAAAAGAATTGGTCTTGATCCCCTGCTAGTACGGTACTATCTCTGGCACACTACAACTGACCTCATGTGCTCAGATTTGCTCTCTGATGTTCCCTGTATTTTGTAGGTAGTTTCCCAAGAGATGTCCATCACTACTGAGGAACTGCTCCAGGCCCTGTAGTGGCTGATGGGAAATGCAGTCCTTCACCTTCCATTGAATGTAATTGGTAATTGGGTGAGTTCTCCTTTTTTTATTCTTTTCCTTGGATTTACTGTTGTTTTTTTTTCTGATTCTGTCTTAAAGATTTTGTTTTGTGATTTTTGTATCAGGACATACTGTAGTTACTTGTAATTACCTTTTATGCAATTTCTTTTTGTTTCCTTTTTTATTTGGTAAGCACTTTCTTTCTTTTTTGTTAATAAATCTTTAATTTTAGAAATATTTTGTATGGATGTGTCTCTACTCCCAGTCATAGTTTGTACGTTTCTCCCTTAAAGCTTTTGATACTCTTGGCTATTCCTTTTGAATTTAAAAGCCTGGCCTTCATTATGAGGCCTAGTGATGCCCACAACCACCAATGTGTGTTCGGGGGCCAGGCGTGCCTTTGTGTGAAAACTGTTTTGTTTGTTATTTTTGAAGGCCTCACTCTTTTTTATTTTGCAGAGACAGATCATTCATTACAAATGTGACCCCAACCTTGCGACTACTCATGGCAGTGTCCCTCTGGCTGGACACCAGCAAGACTGCATAGGAGCCGTAGCTGTATTGGAACAGTTCGGTAGACAGGACTTTACTAGTTTTTTCCACTTTGTATTTGTTTTTCTTATTGTGTTCTGATGTTTTCAGTTCTGATAGCTTCCTCAGGTTTTCGACTCTACTTCATTCCTTGTTTATGACTTTTGATTCATCTCCTGGGCCATCCTTTAAAATCCAATAAGTACTACAGTATTGAATGAGTGAAAAATTGCAGTGGCAGCTTAAACAGAGTTGCAGTGATGAAGTCACATATGATGACTTCTGGTCCACACATACAAGCAATGGGACTTTAGTATTAGCAAAAAAGAAGCTAAAATGGCCAAATTGGCAGCAGTCATGAACAACAAAATGCTGGTGTGATAATAATACAAAATAGTAACACATCCAAAATGACCAAAAAGCAACAAAACGAAAGTTCTGATGTAATAATGGTGTCACTATATAAGATGGTGGTGTGAAGTTTGATATGTTCTTATCTTTAGATTTTCAAAAAAAAAAATCGTTGGTGTGTATTAGTTAGGGACAGGATATTAAAAGCCTTTCTTGTTTATTTTTGACTGATTTTGTTGATGAAGACATCTGGAAGGTCTCTGAAGAAAGACCCTCTTTTCCTGATCTCTTTTCTGTCATATTTTACCTTTATGGCTGTGAGGCATGGTGGTGGGAGTGTCAGAGTCTGGGGCTTTACAGCCTCAGGACCTGCATGATTTTCAGTCATTGACGAGGACAATGTACTGTGAATTTCAACGATAAATGTCAAGGGATCCGTCTGTGAGCTGAAGCTTATCGGAATGAGGATCATCCAGTACGACACAGATGTACATAAATCTGAAAGAAAATGGCTGAGGCAGAAGAAATTTCACATTTTGGAAGAGCTGAATCAAAGCCTTGACATTAACCAATTGAAATGTTGCGGCATGACTCGAAGTGAGCAGCTTATGCAAGACAGCCCAGAAATATCATTGAGCTGAAGCAGTTCAGGAAAGAGGAATGGACAAAATAGCTCGAGGCTGATGCGCAGCTCACAAAAATGGGGCATTGCTGTTAAAAAGGTAGAAACAAGATAGTTTAAAGGCTCTCAGATATTTTCCAACTAGGAACTTGAAATATCGATCAATGAACTCGAAAAAAGCATATAAAAGCACCATTTTCTGTGTTATTAGGCCTATCAGATTCTTTACTTTGATGAATATCAACTCCCCTTTCTGGTCCTATCAAAGAAACACCAGCAACAATGAAGATTCCACAATATTTTCCTATCCACTGTAGATATTGTCACACACGCAGGCTTGGTGAGTCTTTTTTAGGGCTCATTTTAAGTTGTGACGTGTAGGGAGAGTTGCGACATCTCAAATCACAGACACAAAGTCTGGTTGCAAATATAAAGATGTATTGCAACTAGTTATTTTAAACAAATATTTCTCCCCCACAGTTGCACAACCACAATACAAATCTCTTCCCAGGCGAGTTTTGTTAGCCCACCACACTCGACTCCGACTCATTTGGGTGAGATAAAGCTGCTCACCTTTATGCAGGACCCTGTTAAGGCATAACATGTAGGAAGCACTTCCGGGTCAAACTGAAGTCCCAGAACTCTCATTCGGCAACACCCATAGTCTCCACCTGGGTTGCCCCACAGGACTATAGTTCCCAGAATACCCTGTGGGTGTTCCAATGGGTACTAAAACTTGGGGACACTGCAATCTAGTGTATCGGGTGAAAATGTAGCCTCACCAAGGTCTTTCCCCCTGTCCCTCCATTACATTGACATCCCTACTGATAAAGATCTTTGGTCTGTTCTTGCCAGGATGCCAGCATACCCAGGGTATCTCTGGCCCATCTTCTGCTCAAGGCAGGGTGCTGCTTGCCTTCCTTCTTACTTATTCAATAGGCTTGCCTCTCAGCCTAATAACAAAACCACAGCCCATACTGGCAGGAACACCCACCCACCCACAATTGGCATCCATTACAAAGGGTACACACAGGGCTGGTGAAGCGGTAGAAATTTCATTCACTTATTTTTTTATTAAACCATAAAGATGAAGAAATCTGGCATCACTTCTGCCCCACTGTTGGCTCTGGGGAGGAAGAAAAAAACACCAAATGACTACGGACCAGAGAACGAGGCAGAGAAAGAACAGAACTCCTTCAGCGTGGATGCTACAGGGTGTCAACAACACAAAAAAGAAATGAATGTTATTTGGCAATTTGACAAAAATGTGCCAGTTAAATGAAATTTCCCAGCTGGACCCCCATATTTTTTATCCTTTTTCTCCTTCCTTTTTACAAAATCAAAACTGTAAAAAGCTGGTTAAGAAACTGTATGTACATTAAACATACAGTAAAATAACACGCCTATCCATCTATCTTCTAATCCATTTATCCAGTTCAGCATTTTGGACCTTAATGTAATTGTAAAAGAACACAAACAGATTCATGAAGGGTTTTAGGGGCACCAAAAGGGAGTCCTCCATTAACGGCCAGATAGGCAAAGTGGATGATAGAAAGAAAAAGAATAAAGGAATATTAATACTTGGGCAATATCAGTACAACTCCATCACTCGCATGTTGTGAATAACACCTCGTTGAATTTTTACAGGTAGAAAAAGCATTGTCATACATTGCAAATACATTAAATGAGTGTATGCAAGGTGCTCTTCAATTGTTTAATTTGTAATTTTAAACTGTAGAGCAGAGGGGTATATCAGAGGGAAAAAAAGGTGACTTTCTTCCAAATATTATGGAGTGCACTCTGAGTGGTGGCTCTGAGGCTAGGGATCTGCACTGGCAATCGGAAGGTTGCCGGTTCGAATCCCGTAAATGCCAATAGGGACTCTGCTCTGTTGGGCCCTTCAGCAAGGTCCTTAACCTGAAATTGCTGAGCGCTTTGAGTAGTGAGAAAAGCGCTATATAAATGCAAAGAATTATTATTATTATATAGTGCCTTTCACATCTATCTATCTATCTATCTATCTATCTATCTATCTATCTATCTATCTTTTATACAGTGCCTTTCACATCTATCTATCTATCTATCTATCTATCTATCTATCTATCTATCTATCTATCTATCTATCTATCTATCTATCTATCTCATATAGTGCATTTTCTTTCTTTCTTTCTTTCTTTCTTTCTTTCTTTCTTTCTTTCTTTCTTTCTTTCTTTCTTTTATTGCGTGTGTTGCACGGCATCATCGCTGTTAATTCCTGTCTCACTGCTTGATTCTTCAGTCACAGACAAATGTCCTTTCAGTGGTGAGAGAGAATGACCATTTTGCATTGTTTTCTCTTCTGTTCTAGACTTTGGCCTCTTTTATATGTTCTGTGCACTTAACTTGCCTTTTAATGATTATGTTTTTATTTATGGTGTTAATGAAAATGGGTGGCACGGTGGCGCAGTGGGTAGCGCTGCTGCCTCGCAGTTGGGAGACCTGGGGACCTGGGTTCGCTTCCTGGGTCCTCCCTGCGTGGAGTTTGCATGTTCTCCCCGTGTCTGCGTGGGTTTCCTCCGGGCGCTCCGGTTTCCTCCCACAGTCCAAAGACATGCAGGTTAGGTGGATTGGCGATTCTAAATTGGCCCTAGTGTGTGCTTGGTGTGTGGGTGTGTTTGTGTGTGTCCTGTGGTGGGTTGGCACCCTGCCCAGGATTGGTTCCCTGCCTTGTGCCCTGTGTTGGCTGGGATTGGCTCCAGCAGACCCCCGTGACCCTGTGTTTGGATTCAGCGGGTTGGAAAATGGATGGATGTTAATGAAAATAAGAACAATCAAGATGAATGTCAGATTGGAAATATTCTCATTGGACAGGCCAAACTGTCCATTTATACATCCAGAAAAGAGCAAGTGAAGTCAAATAAACAACAGGACATAATAAGAATTTTTCATGGACTTGTACAAGGCAAGGTGTACTTAGAATATAAATTCTATAAAGTGACTGCAAATCTGAATTATTTTGAGGAAAAAGTGGTGTGTTAATGAGGCAATTTATGCACATAAAGATAATGAGTTGATGTTTCTTATTTGACATATGAGTTACGTATTGTTTTCTGTTTGGGGTCAGTTGGGGTTTTCTATGTTTGTTTTACTTACAATCTTGTACATGATTTGTTGATTATAGTTTAATAAAGTTCAATTCAAAATTCTAATTCTAATTCTAATTCTAATTCTATCTATCTATCTATCTATCTATCTATCTATCTATCTATCTATCTATCTATCTATCTATCGATCTATCTATCTCTGTGCCATATTATCTAGTGTCTTTCATATCGATGTACTACTGTATAATACACTAAAAGGGCACCATGGTGGCACAGTGTTTAGGTCTTCTGTCTCACAGTTCCAGTAAACTGAGTTTAAGTTCCATCCCAGTCACTGTCTGTGACCAGCTTATTCATTCTCCATGTGTTTATATGAATTTGTCTCCAGGTTTTCCATTTTTCCTCCCTTATTCCCAAAATATGCAGGTTGGGGCAACTGGCATCTCAGTGTGAATGAGTCTGGGTGTGTGTGCCCTGCAATGGACTGGCACTCTGGGTGGTTTTGGATTCTGCATTGTTTCCAGTGGTGCCAGAGTGTGCTGTGGCTCCCTGTGACCCTGGACTGGTTCCACCTAACATACTGTATTATGTGGTATAATCTACTGTCTTGTGGAATTTGCAGGTTCTCCCAATGCCTGTGTGGGATTTTCTTCTTTTCTTCACTGTTTCTGGTTTTCTTGCAATGACTTGCTTGATAGATAATTGGTAATTCTGAAGTGACCCTCAGTGGGTATAAGTGTCATTGTGAAAAATGACGTCCCATCCTAGTTTGGTCCATGCCTTGTGCCCAATTCTTCTAGGGCAGGCTCTGACCCACCCTGCAGCCCTGATTCACATAAAGCAGGTTTGGGAATCAAGAAGATGAAGAAGATATGATTAATTTACAGAAATTCCAATTTTTCTCCCACATACCCAAAGAGTTTGGGTAGATGAATTTGTGACTTGGTTAAACTAATTGGTCGTTAAAATGAACTGGTGCCCCTTTCTAGGTTGGTTCTTGCTTTGATATACTTCTATTCCTGGGGACCCTAAAATAGATTAAATGATTAAAAAGATTAGTTTAAAGCTTCTCCAGGTGTCTCGCACACTTCAAAACTTGCAGCTATGTTAGCTGGCAGTTAGCCTGGCAATTCTAAACTATCACTGTGTGCGAGTGTGAGTGAGTGTGCTTAGTGATGGTCTGGGTTGGCTCTTACTTTGTGCCCAAGTCTTCATGGACAGACTCTGGCAACCTGACCTACATGCGATTTGATGATGTTAGCACAATGCCAGTGTTTGGATAGTTGAACTGGTAACTCTAAATTGGCATTGTGTGGGTGTTTTGGACCGATGCCCTGTTCAGGGTTGGCTCCTGCCTTGCACCCAGATCTGCTTGGGTTGGCTCTGGCACCCTGAAATAGGTTAAGTGGGCTTGAGCCAGAAGATGATGAATGCGATTTGATGATGTTAGCACAATGCCAGTGTTTGGATAGTTGAACTGGTAACTCTAAATTGGCACAGTGTGGGTGTTTTGGACTGATGCCCTGTTCAGGGTTGGTGCTTCATTTGCACCTGCTGCTGCCAGGATAAGCAAAAGGAGGTAATTGTGATTGTTGAATTTGAATTGTGTGTGTGAATGCAGTGGACTTGCACCTCTCGAAGGGCTGACTCCTGCCTTGTGATTGATGCGGCCCAGAGAGGCTCTGTCACCCTTAAACTCAAACTAAAGAATATTATGAATCACCATCAGTATCTTCATTAATTGTGAAGTAAAGTCCTCCTGTTTTTAACCCTCAAGTATTCCGAATTGTAGCTTATTTCCAACATTCTAAGAAACCTGCAAGCCCTTCAAAAAAATTGGAAACACCTCTACATATGCAAAATAAGAACAAAACAAAATGTTTTTACATTTTACACATTGCTGAGTTTGGTGTTAGAAAATTACTATAATAAAGCTTTGTTTGGCTTTCAGGAGCTGATGTCATTGTGGGGAAATTTTCACAAAAAATTGCCACATTAATAGCAATTCACGTCCACCCACACACACACACACCCACCCACCCACACACACACACCTCTGCATTTGTACTTTTCCTCTGTTCTCCTTGGAATTGTATTCTAAATGTATTTAGGCAGCATGCCAGCCTTGCTGGTCAGATCTCACACTTGCACACATGGCGGTTCTCCCATTCTTACTGGTGGTGGTGGTCTGAGGACCCTGAATCACTTCACCACTCTGTTTGTGCCACACACTGGCACCCCCTGCAGTGATGTCATGCAGCAAATGTGCAGGGCTTTGGTTCTCTCATCTGAAAGAAAAATGAAGACAAGCCTTTGGTAAAGAGAGAATGCAATCTGTACCTCCTTGTTTACTCATTGTTCTTTACAATAGAGCTGGATGCGCGACACAGCTGAGACGAATATCAATTTCTTCAGCCGCCTTTCTTTTACTTCTCTGATGACAGTGAGTGTGGCCAAGTGGCCAAGGCCTTAGATTTTAAACCACAAAGTCTGAGTTCCAGCTCTAAAAAGGTGCATGCAAGAAATTGTATTATAGCTCAATGCCAAAGGAAAGGTGCTATATGCTAATAAAAACCAATACAGTGTGTCTTTTCATTTATATTCTTTTACTTGTGTGTCCTGTCCACTTTGAGTTTCATAGCTTCATTTACATATGCCGTGGCGTGGCCCACCCTGGCATAAACACTCACTGGACAAATTATTAGGAACACCTGTACACCTGCCTGTCTGTGCAGTCATCTAATTAGCCAATCACGTGGCAGCAGCACCATGCACAAAACAATCATGCTGATGCAGGTCAGGAGCTTCATTTAATGTTAATATAATAATATACTGTATATATAAATGATTTAGATAGGAATATAAGTAACAAGCTGGTTAAGTTTGCAGATGATACCAAGATAAGTGGATTGTCAGATAATTTGGAATCTGTTACATCATTACAGAAGGACTTGGATAGTATATAGGCTTGGGCAGATTTGTGGCAGATAAAATTTAATGTCAGTAAATGTAAAGTACAGTTGACCCTTGAGATACGACCGGCCTGACATGCAAACAACTTGCTTTACAACCAAAATTTTTGTTTTGAATTACGACCAACATCTTGCGTTACGACCTGAATGCGGTCACGTGTATCCACTTGTGCGATTGTAAACAAACAGCCGAGAGCGTTTGTAAGCGTCAGTCGGAGCCCAGATACATGTTTTTGTGGATGTAACTTCGGTCAGTGCAGTGATTTATATCATTTATTTCGATAATTGCTAAGGAAGGAAGCGAAGGTAACGAAAGTAAAGAAAGCGATCACAATCGAAACGAAGAAGGAAATTGTGTGGAAATATGAGAGTGGCGTTCGTGTGACCGATCTCGCTAATATGTACAGCATGTCGAAATCCACCATCTCGACAATTTTACAAAGAAAAGATTTGTATAAGGAAACTCCTTCCAAACAATAACCACCTTCCATTTCATTCTCCTCCTCCTTCCATCCTGCAATAATAATAATTTTTTTAATAATAATAATTTTTTGCATTTATATAGCGCTTTTCTCACTAATCAAAGTGCTTAGCAATTGCAGGTTAAGGGCCTTGCTTAAGGGCCCAACAGAGCAGAGTCCATATTGGCATTTACGGGATTTGAACCGGCAACCTTCCGATTGCCAGTGCAGATCCCTAGCGTCAGAGCCACCACTCCTGCAAGCCAAAGATGTCAACTTAAATGGTGAGTACAGTATGAAATTGTTGTTTCTGGTAGGCTAGGCACTTTTTATAACTTTTTGGTTAGTACAATAGAAAAATTATTGGTGTTTTTGGTAAATTATGCACATTATACAACCCTTTTCTATTAAAAAAAAGTTAAGTAAGTGTTGCTGTGGGTGGTTCGGAACACATTAAGGGCATTTCCATTATTTCTTATGGGAAAAATAGTCTTGACTTACAACCAACTTGAGTTACAACCAGCCCTCACGAACGAATTGAGTTCGTAATTCAAGGGTCCACTGTATTACACACAGGAAGTAAAAATGTTAGGTTTGAATATTCAATGGGTGGTCGGAAAATCGAGAGTACACCTTATGAGAAGGATTTAGGAGTCATAGTGGACTCTAAGCTATCGACTTCCCGACAGTGTTCAGAAGCCATTAAGAAGGGTAACAGAATGTTAGGTTATATAACGCCTTGATGTGTGGAGTACAAGTCCAAGGAGGTCAACCTTTATAATGCCCTGTTGAGGCCTCATCTGGAGTCCTGTGTGCAGTTTTGGTCTCGAGGCTACAAAAAGGACATAGCAGCACTAGAAAAGGTCCAGAGAAGAGCGACTAGGCTGATTCCAGGGCTACAGGGGATGAGTTATGAGGAACGATTAAAAGAGCTGAGCCTTTACAGATTAAGAAAAAGAAGATTAAGAGGAGACATGACTGAAGTGTTTAAAATTATGAAAGGAATCAGTACAGTGAATCAAGACTGATATTTTAAAATGAGTTCATCAAGAACACGGGGACACAGTTGGAAACTTGTTAAGGGTAAATTTCGCACAAACATTAGGAAGTTTTTCTTTACACAAAGAACAATAGACACTTGGAATAAACTATGAAGTAGTCTGGTAGACAGTAAGACGTTGGGGACTTTCAAAACTCGACTTGATGTTATTTTGGAAGAAATAAGTGGATAAGACTGGTGAGCTTTGTTGGGCTGAATGACCTGTTCTCATCTAGATTGTTCTAATGTTCTAATGTTCACGTGGGAAAAATGTGAATTCTACTCTGGCATGATTGTTAGTGCCAGAAGGGCTGACTGCTTTGAACATTTCTGTACCTGCTGATCTCCTGGGATTTTCACACAATGCTTAATCAGAATGCTGTGAAAAATCTAAAAATCATCCAGAAGTTGACAGTTCTGGAGATGGACATGCCTCGTTGATCAGTTCAAGTTGACACAAAGACTATGGTAACTCAGATGAGCACTCTGTACAATAGTGGTGAGCAGTACAGCATCTCAGAATTGCACAACACATCCAGCTCTGAGGTGGATTGGGTACAACAGCAGAACACCACATCCAGTTCCACTCATGTCAGCCAAGAACAGAAAGCTGAGGCTGCAGTGGGCACAGACTCAACAAAAATGGACAGTTCAAGATTGTAAAAATGTAGCCTTGGTCTGATGAATCTCAATGTCTGTTGATGCACACGGATGGAAGACTCAGAATTTGGTGCCAACAGCACAAAGCTATGGATCCAGCCTGCCTTGGGTCAACAGTCCTGGCTGTGGTGGTGTAATGGTGTGGAGAAGGTTTTCTTGGCACACTTTGGGCCTGTTAATACCAACAACAACAACATTTATTTCTATAGCATGTTTTCATACAAATGGTGTAACTCAAAGTGCTTTACAAGATGAAGAAAGAAAAGTTTATATGAAACAAAAATAAGATTAGGCAATACTAAATAACCAAGAATAAAGTAAGATCAGAGGCTGGGAGGACAGAAAATACTAAAAACAAAAAAACTCCAGAGGGGCCGGAGAAAAAAAAAAAATCTGCAGGGGTTTCTATGCCACGAGACCACCCAGCCCCCAGTGCTCATTCTATTTAATTTCAATGATCTCAATCAGCCCTCATTGTATTCAGGGTTCCCATGGAAGAACTTGATGATGATGGTCATGTGGACCTCTGGCCTTTAATCCATCAATGTAGGGACATCACGGTGCTTTGATCGGGTGGTGGTGGCGCAGATCAAAAACCAGAAAAAGCAGAGAAAGTAGATATTAGTATGGATTGCGGAGCCGTGATAAAAACAATAATTAAATTCATGTACAGAATATCAGGATTAAGCTAAAATGAAGTTATGAGAAAGCCATGTTAAAGTAATGTGTTTTTAACAGTTTTTTAAAGGGCTCCACCGTATTAGCCTGGCGAGTTTCTATTGGTCAGCTATTCCAGATTTTAGGTGCATAACAGCCAGAAGTTGCCTCACCTCTTCTTTTAAGTTTAGCTCTTGGAATTCTAAGCAGACACTCATTTGAAGATCTAAGGTTACGATTTGGAGTGTAAGGTGTCAGACATTCCAAAATATAAGATGGAGTGAGATTATTTAAGGCTTTCTAAACCTTAAGCAGGATTTTAAAGTCAAATCTAAGTGACATGGGTAACCAGTGTAGTGGCGCCATAACTGGGGAGATGTGCTCAGAATTTCTTTTTCTAGTTAAGATTCTTGTTGCTGCTTTCTGCACTATCTGTAACCGATTGATGTCTCTCTCAGGATGTCATGTAAGGAGTGCGTTACAGTAATCTAGCCGAATAAAAACAAAAGCGTGAACTAACCAATCAATCATCACCGGAAAGCCAGGAGTAATTTGAGCATTGCTTCATGGATCTCTTCATAGCTATCATTTACCCAACTTCTCATAATTATTTCCAGCATTACAGTGCTCCCTGTCACACAGCAAAAGTCTTCTGAAACTGGTGTCATGAACATGACAAGGAGTTCAGTGTTCTCTGGTGGCCTTAACAAACAGAACACCTTTGAGTTGTGCCACTGACAGATCTGTGAAAATTGTGTGATACAGTCATGTCAACATGGTAGGAGAATCTCAAAGGAATGTTTTCAACATCTCGTTGAATCCATGAAACAAGGAATTGAGGCTCTTCTGAGAGCAAAAGGAGGCCCTACCCAGTGTTAGTATGGTGGTCCTAAGAATTTGTGCAGTGAGTGTTGTTCTCTATTACATGTAAACTCAGCTTGAGCACAGGCAGAGATGAAAAGGGCTTAAGAGGGTGACGGTGTTGGTCGTCCCCACGCTGCCAGGTCCCACCACCACTGATAGTCATGACTGGGATGAGCTGAGAAAATGAGGACAAACACACTAAGGCAAGGGGATGGTGAAAAAGTGAACAGTGATTTTATTAAAAGACAATTAAAAAAGAAGAGTCTAAACAAATACTGCAGTGTTTCAAAAAATCATTCCTACATAAGCCATAAAAATGAAAGGTACTGGTGGAGGTTAAAAACAGCTCAATAAATAATCCATTAAAAACGATGAGATTTAAAAACCAGAGACCGTCCATAGAAACAGTGAACCCCAATGCTTCCCTTTAAACCCATCCCACCAACAGGTGCAGTCACCCTTTATATTGGGGCTCCGTTCTGTGCCGTCTTTCCTTCAGCATCTGCGGGGCAACCCGATGAGTCCCACACACCTGTTCCGCTGCTCAAAGTGAACCCTTTAGGGGAGACACTGTAAATCAGGCCACTCCTATTCCCAGATCTCTCTCAGCTGCTCCACTGCCCACCGTGAGTGCGTTCATTAGTTATTTTTATAAATGGCCACTTTTCCTGAGCCGTGGACCCGCTATACCACAGGGTATAGTAAGGGGAGATCAACTTTCCAAACTTGAAGATAAGTATTCCTCACAAGCCAGGAAACGAGTATCTGTTCTGAGATTCAGCAACAGGCTTGTCACGATTGAGTTTTGTATTTCATTTTATCTCTTTCTGTTTTGTTGCTGTTTTTGAATTTTCATTTCCCCTTCAGCAGAATTCATTGTAGAATTTCAGGTTATCATCATTTTGGTTCGTGCCACATAGCTTTTCAAGGGAGACTCCATTTTCTTGTATCCTGTTGCTAGGGTGGTTGTCACCATGGGATGACTGAAAGTCACAACGTGTGATGTCAGTGAGTCAGCAATATGAAAGCCAGCATTGTGCTCTTCTTGTTTTGTCCAAGTTTGTGAATACAACAAAGAAAAAGAGCGGAGTTCTCATTAGTGTTTCCGTTTTGATTTTTAGTAACAAATTCTGCTGTTAATTGACTACGACTTTTGTCTAATGTCTGTCTTTGGGTATATGAAATCGTTTTAGTTTTCGACTTCTCCTCTGGATTATTTGACTTACGATTTTGATGTCATGTCCTAGGCTTGTGTATGTCATGAAGTGATTTTGTTATTAATGTTTTGCAAGGTTTATCTCGTGTTTTGATAGGTTCTTTTGTAACCACAGGGTATTATTAGGATAAGAAATCCAAATATGCTATTAGTTTTTGAGTTCAGTTAGTATTTAACCTCCTCAGCATTACATTTTTTCTTGAAAAAACATGTAAAAAGTGTTGCGTTTTTTGGCTTAAAAAATTACATCTTTCGCAATATATAAAATTCAATGTCTGTCTGCTTTCACGAGAGAACTACTTAATGGATTTAAATCAGGTTTTATTCCATAATTTGCTTAAACATTCCAGTTGATTTTCTGCCTTCTCTCATCATGCTAAGTATCATAGTTCGCTTGCGGTATCAATTTATTTGCGCAAATCCGAGAGACACGCAGCAGGCCGAGGGGAAGGAATGGGCCCTCCTCACTCACGTGCCAGCCTCAGAGGCGTATCTTATAGCCGCTTAGCTAACGAACGAGAGAAATGCTTCACGGATTTAGATCGGGCTTTTTTCTATAATTTATTTGAACATTCCAGTTGATTTTGCAACTTCTCTCATCGCGCTAAGAATCATAGTTGGCTTGCAGTACCGATTTATTTGTGTGAATCCAAGACAGAGACTGCATGCCGAGTGGAGTGGGAAGCGTGATGTCAGGAGCCCTCCTCACTGTTCTGTTTCACTACTACACGGGTGGAGCCACGGGGGACGGCTTGTACTTATTAAATCTCATCTTTCTACTGTAAAATGTACAAAACACAAAGTACAAAGTCAGAAGTATAGAAATTATAATAATGAATAATAATAATAAAAATAATGCAAATACCGTAAGTATTGTGGAAACGTGTCGCTTGCTTGGTGTATCTTGAAGCACAGTAAAATACACAAATCCAACATTACAGTTGGGACAATAGTAACGTGATTCCTTGTGAATTTTCTTTCTAGAATGACCAGCTTTTGAGGAGCATACTGCACCTGTGTGTCACTTTCAGATTCATCAGAATCACTTTGGATTTCATTGTCCATTTCAATTTAGCTGCCAGAAGACAGATTCACTTTGTCATCACTGCTTGTATTACTGTCAAGAGCATGCAGCACCTGGGCTGCTGGAAAATGTTTCTTACAAGACGCCATCATGAGACTAGGAGAGGACGTGTCTGCACCATTGCTTGTGGAACACTTGGGCCTGACACTTACACAAGACACCCCTACATCATTTCCAGAGCAATACTCGGCACTAATGCTGCTTGCGCTTTCACAGCTCGAGCAAACCTTGGGTCTAACGTTTATGTGAGACGCGTCTATAGAGTTGCCCGAGTGATGCTCGGGACTAATGCTGAGAAGGTTAAAATGGTGAAAATAATCGTGGTATAGCGGGTCCGTGGCTTTAAAAAAAATAAGGGCCAGGTTTGAAATCCGTATAGCCATGTCGTTCTCCGTGGGCGCAATTGCACGACCGTGGGGAGTTAATGAGGTAGTTGGAGCGAGTCGCACCTGCACGTGTGGATGCGATCATTCTCAATTGCTTCATTGGCTTCCTGCGGCATGTGATTAAGGTGCTGTGCCCACGGTGGTACGCGGGGGGATGTATATATACGGGTTGACAGCAGGAAGGGGGAGAGATATGGATTGATAGATTAATTGTGGAGAAAAAAAAGGAAAAAGGAGGTTAAAGGACAGGAAAAGCAGTCTTGGAATGTATGATCTGGCCACTTGTAAGGAGGAGACAGTGAGAGCTGGGGCCCCACAAAGGAGTGTTTATTTGTAGCACTATAGGGGCTAGTTCGCCACACTGAATGTTCTGTTGGAGTGGGATGAGCAAGGTAGGTGTCCTCCCAAGGGATCTGAGGATCGACTACGTGAGCACGAAGGATGAAGGGAGGAGAGCCGACCTCGGACAGTCTGGCAGTGATGTCCATAAGGAAGCCAAGACGGAGGTCGGCCGAAAGGAACTCGTGGCTGTTGGGTCTCCGCCGGCTGCGGGATCAATGGGTTAGCTGGGGAGAATGAGAGATGGAGGTGGGCTGAAATCGTAATAAGAGAGACTGCATTTTACCTTCTGATTTTAACCTCAGATTTTAATCGATTTATTTATTCATAATTGTTTTTATCCCCACTTTGCATTGTTTTTATGGAATATTTATTGAAACTATGATGCACTGCACTTTTTGTTTCGACGCTGATTTTTGTTTTAATAAAAGCACATTGGTACTTTTGGAAATATCCCCTGGCTTCATTTGAGAATTGTTCTCATATGTCAGCTCATCTCGGTGACATTACCAACGGTGTCGGGTTCAGAGTCTCCCAGAAGAAGAGGGGAGCGTGGAGTGGACCTACATCATCACAATAATTTTGAGTCATTTCCGATGCCGTTTTGTTTTGACTACGATACAGCCATTTTGGGAAACTATCATTAGGATTCTGTTCCAGGCATGGCCTTGGTGGTCGCGACTTTTAGAGTCAGTTATGCAACCATTTCCTTTCTGAGATTTGTGGATAGGAACTCTCCTTTGCCAGTGGATCTCTCTGTAAAAGTGTGAGGAAACGCATCACAATGCGATCATTTAAAAGCACTCTGCTCCGTTTTGTTTAATTCTTTGCAAGCATCGTCCTTATAATAAAAAAATAAAAGACACTTGTTTACTTACCAGTTTGTTCCCTGGGTGCTCACGTGGAGCGGGCCGTGTGTTGTCGGGCTCGGAGTGGACAGGGTGGCACGTGTATTCTTTCCAGGGGCCCTCGGGTGTAGATGTGTGCCTGTTACCCGCCGTGCTTCACTCCAGTGTTCTTCTGGTGTTTGGGAGTTACGGTGCTGCAAAGTAAGTAAATGGCATATGATGGACGGCAGTCGCGGGTATACGAGCCAGAAATGTTGCAGAGGATCGGCAATGTAAATACACGTGCGGTGCAATCTGCAGGGACATCGTTAGGCTACAGGCATGTGACCAGGGACAGAGAGAGAGGGGGGCTGTCAGACTCAGGTCATGTGATGCTTTTATCACCAGCCAATGAAAGTTCAGTTCAGACCAGGAGAAGGTGAATACACAGAGAATTAAGGAGGCTGCCGGGTGATTTACTGGTAGGGGAACACACCGTTATTCCAATTTGTCAGTTTTTTGTTTGGATAGTGAGAGAAAAAGCAGGCTAAGCATTCTTTTTAAATTAAGGGCTGATTCTTTGGACCTCGTTCAAAAGGGGATTGATTTCTTTTTTCTTTGGAGGATTTTTCAAGGTGTGTGCCATGAGGTGAATATCGTTTTTTTTTTATTTTTTTTTTTCATTTGCTTTTCATTTTCATTAATTATTGCAGAGCTTGTGTGCATATTTTCGCTATGAGAAGTCAAGCAAAAATGCCCCCTTTTATTGGCTAGATAAAAAGATTACAATATGCAAGCTTTCGAGGCAACTCAGGCCCCTTCTGGAAGTCATTTTGCTTGACTTCTCATTACATCCATAATGGCTAACATGGTACAGCACCCTATATTTTCTCTATGGAGCATTTATTTTATTAATAAATACACCTTTTTACTTGTTATATTAACTGTGTCTGCCTCCCTCATTGTCCCACTGGTTCTCAGTCCTGATAGTTCCTGTCCCAGAGTTCCTGCTAGACCCTATAGTGACACAGAGGTATGACAAAAAGTTTCCTTAGTTTTAGTGATCTTTTTGTTCTAATATTGTGAATTCATTTTTTGAGTTGGCTCCAATGATAATATATCTTTATCTTTATAGTCATGACTTTTCCTAGCATCCTGGTCCAACTCCTTTCTAAAGCTGCTAGCACTCCACCTCTAACGGGACAGTTTATTACAGAATTGTGTTTCCAGTATTGACCTTTGCTTTTTAATAAGTGCTGACCATCTCTCTGGACAGTGGAGTCAGTCCATTCTAATCTCGTGAAGTTTATCTCTCTTTGATTAGGAGGTGGTGGTGCAGATTGCCACCACAGAAAACTGGAAAATGAACAGCAGAGAAACTAGGGGTTAGTACGGATTGTGGAGTCATGATAAAAAATGATAATTAAATGCATATACAGAATATCAGGGTTACATTAAAATGAAGCCATGAGAAAGCCATGTTAAAACAATGAGTTTTTAGCAGTTTTATAAAGTGCTCCACCATATTACCCTGGCGAATTTCAATCAGTAAGCTATTCCAGATTTTAGGTGCATAACAGCAGAAGGCCGCCTCACCACTTCTTTTTAGTTTAGCTCTTGGAATTCTAAGCAGACACTCATTTGAAGATCTAAGGTTACGATTTGGAGTGTAAGGTGTAAGGCATTCTAAAAGGCTCTATCCTGGGTCCGTTGCTCTTCTCAATCTACATGCTTCCATTATGTCAGATTATCTCAGGGCACAACGTTAGCTACCACAGCTATGCTGATGACACACAGTTGTATTTATCAATAGCACCTTATGACCCTGATTCTCTTGATTCACTAACACAATGTCTGACTTGTATTTCAGAATGGATGAATAGTAACTTTCTCAAGCTAAATAAAGAGAAAACTGAAATCTTAGTGATTGGCAATAATGGATACAATGAGGCTATTAGAAATAAACTGGATACATTAGGATTAAAAGTCAAGATGGAGTAAAAAGCTTAGGGGTAACTGCTGACTGTAATCTGAATTTTAAATTGCATATTAATCAGATCACTAGGACAGCATTTTTTCACTTAAGAAACATAGCAAAAGTTAGACCTCTTATATCACTGAAAGATGCTGAGAAATTAATTCACGCTTTGTTTTCAGTCAACTAGATTACTGTAACGCACTCCTCTCAGGACTACCCAAAAAAGACATAAATCGTTTGCAACTAGTGCAGAATACAGCTGTTAGAATCCTTACCAGGAAAAGAAAATCCGAGCACATCTCTCCAGTTTTGATGTCACTACACTGGTTACCTGTGTCATTCAGAATTGACTTTAAAATTCTGCTTATGGTTTATAAAGCCTTAAATAATCTCGCCCCATCTTATGTATCGGAATGTCTGATGTCTTATATTCCAAATCGTAACCTCAGATCCTCAAATGAGTGTCTCCTTAGAATTCCAAGAGCAAAACTTAAAAGAAGTGGTGAGGCGACCTTCTGCTGTTATGCACCTAAAATCTGGAATAGCCTGCCAATAGGAATTCGCCAGGCTAATACAGTGGAGCACTTTAAAAAACTGCTGAAAACACATTACTTTAACATGGCCTTTTCATAACTTCACTGTACTTTAATCCTGATACTCTGTTTATCCAATTCATTATAATAACTATTCATGGTGGCTCTAAAATCTGTACTAACCCCTACTCTCTCTTCTGTTTCCTTTTCTGGTGTCCTTTTGGTGGTGGCTTGCACCACCACCATCTACTCAAAGCACCGTGATGTTCCAACAGTGATGGATTAACATGACCATCATCATCAAGTCCTTCTGTGAGAACCTTAAATACAAAGAGGACTATTTCATTTATGTTAGGTAGAATGCCCAGAGGGGACTGGGCGGTCTCGTGGCCTGGAACCCCTGCAGATTTTATTTTTTTCTCCAGCCGTCCGGAGTTTTTTTTTTGTTTTTTCTGTCCCCCCTGGCCATCGGACCTTACTCTTTATCTATGTTAACTAATGCTGTCTTATTTTAATTTCTTATTTTGTCTTTTATTTTTCTTTTCTTCATTATGTAAAGCACTTTGAGCTACTTTTTGTATGAAAATGTGCTATATAAATAAATGTTGTTGTTGTTGAAATATAGGATGGAGCAGATTATTTAAGCCTTTGTAAACTATAAGCAGTATTTTAAAGTCAATTCTAAATGACACCGGAAACAAATGTAGTGACATCAGAGCTGGAGAGATGTTATCGGATTTTCTTTTCCTATTTAGACATTTACATTTACATTTACATCATTTAGCAGACGCTCTTATCCAGAGCGACTTACAACAGTGCTTAGTAGTCTACGACTGTTCTTCAGTCTTTAAGGCTAGGATTAAATCTACTGTCATTAAACAAGTTACCGCTGACCAAGTTGTATACAAAACCCTGCTAGAAGAAAATAGTAAGTTAGTACAAATTTTTTTTTTTTTTTTTTTTTTTGAAAAAAAAAGGGTAGAAAAAAAAGTATGGGGACTTTAGTCCAAGTGCTGTTGAAAGAAGTGTGTCTTCAGGTGACGTTTGAAGACAGTGAGGGTCTCCGCTGTTCGTACAGCAAGAGGAAGTTCGTTCCACCACTGAGGAGCCAACACTGCAAAGAGTCTTGATGCATGTCGTCCTCTTCTTTTAAGTATGGGTGGTTCGAGACGTGCAGTGCTTGATGTTCTGAGACAGCGAGAAGTGACACGCTGCTTGACCAGTGCTGATATGTAAGGTGGTGCAGCTCCAGTTTTGGCCTTAAAGGCAAGTGTTAGGGTTTTGAACCTGATGCGGGCAGCCACAGGGAGCCAGTGCAGGTTCCGCAGCAGAGGTGTAGTGTGCGAGAATTTGGGAATATCAAAAACGAGTCTTGCAGCTGCATTCTGGATCAGTTGAAGTGGTCGTGTTGCCTTTAGTGAAAGTCCAGACAGCAGAGAGTTGCAGTAGTCCAGCTTAGAGATGACCAAGGTCTGGACGAGAAGCTGAGTAGCCTCTGTAGTGAGAAAGGGGCGGATTCTCCTAATGTTGTAAAGGAGATATCTGCAGGACCTGGAGAGGTTGCTGATGTGTGGAGAGAAAGACAATTCTTCGTCTAGAGTGACACCAAGACTTCTTGCCGTTTTTGAGGGGACGATAACCGAGTTGTCAAGAGAGATTGCAAGGTCAAGATTCGGAGATGAGTTGCCTCTGATATACAAGAGTTCAGTCTTGCTGGGATTCAACTTGAGGTTTTTTTTAGGATTCTGGCAGCTGCATTCTACACTCATTGCAATCGATTGATGTCTTTTTATGGGTAGCCCTGTGAGGATAATAGACAAGGAACATCCCCAAAGATGTGCTCAGAAGCATTGTAAGATATATTCTTACCAGCAACAGAACTCCAGGTTAATAGGCGGCCCACAGTTCAATAATACGGGTGAAGGTGGCACGTATTATATGGATGTCTAGACCTTAAAATGCAGATTAGGGATTGTGGTGCTAAACTATTGTGGGGTGAATGGGACTTTCCAAGTTTGTTATGGATTGGTCTGCTAGTGCACCCTAAGCTATGACACAGAGGACCGCTGCCACCTATTGACTGGTGGAAATAAACACCCCCTAGAGACAGTCCTTCCCTGTCCTCCTGTTCTATCCCGGCCAGAGATGGTGCTACACATATGTCTGGTCGGGACTCCTGTCCATTCATCTGATGCTTCCCGCCCAGGTAAGGAACCATCTTCTCTGCTAGCTGGGATGTCCGTCCATCCATTTGGGGAGCCTTGTCCAGGTACAGCGTCCTTCAGTTTCTTGGGCAGGATGCTTTTCTATCCATGCCGGGCCTCCCGTCCCGACAAGGTATCGTCTCATCTCCTTGTCGGAATGCCCGTCCTTTTCATGTGCCACCTACAAAGCTAATGTGTGTTGCTCTGGTGCAATAATGGCTGCCGTTGCATCGTCCAGGTGGATGCTGCACATTGGTGGTGCTTGAAGTGGTCCCTGTCTGCCTAAGCGCTTTGACTAGCGAGAATATCTCTTTATAAATGTAATTAATTAATTATTATTATTTGTCTCCTCTCCTGAAGACTGTAGTCACATTTGTAAATTTCTAGTTCTCCAGTACGTCTCTTTTCTGAAGCGACTGCTACAAATGCCCTGATTATAAATCAGTCACTCAAGATGTACAAAGTATAGACATATAAAAGTTAAGTAATATTTATTCAAATATGCTTTATGGTGGAGGTGACAATTTATTTAGTGTAAAGGGGGACCGGGAGATGAAACATAAGTTTCATGTAGCCAACTAATTAATTCTGTCTCATACCAAAGCCCAAACAAAAATTCAAAAGCAAGAGCCTTATTACCGTACATTAAAAGAAAATAAAGCAAAGTGCACACCACAAGTATTTTGTTTTTTTTATTTGAAATCTCGATGACAACCGTAACCATGAAAACCAAACAACATAAAGCTCACACAATGGCGAAGTCCTACAAAATCAAGATGGCATTCAAAAAAGATGTGAAGATGAACATCTTTAAATATATTACAAATATTTTTTGAAAGAGTGTCATTACACTCAACATGACTACAGTTGAACAAAACAGTGCAAAATCCAAACGAGAAAGCACAACGAGGTCAGAAAATCGAAATTCCAAACTCTCTCCAACGTCTCCCATTGGAGGCCTTGACCTGTGGCAAAGAAAGAAAGAAAGAAAGAAAGAAAGAAAGAAAGAAAGAAAGAAAGAAAGAAAGAAAGAAAGAAAGAAAGAAAGAAAGAAAGAAAGAAAGAAAGAAAGGATTTGTGCTTGTGTATTGCTTGTTCTTGTGCCTAAGGTGGGAAACACTTGCTTAAGAAGAGTTTCCCACAATTAATGATTTTTGCCATTTAACTTGTGTCTGAGCCTGATTGTGTTGGATGTTTGGGGAGCTAGAGCACCCCCTGGTGTCCACACCAGCAACACGAGCTGAGTTGCTTGATTGTAATCATTTTAAGTGAAGACTTAATTTAAAACTTGAAGATCAGGACTAACTCGAGATCTGCATATGTAGCTCTGATTCCCATCTCCAGTAGGTGGGTAGAAAATTGGCTCAAGCTCAAGGGTTATTTTGAGAGGAAAGAATTAAGTGATGTTCAAAGTGGTGTCCCTCAGGGATCATTGTGGGGGTTGCTGCTCTTTTTAATATACATAAACGATCTGGATGAAAATATAAACAAGCTGGTTGATTTTGCAGATGATACCAAGTCTAGGTGAAAGAGCAGATAATGGAGTATCCGCTAAATTGTTACAGAGGGACTTGGACAGCATACAGCTTTGGTCAGATTTGTGGCAAGTGAAACTTAATGTAAGTAAATGTAAAGTATTACATATAGGAGGTAGAAATGTTAGATGTAAATACACAATGACCACCATTTCGAGTCGGCCTCAGCTTCTACAGAGTGTGGTCCTGGAGGTTACGTGGTTGACATCATCAGCATAATGCTATAAAGGTCGCCATGGTACATTCACCACCATCTTCATGCATATGTGTTATTGTTATGTTGTACAAAAAGTGTAAATTTTGCTCTATATTTTCATTATATTTTGCTCAAGATAAAACAAGAAATGAACTTAAATACAGGTCCACTTGCATGGACAGTTAACATCAAAGGCAATCTTAGTTTTCCTGAATTGTACCGATATCAGTACCATCTGTTTGAACTGAGTAGGAATTCAAGTGATGCCTCAAGCTGTATTGATGATTTTATCACCTGTGAAGGGAAGGGCACCAGGACTAAATTGGTTTAGAGCTTGGGAAAGGAAGACATGCTATGGTTCACGCTGTATCCGATTAATTTACAACTTGTGAACAGAAGGAGATGCCATGAGACTGGAAATTACAGCTTGGGGCAGGAGATTGTTAAAACATTAGAAACTTTATTCCTGGGAAAAATGGAAGTTCTCAACTGATGAAAGAGTAAAGTCATTCATCATATTGACAGCCAGCCAATCAGGTGCATGTAGCAATCACATCTTGTGAAAGCCGAAGTGGAATTTTATAACAAATATGCCCCTTCTGAAGAGCGACGTCAGAAGACGGAGCCGGCAATATGCGGCTGTTCCCCTCTGATTGTCAGAAAAGTATCTCATGAACAACTTTGAGTGCTAAGATCAATGTTGCCCTGGAACATTCACCCTTGACATCTTTACTTTTCATAAGCTTTTTCTAAAGACTATATACTGTATATCCAGACTTTACTATCAATCTTATTTTCTATTATTCTTTGTTCTATTTGGTATTATTACTCATGCAATAAATACCATGCTGCATTTTAACTTTCTATGCTTTGTCTTCATGTCTAGAGTGATTGAAGTAATAAGGTAGATTTCTCTGAGCATTTGGTGCAGCTGGAAGTTTGCCATATGCTCCGTGCTGCAAGGTTTATTAAGGCTGAGGGTGTGAGCTCCACCCAATAGTAGGGAACATTCTTGGCTGATAAGTGACCTATAGCCAAGGATGTTGAGCCTTAGTATGTTTGAAAATATTACTAGAGACTGAAGTAATATTTAGGTTTGAGATATATTTAAAACAACGTATGTTGTTCGTGCCAATAATAAGTAAGTCTCTTGAAGTGCTGAGAGAGTGGCAAGTTGTGTTATTCCTAAGGCACTTGTGTGGCTTAAAGTGCTAGAGGTTAACCAGCTGTGTGTGTGTGTCATTCATAGGGCACGGTTGTGGTTAAGGTCTGTGTGTATGCGTATATCTACTGTATGTGTTTGTGTGTTCATCTTTAGGTGCGACAATAGACCCACCTGGTAATGAACTGGATGAGTACACTTACCCCTAGGTAAAGGGAATATAAAGATAACACAGTTGTTTAGTGCACTTTAAAATTCCAAGCTCCTGACTTTTTCTTCTAAAATTTATATTATGACTAGCAAAATACCCGCGCTTCGCAGCAGCGAAGTACTGCCTTAAAATTGTTATTAAGAAGAAAAGTAAACATTTTTAAACTGAGGGAAAATATACAAATAATTATTTGTTAAGGATCTCTTTGTATACCACGTTGTCAGTTCGGCCCTGGAGTTGTAATATGACCAAGCTGTGCGCTGAGCTTACTCTTGAGCATGCAACGTACAGTTGGCCATGTGAAAAGGAATCTTGCCTCAAATCAATACCAATCTTTTGCAGGGTTTGTCCTTGCGAAGCAGAGCCTTACTTTAAATTGGAGGCATTTGAATTGAAATGGGAGATCAGAAGGTATAACAGGGATACGAGGAATAAAAACTCTCTCCCCTGAGCCACTGCCAGTAAAAATAGTTGCCTCAATTAGGTTCTTTTGCAGACATGTGACCTGAAGTCTCGTGCCATTACAAAGTTTCGGTGGCTGTACGCAAATCCACAATCGGCTTTTTTGAGCCAAACCTGTTTTTTTTGTATGAGCCGCTTTTTATTATTGGGATCGTACCTAGAAACAGAAGCTCTATTACCTCTATTAACTAATATTTGCGTGCAAATATTTACCGGCAGCGTCTCTATTAACTTGTGGATTTTCCTGCGAGTATTTAGCGACAGCATGTCTATAAACTTGTGGATTTTTCTGCGAGTATTTGGCGGCAGAGTCACGAAGTTGTTTCCATCTAGCTGCATCAGAAAATGTACCACGACGTCTGACATGCCTACTTTTTACTGTTTTCACACATCTTGGATTGCTGCTGTCATAATCAGTTTGAGTTTCATGGTTTGTTTCAATTACGTTAGTATTTGCAGGACTTGTTGTGTTGAAGTGACATTCGGCATCTGTCAAGCGTTGTAAGCATACAACCGGTTTCATCGATAACTTTGCATCCAGCTTTTGAGAGTTGAAACATTCATAAATATCAAAGTGTCCACTACTCAAATCATCACCTGTAAATCTAAGATGTTTAAGAGGCATTGGTGGTTCTCCAAACGTGTAAAATAGGCAGGCAACCAACTACGTGGGAGGCCGGGGGACGCAGGACGCAGGACGCAACCCCGCCTCACATGGTGACCGAGCTGCAGGCTGTGGACGTCTATATGTACGTCTATATGAAACCTGCTTAACTTTTGTGGGTAAGCTGTAAGGAATGAGCCTGCCAAATTTCAGCCTTTTACCTAGACGGGAAGTTGGAAAATTAGTGATGAGTGAGTCAGTGAGTGAGGGTTTTGCCTTTCATTAGTATAGATTTATTGGATTATGGTTTTGTTTAGATGAGCAATAGGACAGATGCTAGGTTTCAATTTTCTGGATTGTTTCACATTTCCATTAACTTAAATACCCTGTTCCTGTGCAAAGCATACCACCTGCAGGGTGTCCTCCATGTATAAGGGACTGTAACACCCTAAATGTGCCTTTCTAGAGTAGTGGAGATGATGTCCTCACTGTCCTCCTTTTCCATCTCCCTGTCCTTAAATTGCCTGGGAGCTGGCAGTTGGATGCACTTGTACAGTATGTTGAGTTACCTTCAGTCTGCCGTTAAGATGGAGTGTTGACTGCTTTCATCTCACACCACACTAGTTCTCTTTTATTTGATAAACTGCTAACCTGGGCTATCTGTGATATGGTGAACGTCTCACTCCCGTTCACACTTGTTCATGCCCACATTTCACTTATTCAACCACACTTCCACCCTGTTGCTGAGTATAATGATGTGATGATGTTATGCTTGTCATACACGTGCGACTAGGGAGCTGAGTGGACCAAGTGAAGGTAATTACCCACCAGGCCAGGGGGTGGCAGGGTAGGCTAAATCTACTTCTGTTATCTCTGCAGGCCACATACGGGAAAACCTACCTGATTTATCATCAACAACGTCACTTCCAGTTCTGGCACCACAAAAGACATCACTTCCAGTTCTGGCCACAGATGACATCACTTCCGGTTTTGGCCTTTAAACCCGCCATCATATAACTGCTTGAGCAGTTCAGTTTTGGGACTCAATGAGAACACATCATCTATACCCTTCTGCAGCCAGGGACAATATATGGGTGGCTTCCCCATGCATTTTTCATGTGTTGAGACTGATTCTTTTCAGTGCTGTATACGTGCTCCACAGAGACAACTCCCACTTGGACAAAGCCGGCACATCAGTCGGGATCATGCTCTTTGACTCTTCCAGTACCTTTAACGTCACTCTGCCTCATCGAATGAGGAAAAAGCTCAAGGCTTTGAATTTTGATGCTGCCACGGTCTCCTGGATCCTGGACTACCTGACCAGCAGACAGCAGTTTGTAAGGCTGAGGGGATGTGTGTCAGAAATGGTGGTGTGTAACACTGGGAGCACCTCAGAGAACTGTCCTGTCTTCCTTTCTGTTTGCCATCAACACACCTGACATCCAGTACAATACCAGTGCTTGCCATCTACAGGAATTTTCAGATGACGTGTCCATTGTAGGCTGCATTGATAATGGAGATGAGTCAAACTACGGGAAGGTTGTGGAGGACTTTGTCTTGTGGTGCAGGGATAACAATCTGCGACTCAACATCAGTAAAATAGAAGAGCTGATGGTGGACTTCCTGCATACCAAGGAGCCTCTGAGATTTGTAATCATTTGGGGCAGGGGGGCATGGAAGAGGTGCAAAGCTAAAAGTACCTGGGGGTCCACATGAACAACAAACTAGACTGGCCTGACAAGACACTGTGGCACCATGCAAGAAGGACCAGAGCAGACTGGGCTTGCTGAGGAGACTCAAGTCATTTGATGTGTGCAGCGAGCTGCTGGAAATGTTCTACCAGTCCAAAGTAGCCAGTTTGGTGTTCTACGCTGTAGTCTCCTGGGAAAACAACTTGAGCTCAAAAGCCAATTCTGGACACACTTGAAGCTGTTGTGGAAAAGAGGATGGTGGCAAAATTGGATGCCAGCATGAAAAATCCCCTCCATCACCTCCTGGAGGCGCTGTCTTTGAGCACTGTTAGCCGAACGTTCATTCCACCGCGTTGTCCTAAGAAGCACCACTGGAGGTCTTTTCTGGCCACTGCTATCAGACGTTGAAATGGTAAGAGCTCGGAATGGGAAAGCAGTGCCACCTGACAGACGCAAGTGAGAAGCATTGGGATTGTTCTTTTTGTATTCCATGGCGGGCAGGTCAAATGAACTGTCCCAACTGCTAATGAGCGTCCCCAGTTATTAAAGTCGGCCTAGTGAAGGCAGTTAGGTGTCCACTGGGTTTAAACTGATATTTTCGACTCCCACTCAATTCCCTCATCTGTATGCAAAAAAAAAAAAAAAGACATAAAATATTGAGCGGTGGTTTCAATTGAATTATTCAGGATGCCTGTGCAGTGCCTGTAGGGGGCACTGTGACCCCCTTCATTGAAATGTGCCAATTAGCATGTGATCGCACAGGTGCTTGCATGCCAGGCTGTCATTAATTACATTACCTGTTCAATTACCTCGGACACGTGTGTATTCCTCTTCAGTTCTTCTCCCCACATGCAGCTGATTTGTACGCACGCCTGCTAATTGATTCAACAGGTCCGCGCCGTCTTTTGCATTACAAACAGTACTTGAGCATTGAAACATTTAAGGCTTTCACATCTCAATCAGCTCTGATATGCGATTCATTGAATTCTCTTGAAATTGGCAGACGAAAGGAATACAGAATGAGTTGGGTTTGATTAGACGAGAACATTTTGCAGGGTCGTCCGCTTCATCATCTCTCAGAAACACGGCAGACATGCACAGTGATGATTTACTGCTCAGAGAAGAGAGAAAGAGAGAGAAGAAATTTCATGTCCGTGCTTTTATCCATTTTCTGAATCCACTTGGTCCAGTTTTAGGCTTGTGGGGAGTCTGGACCAATCCTGACAGCATTTAGTGTAGGGCGGGAATCACAGTGGGTGGGGCTCAACAGATGTGAGCAACAGTGGAGCAGCACAAGAGCAGAGCTGTCTCCTTTACTCTTCACTCTGTACACCTCCAGCGATAAATGGATCACCAGGTGATGTCACCTGCAGAAATTCTCAGATGATTCTGCACTTATGGGGTGTATTGATAAAGGGGATGAGACAGAGAACAGGAGTCGGGGGGGAAGTTTGAGAATTGTCTGCAGCACAACATCAGCAAAACCAAAGAACTGCTTATTGACTTTAACGCATGCTTCTGTGTCCGGTCACTATTCAAGGAGAGGATGTAGAAGTGGTGGTCCACTCCTACAAGTACTTGGGGGTCCACATTAATGACAGTTAGGACTGGTCTTGTAATGAAGAGGAACTAAATGAGAATGGGCAAAGCAGGTTCTTCTTCCTTAGGACGCTGCTTCACTTTAGTTTGGAAAATGACATCTTTCATATCTTCACATATCAACTCTGTGATGGCCAATGTGGGCTGCTGGGCTGGTAACGTAACTTCAAGAGAGGCCCACTGAATGAACAAGCTAACTAAAAGGGCAGGCTCAGTTATGGGATGCAATTTGGACCCCCAGGAGGTCATAGCAAAGGAGAGCAAACTGAGTGCCATTATGAACAAAGCTGCACAGCCTCTCTCTGACACACCAACACTGAGGACTTTCTGCCAACAAATCATTCAGCAGAAGTGCATCTATCTATCTATCTATCTATCTATCTATCTATCTATCTATCTATCTATCTATCTATCTATCTATCTATCTATCTATCTATCTATCTATCTATCTATCTATCTATCTATCTATCTATCTATCTATCTATCTATCTATCTATCTATCTATCTATTATACAGTGTCTTTCACATCTATCTATCTATCTATCTATCTATCTATCTATCTATCTATCTATCTATCTATCTATCTATCTATCTATCTATCTATCTATCTATCTATCTATCTATCTATCTATCTATCTATCATATAGTGTTTTTCACATCTATCTGTCTATCTATTATAGAGTGCCTTTACTATCTCTCTATCTCAGCCTGGAAAGGGTGCCAGTCCATAATGTGGCACACTTGATTATTTGTGCATGCCAATCAACCAACCATTTTGTGTCCTCAATCATCCTAACTGGAACATTTCATGTGAAATCTCTGCAGACATGGGGAGAACATACAAACTCCACACAGTGATAGGGTCAGAAGTAAAACAAAGTCGCCTGGCATAACAATAGGCAGTGTGAACAAGCTGGGGAGCCCACTGGGACTGCAGGGTTGTTATTTCACAGGGCTTTATATTTCTATTCTCCTTTTTTACCAGGCGTGCAGCCCAGTTGCTCCCACAGTTGTTCATTTTAGTATGACTGGTTGTTCTCCCCACCGGATGGACAACTCTGGCCTATTCCTCTCCACACCTCAGTATGCACCACACAAGGCTCATTCCCTTTTATGTATGCTGTTAGACTACATGATTACATTATAAAGAGTCTTGTTGAGTTGTGAAGAAGGAGATGCTGGAGGTGTTTGTTATGTCTTCCTGAAGGATCTTGGATTCTTAGTGGATTCATTACACTGGTCAACAATCATTTTGCTACTGGGATTCTTTCACCTGTACTTTAACAAATTTCACTTGCTCACTTCAAATCTGAAAACCGTTTTCGTCCAGCACGTCCCATTTTTTAGCTATGATGTTCCAGGTCTTGGACAGCTAGGGTGACTGGACATTAAAGGCGATGCGTTTTAGCATTTAAGAAATAAATTTGGTCTCGAGAAAAGTGAAGCCAAAATTGGCCCTGAAATCCGTGAACTGATGCTTGACGATGAGTTCAAAAGGAAACTGAAGCCAACTGAATCCATACCCTCATTCGAGCAGGTTGTCCAGACTTTTCTTGACAGTCACAGAGAGAATTATACTGAGCTTGTGGAGAATATGCTGAAAGTATATTAGCTTACGGGAGCCAGAATGTCACTGAAGACACATTTTTTACATTCTCATCTTGACTTTTTTCCACCAAATCTAAGCGATGCCAGAGATGAGCATGGGGGAAAGATTTCATCAAGATATGAAAACCAATATTGGGGGAAAATGTACTCCGAACATGATGGGTGACTACTGTTGGTCCTTGCAAAGAGAGATGTGCAGTACAAGCGCAAAAGCGAGGGCCTTCAACATTTTTGGGCATGCTGACCTTACTTTTATATTGAGGTAAATTGACATAAATATGCTTTATCGTATTTCTGGTATTGTCTTCTGGTTTGTTTTCAGAATAAACACATCAAAACAATTTTGGTGGGACATAGTTCAAACTCCAGATATCGTGTTGACATATTATATTGATATTCAAAAGTGTCAAAACGTCAATGATGTGTATTTCAAAAACCTGATGTGCTAGCTTAATTTCAATTTCATATATGAAATCAGTGTAAAAAACTTAAGAAAGAGCTGCTCCAAAGTGCCCAGAAGCAAACAAAAAATATTTTTTTGTAGACCAGTGTTATTATCTACATCACGACAGTGACAGAAATGATCAAGAAGGCTAATATAATGTAAGGTGTGGAGTACAAGCTGAAGGAAGCTTTTCTAAATGTTATAATGCCTCACCTGGATGAGTGAGTGCAGTTTTGGTCTCCATATTACAACAAGTAAGAAAATGTGCACATGAAGCAACATTCAGGTGCAACTGGAGATGTAGTTAGTAGGTCATAAAGTTAAGACATTTTTACATTTTCTAATCATTTCTTTAAAGAGCTGGTTATACAATTCTGTTTGTTACTTATTTTTGTAACAGGGAGTCATAATCAAAAATAACAGTAATAATAGAATGTAGTAGCATTCTAGTAGCATGTCTGAAAAATGTTTTTTAAATACCATTTTCTATTATTATGTGGCAGAAATTGCTTTCTTAGATAGCAGATTCCACCTCATCGTGTTAAGATTCATATGCTGTTAACGTGGAGTGTCTTTAACTAATTATAGTTCAGATTTCTTAAACATATCATTTTTCAGAGAAGCACCCACTTGTAATTGTCACATAAGTGCACCTTGGGAAGAGCTTTAAGTTTCTGGTGGTGGTAATTCCTCGCTGATCCTCAGGGTGGTGCTGTACACTGATGCCTCTTCTCTTCTTCCCTCTGCAGCAGAAATGATTGACAGCCTTGTCACCTCTGACCTCACTTCCGGTGTCTGTCCACCTGGACCCGCCTCTTCCTGTCTGGCCTGTATTGAACTGGATGTGTTGCCATCTTGGTCAGTCTAATCTCAGACTGGTGTCTCCAGAGACTTCACTTCACCGAAAAGCTTTCATTATTTTTGCATTTACAATGTTCAGGGTGGCAGTGTTGCCCAAAACCTTTATCTTGTTTTTGTCCTCTTTTTCACATCTCATCTAAAATCCTGCTAAAGTCTCAAGATAAAATTGTTTGCTACATGATAGATAAGAGATCATTGTGGCACATTGCAAATAAATTGCAATGTCAGAGAAATACTGAATCATTAACATCTTTTTAATGCACTACCGTGGCTGTCCGTTTGTCTGTCCAGGATTTTAAATCACCTGTAGCTTGCAAACCGTTTCACCTGTTAGATAGATAGATAGATAGATAGATAGATAGATAGATAGATAGATAGATAGATAGATAGATAGATAGATAGATAGATAGATAGATAGATAGATAGATAGATAGATAGATAGATAGATAGATAGATAGATAGATACTTTATTAATTCCAATGGGAAATTCACATTATCCAGCAGCAGCATACTGATACAATAAATAATATTAAATTAAAGATTGATAATAATGCAGGTGAAAAACAGACAATAACTTTGTATAATGTTAAATGTTAACGTTTACCCCCCTGGGTGGAACTGAAGAGTCGCATAGTTTGGGGGAGGAACGTCTCCTCAGTCTGTCAGTGGAGTAGGACAGTGACAGCAGTCTGTCGCTGAAGCTGCTCTTCTGTCTGGAGATGATACTGTTTAGTGGATGCAGTGGATTCTCCATAATTGATAGGAGCCTGCTGAGCGGCCATCGCTCTGCCACAGATGTTAAACTGTCCAGCTCCATGCCAACAATAGAGCCTGCCTTCCTCATCAGTTTGTCCAGGCGTGAGGTGTCTTTCTTCCTAATCTGCCTCCCCAGCACACCACCGCGTAGAAGAGGGCGCTCGCCACAACCATCTGATAAAACATCTGCAGCATCTTATTGCAGATGTTGAAGGACGCCAGCATTCTAAGGAAGTATAGTCGGCTCTGTCCTTTTTTGCACAGCGCATCAGTATTGGCAGTCCAGTCTAATTTTTCATCCAGCTGCACTCCCAGATATTTATAGGTCTGCACCATCTGCACACAGTCACCTTTGATGATCACGGGGTCCATGAGGGGCCTGGACCTCCTTAAAAACACCACCAGCTCCTTGGTTTTGCTGGTGTTCAGTTGTTGGTGGTTTGAGTCGCAACATTTAACAAAGTCATTGATTAGGTCCCTATACTCCTCCTCCAGCCCATTCCTGATGCAGCCCACGATAGCAGTGTTGTCAGAGAACATTTGCACGTGGCAGGACTCCGAGTTGTACTGGAAGTCCGATGTATATAGACTGAACAGGACCGGAGAAAGTACAGTCCCCTGTGGCGCTCCTGTGTTGCTGACCACAATGTCAGACGTGCAGTTCCCAAGACGCACATACTGAGGTCCTTTTTTGTATTATTATTATTATTATTATTTTATTATTATTTTATTATTATTATTATTTGGTATTGACCTGAAATTTGGTACACATATACTACGTGACATCTACTATCTGCTTTTGGGGTAATGATTGACCTCCAAGATTATTCCTCTTTTTATTTCTATTTTATTTTATTGTAGAATCAACTCTTGGCAGCGGCCAGCATGGCGGCCGTGTGGCACATGTGTAAGGGCGCCGTTCTCATCCCAACTACCTTTGCCATCACTTCCCCTACCTCTTCATATCTTAAATCATTCTTGAGGCAGATTGAACACTTAGGTGCCAGCTTAAATGAAAAATTAAGGTAAACAAACTAAGTAATTGCAACACAAACACTGACTTAATCAGTTTTAACGTGAAAAGATGTCGACGAGAGAAGAGAAGCGGGCCGCTTGGGTGGAAAAAAGAAGAGCTGCTCAGGAAGCAGCAAGCGCATCAACCTCTGAGCAAACGAATGCTAAATGCACAGAGAAAGAGGATGAAAACTCTAAGTCAAGTGTATTCACTACATGTTATCGTGCAGTGCCCCATTACTGGTCCTTAGATAATACAGCAGTGAGTACACGTTCAGTTATTGAAGCATAAAGTGTCACCGAGCCATTGTTCATACATTTCTACATAAGTTAAGTTGCTTTTGTGTTTTACTACGAACAACATGTTACTTCAAGGAGCAGGAGGAGCAGGCTACAGTGACGGAGCTTCAAACAAGAAGTCGGGTGGCCTCAGACACAAGCAGAGGATGGGGCGGTGGCAGAAGTCAAACTGTTAGCATGTAAGGAGACCAACTGTTTCATTCTTGTACTGTTAGGTGGGGGGGTTAGGAGCATGTACTGATACAGCGCATCGCCGCACCCACCACATGACAAATCAACTCAGGATCCCCAGATTAGGACCCGAGTCCAGCCATGCAATGGATGACACCTCAGCACCACACTAGTTCAGATGGAATAGTTCAGTGTGAGGTTTTTTATGGTAGCTGGAGTGCCAATTCTGCCACCGATCCCCAGGTTTTACCCTACAGGTTGGAGGGGGAGGTGGTGATAAATAAATAAACAGTACTATTACTACCATATTGACTAAATAAAGAATATTATTAGTGAATTGAGCAAATAAACGCATATTGAACATCAAACCTTCCTTATATGGTAACATTCAGCTATCCAATCCCGCCTACATCTGGCTCCACCTCCTACATCTGGCTCCACCCCATCCTGTATCCACAGCATGCACAGCTGCATGTGTTTTGCAGTTTTACCACCTGCAGCAGCTATCAAACAAGGAAAAGGAAAAATATTTTAAAAATATACAAGCTAAAGTAACCTCTCTCAAGGTAAAATTGAAAGAGTACCCCAAGTCATAGTTGAGGTGGCACAGAATGTTTCTCTGCTTTAAGATAGGCGAGTTCACAAGTTCACTATGATTTTCAATAGGGTAGTATGAATGTGACAGGTGTCCGGTCACACTTATAGATAATCTAACTTAGACACTGTTAAAATGTCCGACTATGCCACCCAGTTTTATTAAGAAACTGAGAACTCTTGAGATGTACAGATAATAGCGCACTGGACTCTTTAAATTGGGCGGCGAGTAAACACACAATGAAAGACACAACAGTAATTTCAGGAAAAGCAACAGTAACTTGACAATATCAAGTACACCAAGAAGATAAAAGAACACAAGAACCTAAAAATATAAGGAGTTAACAAACCCTTGTTTTAGCAAGAAAAGCACACAGTCCAAACTCTAAAAGTGGAGGATACAGCCTTTAGTGGTGTGGTGTCCAGTCTGCGGACCATATTACCACAACAATTAATCGTCCATGGATGCACTCTGTTCACCAGACGCTTGTTCCCCAACAGACGTTTTGCAGAGTTGTTCGAATCCCTGTCAGTGTCTCTTCCTCGTTCTTTCTTTTCCAATTCTAGGCTCCTTGGGTTGCTATGATGACGGGCATGCCTCGCTTCTTGTCCGCCATCTTTGCTTGGTCCTTTCATGAGTCCTCCCTCACTCGCTGGACCCACAACTGGCATCTTTCTGGTGGGCCTGTCTCTTCCTCCCTGGAGGTTGGTGTTGCTATCCTCATGCCTCGCGTCTTGCCAGCCATGTACCCTTGTCTGCCTGTGAACCCCTGTGCTCTGGGTGTGTGGTCTTACAATACAATACAATACAGTTTATTTTTGTATAGCCCAAAATCACACAGGAAGTGCTGCAATGGGCTTTAACAGGCCCTGCCTCTTGACAGCCCCCCAGCCTCGACTCTCTAAGAAGACAAGGAAAAACTCCCAAAAAAAACCTAGTAGGGAAAAAATGGAAGAAACCTTGGGAAAGGCAGTTCAAAGAGAGACCCCTTTCCAGGTAGGTTGGGCATGCAGTGGGTGTCAAAAAGAAGGGGGTCAATACAATACAATACAATACACAGAACAGAACAAATCCTCAATTAAAAATGAAAAATTTTTTAGAAGTACGGAGTAGAATTTAACAGTAGATGATATCACATAATAAGATTTAGATAATTTTAGACTCATGGAGACCTCATCCATCAAGCTGCCTCCCCCATTTGGCCATTCCACGGCTGAAACAGTGTTGGGCCAGCCAATCCGAAGAAAGGACCCCTCTTTCTCACGATTCCTGCGATCCTCTATCAGGGATGACTTTACCTTAGGCAGGCAAAACAACTTGGCAGGTGGGCCGTGGCACCAAGTGCCACATTTGAGTACCGAAAAGAGAAACAGAATAGGTGAGGGTTAGTATCCAATTCTAACTATCATGTTACTTATGTTTTAGTGCTAACGACTAACAACAGAGATGCAGTCTGTACAGTTAATCAGCAGCTCTAGTCAGGGTGTGCTAAACTGAAGTAGTGAGTCTTCAACCGGGATTTGAAAGCTGAGACCAAAGGGGCATCTCTTATAGTAGCAGGCAGACCATTCCACAGTTTAGGGGCCCTGTAACTAAAAGCTCGACCTCTCGCTGTTATTTTATTAATCCTTAGAATCATAAGCAGATCGGCATCTTGAGATCTTAATGTGCGCTCTGGTTTGTAAGTCATGATAAGTTCAGACAAGTAAGCTGGACCTCGGCCATTTAATGCTTTATATGTTAAAAGAAGGAGCCAGTGTAAGGATTTAAGAACTGGAGTTATGTGTTCATATTTTCTTGTTCTTGTAATAATTCTTGCAGCCGCATTTTGTATTAACTGATCATGATTGTAGCAGTTCTGAAGAAGATTTTAGCGACAATGATGATCAGCAACATGCGCTGCATGATACTGTGAATGACGGCGCATCGGATGACGGCGATGAGTGGGTGTATCCCCAGCATCTCAACTGGACTGCTGCCCGAGGTGAACTACCTTTTCTGCATCCGTTTGAGGCAACGTGTGGCTTTACTGTTGATGTAAACAATTACACTGCTGAGCAGTTTTATGAGCTGTTTGTGTCACCTGATTTGATCAGACATTTTGCTCATCAGACAAATCTGTATGCAGCACAGTTTATTGAGAAAAATCCCAATTTACCTCCACATTCCCGTGTTCGTGCTTGGGTAGACACTGATGAAAGCGAAATGAAAAAATTCATTGGAATTTTGATGTTGATGGGAATAATCAGAAAACCAGATATTGAGATGTACTGGTCTACAGATCCTATGTATGCAACACCTATTTTTGCAGCTATCATGACACGTAACCGATTCTCTTTGCTGCTGAAATTCTTTCATTTGAATGACAACAGAAATGAGCCAGATAAGAAAGATCCAAACCGCAACCGCTTGTTCAAGCTACGTCCTTTGATTGACCATTTATTTGAAGCATTTCAGTTGCCCTACATGCCAGGACCGTCAGTTACAGTTGGTGAAAGTTTATTGTTGTGCAAGCCTGAGAAAAGGTACATTTTGTGTTTTATTATGTGTTTGCCCATTTCTAGAACTTGCACAACATTTAGTGGTCAATACTGCTTGAATAAATGTAAAAAATGTAAAAAAAATGTAAAAAAGTAAAAAAACGAAAATTGTTGAAGATTTCACCTGGCGTGGGGAATATTTAGGGTGTTAGCGGTTAAAGGGTTAATCAGCCTGGAAGTACTTTGGGACTTCTGTCCTCATGACTTCCTACTACTTCAGCATGACTCTCCAGGTCCTTTCACAGCTCCCCCTGGTGGCACCCAACAGGAATGAGAAACTGGATCTCCAAGTCCCAGGATGCCCTGCAGGAATCCGGGGCACTGCTACACTCCAGGGGAGCTGCCATCTAGTGTTTTGGGGGAGGCAGTGTCCTGTAAAAGCTGTCATCCCCCATCCTTCCATCTCAGGGGTGTCCCGGCTGGGATGAGCTGCCGGCTGTTTGCCACAACAGACAGAAAGGCAGACAGACATTCATGGCTATTGCAGTAGGTGCTTTTCATATTCTGTGTAAATGTGACTAAAAAGACATAGAGAAAATCCAAGGGAGGGAGACTTAGACTCATTGTGAGACTGAGAGGTCCGAGCTATGAAGAAAGAATGAAGGAGCAAATGAAGATTAAGAAATGACGTGAATAAAGGAATTAGCACAGTGGATACCAGATCTCATTTTAAAATAAATAATTCAACGGGGACACGATTGGAAACTTGTCAAGGGCATAATCTGCACAATTGTTAGAAAGTTTTCTTTGTTTTTTTCATGCAAAAAAAAAAATAGACACACATGGAATAAATGACCAAGCAAAGTGTTGGAGAGCAGGGGCATCATGTATAACACCGTACGTAGAATTCACACTAAAACATGGCGTAAGCACAAAAGCGGAAATGTCGTACGCACAAAAAAATCCAGATGCATAAATCTGTGCGAACGCCAAGTTCCATGTTCTTCTGCTACATAAATCCCCGTCAGCGTGAAAAGTAACACACGTGCACGCGCCTGCTGTCCCTCCCCAACTCCTCCCAGAATGATGCCTCTTTGAATATACAAATCAATATAAATAGCCCTTAAGCTCAGCCTTCTGTGAAAAGGCAATGGCAAAAGCAAGAGGGAAAATAGAAGAATGTCAGCGAATACCAAGTGGAGGCAAGAAAAAATGTACTATGTGTTGGTTTAAACAGTGGTATGAATAACAAAAGGAAGTTAATTGAGTGACAAAGAGTGTCAGAGAAACTCGAAAGCTCACGTCCACAAAGTAGGGACACAGTGAGAAAAAAGCATGAAATGTCAACTTTAATCTCGAAATTTCCACTTTAATCACGTAGTTTAATTTGTCATTAAAGCAGAACATCATAAACTTCATCTTAAAATCATTTAATTTACTAGTTTCTCAAATCCCATCGTAACTAAAGCAGCACATTAAAAACTTTGTTTTGTATTTGATCTTCTATGTGCTCTATGTGTGTGAATCTTTACCTGCTTCCGGGTTTTCTCTTCCTCCGACAGGACACAGAATCCATTACATTCATAATATTACAGCTCTCTGAATAATTAAAATACTGAGATGTATACGTGATATCATTTTCATGATGATAGGAGTTAAAGCATGTTATTAAACCTGGGAACATGGTGGCGCAGTGATTGTTCATGTCTTACGCAAGATGCTTGCTGCACGACCTTCGATGAAATACTTTATTGCAGCAGTACTGTCTCTCTCAAATGTACTAACATCCAATTCCTGTCCTTACTTTTCTTTCTCCAAATACCCCATCACCACACAATCAGCTCTGTAATAGACGTTAAGCCATCTGTAATCTTAGAACTCTGATTATTCTTTAACTTTTAAGGAACATTGAAATAGCTTTGTAGTACATGTTTAATTATTATTTCCATTTATCCATCCAGTGTCACGCCAGCCCCAGCAAGAATACAGTGCGAGGCAGGAACAATCCATGAACGGAGCACCAGCTCCTCGCTAGCATTACGTCACCGTTTAATTATTAACAATATAGATTATTTAAATGAAGTTAAAATTTTATCTGTATAATATAATAAACATATTTTGCTGCATTTCATCTTAAAAATGATATCGTCATCATATGTAAATACGCGCTTTATAAAGTGGCTCAGGTAGTGCAATATTATAACTGTAGTGCAGGTTTACAGTGAGGTTATTGTACTAATAAGTACAAACAGTTCTACAAGGAGCACTTGATGGACTAATTGAGTGCGTTTATAGTTCTTGGGATGAAACTGTTTGTGATCCGCGAGGTCCGTACAGGAAAGGCTCTGAAGCGTTTGTCATATGAGAGCAGTTCAAATAGCGAATGGCTGAGGCAGCATGTGCTTGATGCTGTATACCGGTAATTCTCTTTCCAGTCAGCTGCTGTAGATCTGTGATTCCCCACTCAGATACAGTGATATAAATACTCCGAGTGGTGCAGTGAGAGTAATATGGAAAAAGATGATCCACTGTGGCAGCCCCTAATGGGAGCAGCTGACAGAAGAAGAAAAAGGTGCGGTGAAAGTAACGACGCTAAAGCAGCTATGGTATTTGGAATACTTTGGCTATTCCCTGGACCATTATATTGTTACAGGTTAATTACAATCAGATGCATTAAACTAATAAACAATATGCAGTGTCACACATGTGTGATTAGGAGACAGCTAAAGGGCTTAAATACAAGTAGTTCCATGCCAGACCAGGGGATGGCGGAGTGCACTAATTTTCTCTCTCGATCTTTTGCAGACCATTCTAGGGAAATCCCACCCGGCTCTGGGGCAGCCACTGATGTCACTTCTGGTTCTAGTTTTGATGACATCAGTTCCGCTACTGGCCTTTAAAGCTGCCATCTTGCTTCCTAGAGATGAGTTCTGTTTTGGACTCTGTTGAATGAGCATGTCTCTGTTTTTTGATACTTTTAGCAGCCGCAAACGATTAAATTGGTGGCTGCCCCAAACCTTCTCGATGTCTTTTGGTTGTTTTTCTGACAGCAGTTAATTTCAGTGTATTTATAAAGCCACGTCAGGGATGTGGATCTAAAAAAGAAAGGGTAACCACACAGGAACAGAAGCACTGCTTTGACGGTGGGTACTGCCAGTTTGCAAAACTGAGCGGAGAACTTGCGTATGCCAGGGTTGGAGCTACCGTGGAAATGTGCGTTGCTTAATACCAAGTTTAGGTTTTATACATCGCAATTTGAGTGTGGAAACGTTCATACGCAACATTTTTGTGCGTACGTACCGTTTATACATGAGGCCCCAGGACCTTCAAAGCTCGACTTGATGATATTTTGCCGGTGAATTGGATTGCTAAGCCCGTTGGGATTAATGGCCTGTTCACTTCACAAGTGTTCTAAGGTTCTGATGTGGTGATTCTGCTGTAGTTGGGATGTATAAGCAATAGGGAAGGGAGTGATGGAGGCAAATGTTAAAACTCAAGCTTGACTTGATCGTATGGAATGTTATATGCTTTTAATAAATTCAATGAAAGATCAAAAAAAAAATGTTAAAACTCATTCCAAAAACTGCACAAAGTTTAGGAAAACTTGCCTCTAGGTGTGTAGGAAAAGCAGTGTGGCTGCTACAGGAAGACGAATGAAGATACATTTTAAAATGAATTGTTCAAAAAAATGTTGACACTGAAAATAGAAAAAGAAGTGAGCAGGACCGCAACATCAAAATTCTCCCTTGCAAAGAGGTTCAAATGAATTAATAATAATAATAATAATAATAATAATTCATTACCTTTATATAGCGCTTTTCTCAGTACTCAAAGCGCTATCCACACAGGGAGGAACCGGGAAGCGAACCCACAATCTTCCACAATTGCTGAACACTTGTGCTACTGTGAGCACAGAGCTGCCGGGTGTTGTGATTAGGAGTCCCAAAGTACAGCAAAATAGATATGAGGCCTCCTAAAAGAACCATCAAGGCAGGGCCTTAACTTAACCAGCCTGCCCAAGGAGAGTAACCCAAAATCCAACTATGCTCAAAACTGCAAACTGCAGGCTTTCGGCCTAGCAAAGTCCAGAAATGGGAAGCTGACAAAATAATAAGGAATGTCCCAAAATAGAGAGAATGCCCACCCTAGAATAGGGATAACCATAAACCTTCAACTTGAATAAAAAGGGCAAGCAAGAAAACTTTATTAAAATGCGATTTAGCCGAAAAGAAAGAAGACAAAGGACACAAATAGGCAAAAGGAATTATATAAAAGGCAATCCAAGAACAAAAGCAAAATGATCAAAGAAATGGCAAAGTTCACAAAGGTCCCTCACAATAAAATGAAGTTTAGCTTCCTCAGCTCTGGCCTTTAATAGCAGAGGGAGGGCTCAAAATGTGGCCCCGCCTCCCTACACTCCTCCCACAGAACACAAGGAAGCATGTGGACCTTTAAAGACATAGTACATGATTACTAAAATAACAGAAATAACATACAACTATGACAAGTAATAATTCAGAATTGACAAAAACCAACAATAAAAATGAGATAAATACACAACACTAGGGATTTTGCAGTGAAATACCTAAATGTTAACTTAATCTAATCTAACCCCTGCAGATTTTGTTTTCATTCTGGAGTTTTTTTTGTTTGTTTGTTCTGTCCTCCCTGGCCATCCGACCTTACTTTTATTCTTTGTTAATTAGTATTGCCTAATTTTCTTTTTATATTTTGTCTTTTTTTTCTTTCTTCAAACTATAAAGCACTTTGAGCTACATGATTTGTATGAAAACATGTTATAGAAATAAATGTTGTTGCTGTAATCTAACTCATTGATTTTTTGATATTAATATACTATCACATTAAGCTGTAATGATTAATAAGTCAGACTATGGCGGCACGCGATTATTTTAAAAGAGACAAAACGTCTAAGCATAGCTGTGAGGTAACCAAGTCTACGACAGATTTGTTCATTTCCAACAGAGACATTATGTTGGCTCTGCTGAAGAAGAAGGAGCTGTTGCATCAAACGAGATTAAAGAACAGCCATACAAAAATCTGAATCCAGAACAAATACGGCTAAAATTAGTAACAACATCTGAGCTGAAGAGTTCTTTCCAAATTTAGCCAAGATAGCTGCTGTTAGCCATACCTGTGAGCACAGCTGAATGTGAAAGGGGAATTTGTGCCCTACAAAGAATAAAAACCTGTTGGAAGACTCGCATGAGTCAGAGCGTGCTAAATAATTGGCTGCCATCTTCTCGGGAGGGTCGACGTCCATATGATGTTGATTATGAAAAGGCTGCACACACCCGAAGAAAGGTTTAATGTATAAAGTGTTAAGCTCGGTAATCACTACGTGTGTTGAACAGTTTTTATTACTTAATGATTAAATAATACTGCCCACTTATCTTTTTCCTTTTTAAACCACTCTGCTGCTCTTTCATCCAACCCACCTGAAAAAAAATTCCTGTGGAGAACAAGGAGTACTTGACATCAGAAAGAAAAGGTTAATGGCGTTATCATTCCCACAACTCTATAAAGCTTAATTATGACTATGGACCTTTCATGTAGCTTTATATGCTTGACGTAGCTCATTGGTGGTGGTCATTTTTTAAATTGGATTTAGGTTCATTTCTTCTTAGGAAGTCCTCATTTATTTTCTTGCTCTTGGTCCCATCAAATTCAAATAGCACCACTGGCAGTGAGGCGGCATTGCTAACCACTGAGACACCATTTCACTGCAAATTTAACATGACACTCTCAGAATACTGAGAGACTGGCTTTTCATTATTTTCCCAATTTGAGAGAATAGGCAGTTCAATTATTTATGTATTAATTTTTTTAGATTGTCTGGAAAATGAAATGTAACCAAACATCAAGCTTAAATCAGTAACCAATAATTCATAAGAAAAAAAATCTAAATAACTATTGCAAGTTTCTAAAATCCTCCTTAATAAAAGGATAAGTGTCTGTGTGTCCATCTGTCTATTTGCTGTTTTTCTGTCATTCCAAAATATGGTGCATCACTAACAATTTTAGCAATAAAATGCATGCAATTTGTCATTCCAATAGATGGTGCATCACAAGCATTAGCACTGTATTTATGAATTCCATACCAAATGGCAAATAACAGACACATATGTATTGCATGGTGCATTGCAAATGTAACGCCAATGTCTTTAGTTTTCAACCCAGCCTACGGGTCACACAGCTAGTCCAACTGAACAAAAAGACAAGTGCCTGGGTGTCTGATTGTGTATCCATCCATTTGCTATTTCTCTGTCATTTCAAAAGATGGCACATTACATATATGTTTAGCAATAAAATGCATTGCATTTGTAATTCCAACAGATGGTGCATCACAAACATTAAAACTGCTTTTACAAATCCTATACCAAATGGTTTATAAGAGAGACACACACATTGCATGAAGCATTAAAAGAAAATTAACACTGAGGTTTATGTTAATTACACAATTTTAAGCCCATCTTACAGGTCACACAGCTAGTCCACCTTAACCAAAGGACAAGGGTGTCCATCCGTTTGCTATTTCTCTGTCATTTCAAAAGATGGCACATTACAAATATTTTAGCAATAAATGCATTGCATTTGTAATTCTAACTGCTTTTACTTTTTACTGAGGCTAGGGATTTTCACTGGCAATTGGAAGGTTGCCGGTTCAAATCCCATAAATGCCAAAAGTGACTCTTCTTCATTGGGCCCTTGAGCATGACCCCTAACCTGCAATTGCTCCGTCCTGGGTATGACGTCAATCTGCATTCAGCCCTGCATGTAGGCCCTCCAACCTGCATGGAAAAACCTGGGGGTTGGTGGCAGAACTGGCACTCCTGCCACCATAAAAAACCTCACACTGTACCACTCCCTCTGAACTAGTGTGGTGCTGAGGTGTCACCCATTGCATGGCTGCACTTGGATCCCAATCTGGGATGCAGAGTTGGTTCATCATGTGGTGGGTGCGACAATGCGCTGTATCAGTGTGTGCTCCTAACCTTTTCAAATCCCATACCAAATGGCATATCACAGGGGCATTCACATTGCATGATGCACTTCAAACATTAACACTGATGTCTACATTGATTACTTAGATTTCAAACCATCTTAGGTGGGTAACCATTCAAAATTACCAAACAATACAAATGGAGGATTCTGTTTCAATCCAATCTCAGATGAAGAGCAATCTGTTGCATTTTGTCGATGATGTCACTCATCGTGCCGTCCAAACTGTTTATTTTAGTAAGCTGCTCAAAAGCTTGGCGGCACCCATAATGAAAATAAATTGACCTGGGAAAGATGAGCTAGGATATTAACATCTTGGAAATGAACATAAAGAAAATTTAAAGAACAGAAATTAAAATGAAATCAAAAATATTCAGACTTGAGCATCAGTAGGCTTTGCGCACTAGGATCCAAGATACCTGAACTATTCTATTTCAGTAGTTATTTAACACTCTGATGCTGATCTTTCTGATCATAAAATAGGTCAGTAAGATAGCAATTGATGAGAAGAATTCACAATTAATTACAGAATTATGGTATTTGAGGATTCCTCTATAGTGCCTCTGTCTCTTGAACAATTTGGTTCAAAAACTAATCAGCACATCGTTATCTCATAACAGGCTTAAGTTTTGAGTTTGGTATTTTTCCGTCCAGCCGTTTTAGCTCTAGACCTTCCTCAAGAAACAGTGACACACAGACAGACAGACACACACTCATCATTGAGATATCAATGTTTTTGGTATCAGGGGACCCTAAAACGTTGAGATTGAAATGTTTGACAAATCTAAAGCTTTCGCTCTCCTCCCATAGACGATATGTTATGGTGTGGGAGGGCGCAAAGCAAAAATATTAAAATTTTAATTAAAGAAGTTAATTCTCCATGATTCAAAATCCCAATAAGGAGGTAGAAAAGAAAACAAAACGGCAGAAATATCACATTAAAATACGTGAAGATCTCAACTGTTACACTCAGCATACTTATAAGGTGTGACAATTTAATCCCCAGTAGAAAAACTGCGTGTGTGTATCTGTGCAGCAGTGGCCATTATCACCTTCAGAGTAATCTCCTTACGCAGCTTTGCATTTAGTTAGAAGAGGGTGCCATTGCTGGAAACATACCTGGAACTCCATTACTGGAATACCCTTGAGTTCCTTCTGGGAAATCAATCGTCACATCTTGTATACCAACTATCTAGAAACTTCTAAATACAGTACATTCAGAAAATTACATTTGTTGAGTGTGAAGCCCATTCTGCACCTCTTCTTTTATCTCGTCATCACCTACAGTCGTAAAAAGATTTCCTCTGCCATTACTCAAAGGCAGTGCTGGGTAGAGTTGCCCAAACGCTGAAGTAAAACTACTGTTACTCTTAAAAGATCACCAAAAGTAAAAATGTCCATCCATCCATCCATTATTCAGCCCGCTATATCCTAACCACAGGGTCACGGGGTTCTGCTGGAGCCATATCCAGCCAACACAGGGCACAAGGCAGGAAAAAAAAACCCGGGCAGGGCACCAGCCCACCGCAGGTAAAAACATTCATTAACAAATGATTACAAACAAATATTTAAAGTTAAAATATATCAAGTCAAAAAACTACTCAAGCACTCTGGCTGAGACTTTTAATGTACTGAAACAACCACAGTAAAATAAACACTTTAACATACTGTAAGTGCAGTAAGACTTTATAAGAAATGAAATCCACTTCTTCTTCTTCATCATCATCATCTTGTCACACTTCTATGTGGGGTCCATGTGCCTGATCAGCCTTTTTCAAACAGCTCGGTCCTGCACCTCCTCCACAGTTAGCCCTCTTTCCTTCAGATCTTCTTTTTACTTTGTCTGTCCACTGAAACAGCCAAAAATGTGGTTAACTAGAAAAAGTTTATTACTGATTTATGTGTTTTACACAAGTCAACTACATTTTTAGCTGTTTGTAAATCTTTACAAAAAGATCAGCAGGATCTTCTGCATTTTAGACTAAATGAACTTTAAGCAAAATGCTGCCTTTATCACACAGCCCTCCCGAGATGGTAACTTAAAGGAATACACCATCAGTCAGGTCAGGTATAGCATGTTGATGTGCCCACCACACGACGAAACAGCTTGGGATCCTGGTTGGCAACCCCCCAGGCAGACACGCAGTCCAGTCCCACTATCTATCCACTGCAGCCAGACGTTACATAGGTGTCCCCTTGGCCTGGTCCAGCCACTCGGGTCCTCAACAATGAGCCGGATCACCCTCGGGGAATCGCGCCACATGCCCGTAGTGCTGTAACTGACGCTCCCTCACAATGCAGGTAATGTGCCTCATTCGGGACTCCATGAGCAACTGCTCATTCAACATAAAGTGAAACAAGTGGTACTCAAGGATACGCTGTAGAGACACAGAACTGAAGGAGTCCAGTCTTCATCTCAGGTCCCTGGATAACGTCCATGTTCAGCAAGATAGGAACACAAGGACTGTAAACACTTGGACCTTCATCCTTTTGCTAATATATCGTGAGTGCCACACACTCCCTTTCCAGCGACCTCATGACCCCCCATGCTCTCCCAATTCGTCTATTGACTTCATAGGAAGAGTCACCAGAGACATGAATGTCACTGCCGAGATAGGTAAACCTCTCGATGCGGTCAACACTCTCTCGCAGACACACACACTGATGACAGCCTTCAATGACCTTTAATGACCAATACACCATCCAAAAATTATATTTATTTTATCTGTTACTTACCTCACATTGTTTGTAGTGATGGCCGAGAAAAGCTTTTAATCTCATGTTTTCCTGGATAATGGTGATTAAAGAATCCCCGTGGCGATAGGCTTCAAAGGTGACCCACATTGATTAACATCAAATAATATCAAAATGTCCATGAAAAAAAAAAATCAAATCTGTCCCGATGTTTAATCCACATGTTTGGTAGCGCATCGTGTAATCACCGAGTTCCAACTCATGCGTCTTTGCTAAAATATACTTAAATAAAGCCCTTCTGGAATATTCTGTTATGCCTGACAGTGAGATGAATTCAAATGACAATGAGCTTTTGAAATAAAGACCTGACTCCCCCTCGTTCATTGATCAGATTGTGGCAAGCATTGAATTTAAAACTTTATCTATTTCATTTAATGCAATTAGCAACGTCTGTGAAGTTGTATGATTAATACTGCTGCATATCGACGCCCTATTGAAGAAACAAGCAGAGCCGCATGTCTTGGTAAGCTGGAGGTGGAGCTCATGTATGCTAAAATGTCTGCCTGTTCCAGAGTTCACATACGACAACACGTGATATAAAACTGTTCTTCTTTATTTCGAGTTGTAGCTGCTCGTTGAGTTTACACAGATGTCAGTTTTCTTTACCTTTACTCACCTGGGTTACCAATGGCCTCATATTGCCAAGCCAGTGACAGAATAGGAGTGTAGGCCATCACTCTGACTCCAAGATCATTAGCATAAACATATACTTTTGTTTTTATGATAAGAATTTCAAGTTATTTTTATTTCTGAGTTAGTGTGACTTACAAGTGTGTACAGACTTTAAGGTTATAGATTCCTAAAAAACAATCCAACTCTGGCTGATGGTAATTTTTAATAGGTAAGTTCAGAGGTGTAACAGATGGCTGGCAGCTCAGCCTGGCCTAGACGCCCCTGAGATGCAAGGATGGGGGAAGGCAGCTTTTCTAGGACACTGGCTCCCCTAAGACACTAGATGGCAGCTTCCCTGGACTGCAGCGGTGCCCGGGATTCCTGCAGGGCACTGTGGGACATGAAGTTTAATACCACAGCCCTTCTGGGTACTGTGAGTGCCGCCAGTGGATGCTGCAAAAGAACATAGGGAGTCATGTCAAACCCATAGCCCGGAAGTACTACCAAGTCACAAGAGAGGAAAGCCCAGAAGAACCTCCAGGTTGAAGAAAATTCACGTTCTCCATCTGACCTGGAGGTGCTGATAAGTCACATGGATGGAAGGACAGAAGCACTATTTAAAGGACTGTTAGGAACTCAGCAAGAGATCCAGAGTCGGGTGAAGGTGGACAAAGCTTACTGGAAGGTGTGGAGAAGACAGAGAAAGAGAATTGTGTTTATGGTTATTGTATTTACTTGTATTAGTGGTGACTGTGGTGCTTAAGGAACTGTTTTGGTGAAGATAAAGAATTAAAAATACTTCTCAGTGCCTTTACCTTAAGTCCTGTGTGTCTGTCTGTTGGGTTTAAGGGGCAACAGTGACCCCTAGCATCCACACAGGGTAAATGCTATTTAAATAGTGAGTGCTTCATACTAAAACCTCAGAGGTATTAGCTGACCTAATGTGTGTTACATAAATCAGAACATTTGAACAATTACTGAGTTATAACATAACAGAGCAGTTATGGCAATAGGAGAAACCTGGCTAAATAACAAAGGTGGCGATGACTATAATATAGACAGGTACACATTTTTAGGAAGGATAGACAGAACAGAAAAGGAGGGGCTTGCTGTATATGTCAAACAGAATTTAAAAGTCTTTCTGAATTGGTCAATGAGCCCATCTTAGTGAGGACGTCTGTCTTTGTCTGGAAAGCATAAGGGAAAGAGGCCTAATTTTAGGAGTGTGTTCTAAACACCCTAAAGCAGACAGTATTTTAACACACTTCTTTTTAGTAATATTACAAAAGCAGCTTCACAGGGAATACTACAGTCATAGGGGAGTTTAACTACCCAAATATTAACTGGGATAACCTTGCAAATAGCGGAGCACAAGACCAGGGGGGTATTTTTCGTACGTGGATTAGTCGTTTAGCCGGATGTAATTGTTGACGATTTGGTCTGATCCTGGATATGTCGGTTTTTCGAAACTCTTGCTGGAAGTGTTGTCATAGCAACAAATCCAAATCCGCAAACCTGCTCGGAGCAGGTTTGTTCTACGTAAACAAGGATTAGTTTACACACGTAATCAGTGATGGTGCGTGGAAGTCATCCAGTCATGGCTTCGCCGTTCATGAATGAGCGACCAATTGATATTGGTGCCCAAATTATACGAAGAGATTTTCATATAGAGAGGGTTTTGCGCAATCAGCAAGATCCTTTATTGCTCCCGGAGGAAATTTTGCACGAAAGATATCGCTTTAGCTGAGGGGGAATATTGTACCTCAAAGATTTATTAGCTCCGTATATTCGAAGTCAAACTCGGCGAAGTCGGGCTCTCACAACCACACAGACAGTATGCATTGCTTTGAGGATTTTTACAAGCGGCACTTTTTTATATACTGTAGGCGATGTGGAAAATCTAACTAGAAGTGCAATTTGCCAGGCAATTCGTAAAGTCTGTTTGGCTCTAAAAATATTTCCTTCGGGTTTTCATTGTGTTTCCTGAACACCTGCGTGTGCAGACAAAAGAGGCGTTTCATGCCATTGCAGGTATTCCATTAAGAATCTCACAATCAGCCTAACATTCTCATTACCCAGGATTTCCAAATGTGATTGGGGCACATGGGACTGATCACAGTGGAGTTTGATCAAACATTATTTGGAAAATGTACCTCTCCTCCTGATGAATAATCAGACACAGTGTCATCATCAAATATTTGACCTTCGTCAATATCTCGTTGGTCAGACACAGGTTCTAGGGATATGACATTCCCTGCAACTGACCCAACAAAAAAGAGGGCTATATGGAACCTACCTATGGCACACATTGAAGAGAAATATATGCAATGACCATCCTTTACCTGAAATGAAGTGACCACTGCATCCTGCCACTGGTTCTGAGGAGGAGCTTCCCCCTGGAATGCCCTCAGAAACAGGGCGATGGGCATTTTGCTGGACAGCCAACTCTTCTGCAGGGGTTAGGTCTGGACCGTGTGGACCTCCACCTGTTTTTTGCTTGTCTGCCTTCTTATTAGCTTTAAAATTAATGTTCTTTACATTATATATGATTCTTTATGTAATCAATTCTTTAAATAGTTATATAGCAATATTTACCAGTTTGAAGTATATTCTTGTACTTCACTTTAACCTGTTCCCGTGTTCTCCTTGTGCTCACGTTTGATCTGGAATTATGACATATTAAATAATAATTAATCTGACACATAGGAAATGAAACGCTGCTTTCAGTAAGTACAATGCACACTACTTAGCATTTAATTTGTCGGCCACTTTTTGCCAGCCGTCTTTTCTGGTTTGGGCTGCTTTTGCAGTGTTACCCCTTGTGCATATTAAATCTTGAAATTCTTCATGTCCTTCGAATAAAAGGTCTTGCTCCACTTGTGTGAAAAAAAAATGCTCCCGTTCTTTCGTCATTTTGTTGCAGCCTATCAAAGACTTGCTGATCATGTTTTCTAGACTCAATATATATGGACTTTTCAATCAGCGCGGGCGCGCGCATTCATCTCGGATGATTAGATTCAGCTCGACTAATTTACTACATGGCTGCGTTTGAAAAACCGACTTATCTAAATGAGTTTCACTGGCATTAACTCATCCAAGATGAGGCACCTGATCTCGGATGGTTTAAGCGACGTACGGAAAATACCCCCCAGGAGTTTTTAGAAGTAATCAGAGACTGTTTTTTAACACAGCATGTTAAAGCAACAACGCAGGGTGAAGCCTGTCTGGATTTAGTATTTTATAATAATCAAGATAGAATTGAGGGTGTGGAGGTGATTGAACCACTAGGGTAACAACATAATTCCCAGTGTTTTGGAAGAATGCGAATGCAAAGACTAAAATTGTTAAGTTTAACTTTGGTAGGTCAAATTTTGAGCAAATGTGGCAAAGTCTAAGAAGGATGGACTGGGATAAGCTTTTAATGTCAAGACAGTTGAGGAGCAGTGGAAGAGGTTTAAAAATGTTTTACATGTAATGCGGGACAGATGCATACCTAAATTTAGAATTAGTAGGAAATTTAAAAAAAAACTCTGCAGTGGGTTAATAGAGGGTTAAAAAAGAAGCTGCAAAGGACAAACAGACGAATCAGGTGTATAAGATCAGTAACTCCAATGTGAATCATAAGACATATGAGAACGTGAAGGTAACCATTATGAAAGATATTAGGGAGGGTGAAAGATAGTTAGAGAGGAATATAGCTGATAAGGTGAAAGAAGACGCAAAGAGATTCTTTCAGTATTTTAGCAGTGAAAGAACAGTCAAGGAGACAAGGAGAAGTGCATCAGGGATAGTAAAGAGGAATTAAAAATTACAGACAGTGAATGAGCAGATCCTCTACACTTGCATTTTTTGAGGTCTTCACATGAGCATAAGTGGATAACTGAGGAATTTGGAAATTGTAGAGGGAGAAGAGCTGCTTAGACTAAATAGGTTGAAATCAAACAAATCTCTAGGACCAGATAATTGTTATCTTTGAGTTTTAAAGGAGGCTAGCGAGTACATAAATAAACTCTTGATGTATATTTTTAGGAATTGACTATGCACTGGGGAAGTTCTGAAGGACTGGAAAATGGCAAATAGTATCCCGCTATATGAAAAGGGGGATCGGGCAGATCCAAACAACTATAGGCCAGTAAGCTTAAGACACATAACAGAAAATTAATGGAAGGAATAATTAAGCATAAGATTGAGCAGCACATGGCAAGTACAGGAGTTTTGCTGAACATACAGCATGGGGTTAGAAGAGGGAGGATGTGTTTTACTAATATGTTCTTGATGAACTCATTTTAAAATAACAGTCTCGATCCACTGGACTAATTCCCTTCATAATTTTGAACACTTCAATCATGTCTCCTCTTAATTTTCTTCTCCTTAAACTGTAAAGGCTCAGCTCTTTTAATCTTTCCTTATAATTCAACCCCTGGAATCTGCCTAGTTGCTCTTCTCTGGACATTTTCTAGGGCTGCTATGTTCTTTTTGTAGCCTGGAGACCAAAACCGCACACAGGACTCCAGATGAGGCCTCACCAGTGTGTTATAAAACTTCAGCATCACCTCCTTGGACTTGTACTCCACACATCGTGCTATATAACCTGTCATTCTGTTAGCCTTCTTAATGGCTTCTGAACACTGCATGGCAGTCAATAGCTTAGAGCCCATTATGACTCCTAAACCCTTCTCGTAAGGTGCACTCTTGATTATCATACCTCCCATTGTGACTTACATTAAACTATAAATGTTCTATATTTAAATACAGACGACCCCCGAAATTCACGGGGGTTATGTTCCTAGTGCACCCGCGAATTGTGAAAGACTGCGAATTTTGGATGTGGTCAAGAAAATGCCTATAAATGCCTATTTTTATAGTTTAAACCCAAAATATGCTCCCAAAAAACTTTAATTTCATTTCAAACCCAGCTTAATACATTACCCTAAAACAAAAAATGTAAATGTAAACCCGTATGCTTGTACTGCTATGTCTGCTACAGGGCTAGAATGTAAAATACCGATGTTACTTCTATATGTACTGTAATTCATGCAAGCGCATTTTCTTTGGTATGCGCTGTCATTTTCTTTGGTATAAGTAGGGTAAATATATAATAATTTAATTTAATAAAAATACAGTAAAATGCACGGGTACTCACCAATAATGAATGATATTGATTGAAGATAATGATGATGATGAATTAGCTGTGCAGTACAATGAAGGTATGTAATGAAGATAATGACTGCACAGCAAAGCAAAGGATTTACAGCTCCTCAGGTGGCTACTGAGGCATAACCTTTTAGTTCCAGGAGCAAATCCAGTATTTCGACCCTCTCCTGGACTGTCTGAAACTTTTTCTGCCGCTTAGGTTCATTGCCAGAAGCCTTAGAAGGTGCAGGGCGTTTGGGTCTTTAAGAAGAACAAAACGAAAAATACGAGAATGCTCAGCGAAACACTCGAGATAGCTACACGCGATAAACTGTTATGAAGTGGGAATGCTGGGCTGCATCTGTCAGAAATGCGTCACAGGGCAGCAGCCAATAAGCAGCAAGGAGAAATGAATAACACTCTTGGATTGGCTACTTTCACCATCACAAGCCACCTTTTCCTCTATGGTTGCTTTGTGTTCTCTCTACAGTACAGTATTGCCACGAAAAAAGCCATAAAAAAATTGTGGCGGATATTTGCAGTTTCCGCTAACAATTATTAGTTAGGTTCTAAGGAAAAAATCTCAAATGACTGAGGCCACAGACTCTGAACCGCAACTTCGCGGGGGTTTAATGTACTATTAAAAATCATAAGTGCCATTTCCTTTCTGGTACTACCTCAAGTGATCAGATGTCAATTTGGATTTGTATTACAGCCAGACAATGAACCATAGTTGTAATAATGGAAACTAGGAAGTCTAATGCACTAAATACAGTCATATGAAAAAGTTTGGGAACCCCTCTAAATTCTTTGGATTTTTGTTTATCATTGGCTGAGCTTTCAAAGTAGCAACTTCCTTTTAATACAGTATATGACCTGCCTTATAGAAATAGTAGTATTTCAGCAGTGACATTAAGTTTATTAGATTAACAGTAAATATGCAATATGCATCATAATAAAATTAGACCGGTGCATAAATTTGGGCACCGCAACAGATATATTACATCAATACTTAGTTGAGCCTCTTTTTGCAAATCTAACAGCCTCTAGACGCCTCCTATAGCCTTTGATGAGTGTCTGAATTCTGGATGGAGGTATTTTTGAACATTCTTCTATACAAAATCTCTCCAGTTCAGTTAAATTTGATGGCTGCCGAGCATGGACAGCCTGCTTCAAATCATCCCATAGATTTTCGATGATATTCAAGTCAGGGGACTGTGACGGCCATTCCAGAACATTGTACTTCTCCCTCTGCATGAATGCCTTTGTAGATTTCGAACTGTGTTTTGGGTCATTGTCTTGTTGGAATATCCAACCCCAGCGTAACTTCAACTTTGTGACTGATGCTTGAACATTATCCTGAAGAATTTGTTGATGTTGGGTTGAATTTATCCGACCTTCGACTTTAACAAGGGCCCCAGACCCTGAACTAGCCACACAGCCCCACAGCATGATGGAACCTCCACCAAATTTGACAGGAGGTAGCAGGTGTTTTTCTTGGAATGTGGTGTTCTTCTTCCGCCATGCAAAGCACATTTTGTTATGACCAAATAACTCAATTTTTGTCTCATTAGTCCAAAGCACTTTGTTCCAAAATGAATCTGGCTCATCTAAATGAGCATTTGCATACAACGAGCGACTCTGTTTGTGGCGTGAGTGCAGAAAGGGCTTCTTTCTCATCACCCTGCCATACAGATGTTCTTTGTGCAAATTGCGCTGAATTGTTGACTGATGTACAGATACACCATCTGCAGAAAGATGTTCTTGCAGGTCTTTGGAGGTGATCTGTGGGTTGTCTGTAACCATTCTCACAATTCTGCACATATGCCACTCCTGTATTTTTCTTGACCTGCTGGGTTTAACAGCAACTGTGCCTGTGGCCTTCCATTGCCTGATTACACAACTTACAGTTGAAACTGACAGTTTAAACCTCTGAGATAGCTTTTTGTAGCCTTCCCCTAAACCAGGAGACTGAACAATCTTTGTTTTCAGATCTTTTCAGAGTTAATTTGAGGATCTCATACTGTCACTCTTCAGAGGAGAATCAAAGGGAAGCACAACTTGCAATTGACCTCCTTAAATACCTTTATATCTCATGATTGGACACACCTGTCTATGAAGCTCAAGGCTTAACAAGCTAATCCAACCAATTTGGTGTTGCCAGTAATCAGCATTGAGCAGTGACATGCATTCAAATCAGCAAAATTACAAGGGGACCCACATTTTTGCACAGCCAGTTTTTCACATTGGATTTAATTTCATACAACTAAATACTGCTTCACTAAAAATCTTTGTTCGGAAAACACCCCAGTACTCAGGTGTTCCTAGGAAATGAAAGATATACCACTGTTATCTTTATTGTTGAAAGGAGATTAAATTATTATTCAGGCTGAGAGGGGTTCCCAAACTTTTTCATATGACTATAACCAAAGCAAAATGCCCAACCAAAATCATCACCAAAAGGAGAAAGCACAGTAATCCTAAACTGGAGAACTAACAATGAAGAAAAACACTTGCCAAGCTTTTACCATGAATCCTTCATCTCGGATGCAGTGATGTCACATATTGTGCACTTGGTGCATCTCACATGGCAATAAATTTTTAAATGAATTGAGACCAGATAAAAATTCTTAAAATGCATTTAGCCCCCCACAAAACCTTTGTAAGGAATTTAACTTTCTTGGAAAAAGTCCAGAATGTTCAGGAAAAAAATTAAAGTGAACCAAATCAAAATATTTATCAAGGGATTTAAAATAAAGCCTCAGAGTTTAGGTAGAAAACTGAACATGTGTTACACCTAATCCAAGGCCTGACTGTTAATACTCAGCAAAAATGAATATTCAGATCTCACACCTCAAAGGCTAACTACTAGCATGTGCCTGCGGAAAACGGCTAGCCTAATCCAGCATGAATTCTAAAGACAGCAAGCAAATAATCAATCACTTCTTACAATAATTTATAGTTTATGAATGGCAAACTCAAAATTACATACAGTAACAAAGAATAAAGGGATAGCAAGTGCCAAATAAAAAATGCTAAAACTGGTAGAAAGGGCTACAGACCTCCCAGTTAAATATTCATCAAACCTGTGCCTTTTTAGACACCATGAGTGTCTCAAACATAAGATTTAAAGAGGTCAGAGGTCAAAGTTCAGCCAATGGGACAAAGCAGAGGTAGCAGTGAAGGTTCTCGTGGTGATGGGACTGTCCTGTATATACAAAGTAAAGTGGTGCCTTGGTTTGTGAGTATAATTTGATTCTGGAAATGTGCTTGTAAACTAAAACACTCGTATATCAAAGTGAATTTCCCCATAAGATAAATAATGGAAACTCAAATGATTCATTCTACATTTCAAAAATATTCATATGAAAATGATTAATACAAAATATAAAGTAAAAATACCTAAAACAGATTAACTTGCACTTCAGCTTTGAAAAGAACCGTGGCTGGTGTGAGGTAAATGAGAAAGGAGGAGGAGGAAGAGGAGGGTTATTGTGTAAGATGACTTTCACTCTAACTAATGGAATCACTGCTATCTGTTGGCTCACTGGAATCTTTTCCTTTTTTGCATCTTTAACAAGTAACCTATCCAATGGCAGTTGGTTTAGCCTGAAGACTCACTACACTTGGACACAAAATAAAAAAAATGCTTTACGCACTGTAAGGTTTCTAAACTCTTTTGGGATTCTCCCCAATGGGACAACATGTGGAAGTGAATTGTGAATTTCCCCTTGGGATTAATAAAGTATCTATCTATCTATCTATCTATCTATCTATCTATCTATCTATCTATCTATCTATCTATCTATCTATCTATCTATCTATCTATCTATCTATCTATCTATCTATCTATCTATCTATCTATCTATCTATCTATCTATCTATCTATCTATCTATCGTCACACATGTGCGATTAGGAGGCAGCTAAAGAGCTTGAGTGATTGTAATACTACATCAGACCAGGGGGAGGTGGGGTATGCTGACTGTCTCTCTCAGTTCCTTGCAGACCATTCCCGGGGAATCATGCCAGGTTCCAGCGCCTCTGACATCACTTCTGGTTCCGACGTGTCTGATGATGTCACTTCCGCTCACGGCACCTCTAATGATGTCACTTTCGGTTCTGGCATCGATGACATCATTTCCTCTACTAGCTCTTAAAACTGCCATCTTACCTCGCATATTCAGTTCTGTTTTGGACTCAGTCTTGTTAACAACTCACTCAGCACTAACCTTTTGCAGCCAGGATCATATTATACGGGTGGGTGCCCCAAACCTTTTTGATTGTCTGGAGTCAATTTGTTACACTATCTATTTATCTGTTGTAGCAGGCAGCCAGAACTCTTACCCGGCTGGGATGCCCTGAGTGTGGAAAGACCGGTGGAGCGAGTATTTTCAGGACAGTTTCTCCACCAGGCTGACACAGGGCAGCCCCCTTGGTTTTCAGCGGAGCGAGATTCGGAAGAGGACAAAGCCTGAGAAGGAGTGGAAGCAGAAGGACTGGAGGCAAGAAGGGACTGTTGTGGTGCTGGTGATATGTGCACTTAAAACTAAATAAACCATGTATCGTGTGTGGCAAATTGGTGACCTGCCTGTCTATGTTCGGGCTGGCTTCACTATCTATCTATCTATCTATCTATCTATCTATCTATCTATCTATCTATCTATCTATCTATCTATCTATCTATCTGTCTGTCTGTCTGTCTGTCTGTCTGTCTGTCTGTCTGTCTGTCTGTCTGTCTGTCTGTCTGCCTGCCTGCCTGCCTGCCTGCCTGCCTGCCTGCCTGCCTATCTATCTATCTATCTATCTATCTATCTATCTATCTATCTATCTATCTATCTATCTATCTATCTATCTATCTATCTATCTATCTATCTATCTATCTATCTATCTATCTATCTATCTATCTATCTATCTATCCCAAAACAACCGCAGGCTCCCAGCGCTGTAGCAGTTCACTGGAAAAGCAAATCCAAAAAGAGCACCTGTTGTCGATGGGTGATGCAAGGAACATTATAAATACAAGGGCACAGTATTACTTAGCCACTAACCTGGTCACGACCCTGCCTGACTGCTGTGTCTCTGTATAGGAGAGTGGCAGATCCCGCTACAATAAATAACTGTGCTGTTCCTGTTTCACGCTGAATAAAGCTAGTTTTGCTAAAGTACTGAGACTCAGCCTCACGTTACAGCACACACACGTGGTCACCATGCTATAGTAAACAGTATCGTACAGATGTTGACTATATGAGTGAGGTACACCGACTGAGACCGAGCATGGTAGATGATTACCCACAATCTCACAGCAAGAAAGAGAGAGAGAAGAACCATCGGCTCAGTTGTGATCACGTGACGTTTGGCAGACAAAGTGTATGTGTACTAATTGTATTGCAAGACCTCACTTGTTTATTAAGTTAAAATTTATTTAAAAATTTAGCTTGTCTTGCAAAACACTCGCAGACCAAGTTACTCGCAATCCAAGGTTTTACTTTACAGGGAAATTCTTACTTGAATACGGAATTAGGGTAGTTACTCAAAGAAATGACTAAATAATAATAATAATAATAATAATAACTCTTTACATTTATATAGCACTTTTCTCACTGCTCAAAGCTCATTACATGGAGTGGGGAGCCACTTCAAGCACCACCAATGTGCAGCATCCACCAGGATGATGCGACGGCAGCCATTTTTATTCCAGTACACTCACCACACTTTAGCTGTCAGGTGGTAAAATGATGAGAGAGAGAGAAATAGCCAATCAGAGACAGGCATTGATTATGGGATCAAAATAGCCAGGCTGTGGTGGGCAATGTAGCCAGGGCATCAAAATACAAAGGATGCCCAGGGATCTTTGATGACCACAGAGAGTCAGAACCTCGGTTTTACGTCTCATCCAAAAAACGCCACCAGTTTTACAGCACACTGTCCCCACCACTGCACTGGGTAATTGTCCCCTGTTGGCCTCTTCCAAATTTCTAATTACTTCTCTTATTATAACAGGATTAATTTACCTTTTTGCTTACTGGAAATGTTATATTATTCCCTAAACTGATGCAAATATGGACCTGTTGGAAAGTACAAATATGTCATTTCTGTGTTTCAATAAAGAGGAAACAATCAATAACAATGAGCAGCAGTTAAATAAGTAAACATCAGCACTATGTCATTTCAAACATATGAACCCCCAAGTAGAGACCTTAAATTCATAAACAGAAAGCAAAAATCTTAAAAACTAAATAAACTTAAACACAAGAACACCTGCAAAAATCGAATCTGGAAATGGTAAAACGGTAACCGCATTGCTGGTGTAGCGGCCAGTAGACAAGAGCACTTACTGATATGGTGGGTCGGCTGTCTGCGGTTTGTATAGTGTAGCCTGAGCATTACACGTTGTCTCTGGGTCTCTCCCATCTTTACACTAAAAGTCAGATGGTGACCAAGCGACAGCGATTTCATTTTGTAACTCGTTTACATTCACTAATAGCCAAGGTTAAACTTTCAATTAGTTTACTTGGATGCAGGCGCCGTCTTCACTGAAACATTAAAGAAATCAAAATGCATTGTTGGATATGGGGCTACATTTTATGATACATTAGAAACATATGACGAGAACAGGCCATGCAAGCCAAGACAGCTTGCCAATCCTATTGTGACGGATAGCCAGGACCATTACCCAGCAGGAATGACAACTGAGTGGAAGGACCGAGGGAGAGACCACATTGAAGTCACTATCTTCCCCAAAACACTAGAGGGCATCCCCCCTGGGTTGCTACAGCACCACGAATCCCCACAGGGCATGACGGAACTTGTAGTTTGGAACAGTCCTGTTGGGCTCTGTGGGTGCCACCAGAGGGTGCTGCAGGTGCATCTGGGTCCTTGGAAGAAGTGCAGCTGGAAGAAGGTCGAGAAACACCTGACGCACTTCTGTGTGCACTATAAAAGGAAGCGCCTCACCACCAGTCGGGGAGCCAGAGTCGGGAGGTGGAGGGCAAAGCTTGCGAGGAGGAGTGAAGGCAAAGAAGAGAGAAAGAAAGAGAAAGAAAGCACTGTGTTTATTTCTGTTTGGTGCTTTGTACTGTGCTCTCTAGTGGGGAGTAAAAGAAAAACACTACCCCACTGAAGAATAAAAAAACGTGTTGAACTTGTGTCTTAGCCTGCCTGTGTCGGAGTTGAGGGAGCTGCATGCCCCCTGGTGGACCACACTATCCACCTCATTTCTCCAAAGTTACACCACATTGAGGTTTGAAAGATACTAAAGTCCTCTTCTCTACCACACAACTTGGACACACAGCACTTGCAATGTTTTCATCTGACTGGACGTCAAAGACATTTTGTTTGCATCTGTAAATCTGAGTCCATAAGAGGCTGTACATCACAAGGAACAAAACTATGAAGGTAACTATTAGATAGATAGATAGATAGATAGATAGATAGATAGATAGATAGATAGATAGATAGATAGATAGATAGATAGATAGATAGATAGATAGATAGATAGATAGATAGATAGATAGATAGATAGATAGATAGATAGATAGATAGATAGATAGAAAAGGAGCTGGATGAGATTGATAGATGTGAAAGATACTTTATAAGACTGACAGACTGATAGATGCAGTAGATGACTGAAAGAATTACTGTTGAAGTTATGAAGTGTTACTAATGTTTAGGGGGTGACCCTTTAGGATAAATGAAGCAGAAAATCACTTGTATTTGGCCTAAGCTACAGAGTAGACCCAGAGTCCTCCTTAAACCTCTAGCCATTCACAGTGCAAATCATCATGTGAATTTCTGTGGACTTACACCATGAGGAAACTCAGTTCAAAGATTTGCACTATGGTGAAAGGCTGGTGGTCAGTCGCAAACTTGTAACGTCTGGATTAGAAGCGGTCTACTTGCAGCTTGAGCTAATACGAGGACTCTCATTAGTCAGCCACACAGAGACCAAATCTGAACACTGGAAGCAAAGTGCTTCCTGGTGAGGTCAGATGATCGCTCTCTCCGTGTCAAACCCTATCTTTTCTGTGTAGCATCACCACTAAATTCCACCTACCCACTGTGCAAATTCCATCCTGCTGACTACGCCAAGTGTTTTGTCGTGGTACAGTCCTAGGGTGACCTTATTTTTCCCCTTATACTCTTTAATATGTACACAGACAAACTATCCTTTTCACGCCTTCACTACCTAATAGCTAATGTGTGGTGAGCACACTAGCACAAGAATGGCTGCTATCACATCATCAAGGTGGATGCTAAACATTAGTGGTGGTTGATGCTCTTTCCCACTGTCTCTATAAGGCACTATGAGTAGGTCAGGAAAGCGCTGTATAAATATAATGAACTATTATTATCCCAGCAAGCATCAGGCATAAGGCATGAACAACACCTAGACAGGGAGTCAACTCATCACAGGGTGAACACTCGCACACACTTACACACACACATACACACATCAATCCATCTAACCTGCGTGTTTTTGGACTGTGGGAGGAAGCCTATGTGGACACTGGGAGATCATGCAAGCTCCAGGCAGCAAGCCCTTGGAACTTGAACCCTGGTCGCCTTGTTTCAAGGCAGAAGCACTACAACTGTGCCACCATGCCACCTTAACATTGCACTTCTAATTTACAATTGGAATACAGTAGTCGTTTATCCTTTGCTGAACTTACTTAATCCAAATTGAGTGCTGCATGGCCTATCTAAGCAGCACAAGATGCACAGTAAGGATTAGCTCTGGGCTGGTTGCCATTCTTTTATTGGGTACGTGTCCAAACACACACTCGGCCATACTGATTCTGCTTAGTCTGTGCATGTCTGGTATGCAGAATTCATGTGGGTGACTGACATTAAAGTTCAAGTCCCTACTGCTTTGAGCCAACAATACTTATCACCGCATCGCCATGCCACCCATTTAGAGAATCCTGCTGACTATGTTGTCCTCACTGTTGGTAGTTTAAGAAATATTATTGCAGGTACAGTACTTTTGAATTGTTTCATTTTTAACTTCACCCAAATTGCTTCTCTAAAGTTTGAATCGAAGCTGGCCTGTGATGCTCAGGTACTTAGATTCTTTATATAAGCTTTATTGAAAAGACCCCATGTTGTTTTTTTGGTGTTGTTTTTTTCTTTCCATAACCTTGTAAGTCCCTTTGAACTGCGCTCCACTGTTTCCAAATGGACTTCTTTCATCCCTAATAAGCCCGCCCTAAATTTCTATTTCGGGCTCTTCTTTGTTTCTATCTCTTTTGTGATCCAGTTTTAATTACACTGAGAGGACGTTACTTTTTAGGCAAGTCAGAGATTTGTCAGGACTGTTACAAAATGCGCCCTCTGCACGCACCGCCGCAGATGTGCCTTTGTTTAGGATTCTCTCTTTGAGCTTTAATCCTGTTTTGCTTGATAACATGAACATGGGATTGTTTTGGATTTCAAAAGGTTGCAGGGAAATCCTTTCCACTCTGCTCTTAAGAAATCACTCCTGCGTGTGCATTATACATTACTCTGATTAATTTCCGCTGCCTGCCCTTTAAAGAATAATTATAAACGTCCTTTGATTTGTTATACATTCCAAGCTCCATCAGTCATTCATATTTGTCTTTATGACTTTTATTTTAATTAGTCGACCAGTCACCTTTGGAACAATAACAGATATGACATAAACCTACAGTGTGATCAGCCTACGGGAGCCAGTGCAGTGAGGCCGGCTGAGGTGTACAGTACTGAATGACTTCTGAACAACACCGGCATGAGTCCCTAAACAGAGGCACAGAAAACATCTGCCTTGATTTCTCAGAATCAGCAGAATGAAAGTAAATCCTGGTGTCAATCACATGTACAAGATAAAGAAGCCCACCGTGTCTGCTGTGGGTCTGAGCACATAGTTGGCTTGTGGGTGGTGCGGCTTGTTTACGTGTCGTGGACTTTTTCTGTCCCCACGTATCTCCACAGGGAGTCCTGGACCTTACTGACCTCTGAAATCTGAACCTCTGCTATTCAATGATAGTTTGGCTTTCCTTAGGAACTCAATTGACCAATTAGAATGAGAAACAAGTCATATGGTGACACCTTGGAAAAAACGGTCAACGTGGTAAATTGTTTTCCAGTATTTAATTTCATGCACTCATTTATTCTCGTTAAAGATTACGGGTTTGGCTGAGCTTCTTATGGAATCATCCAGTTTATTACAGGACATGCTCACTTAATCACACACACACACATACACACTGCCAAGCTTGGGTCACAAAGCTGCAAAGGAGAGTTCACCAGGTTTTCTACGGAGTAGAAACTTTATTGCTGTTCTGCCAGGTACAAACACAAATCTCTTACAGAGGCAAAATTTAGCCACACAAGGAACAGCTGTCAAACTTGATGCATTAGACCCGATTTCTGCTCAGAGGAACACAAAGTCTTCTTCATCAAGGGTGTACAGCAGCTCGGTAGCAGCGGCCGGAGCAGAGACAGGAGAGTGAGAGCCTAGGCTAGTCGCGGCTCGGCCCTTTAAATGTTTGAATCCCCGTGCAAAAAGCACGTCGCATGGCAAACCAGCAAGCCTGCTGCTGATCTCTGCAAAGAGGAGCTGTAAGAGTGAGTTTGTTTCCCATTGTAAAACTGTTTAAGAGGGGGCTTCTGAAGGGCTGCTGAGTCCCCGTGCAGCAACGGTCACAACACACACACATATATCCACAGGGTCAGGGATATTCACTTACGGCGGATTCAGAAAGTCTTCAAACCCTTTCACTTTTTCACATTTTCTTATGTTGCATCCTTATGTTAAAATTATTCAAATTCATTTGTTCCTTCATCAAGCAACACTCAATAACCCAGCATGACTAAATGAAAATAGGACTTTTAGAAATGTGTGCTGTAAGTGCCAAATAGCATGAATGGGCATCCTAATCAGGAGAGAAGAAGGTTCCTTACCCAGATGGGAGGCCCCAGGTGGATGGACTGTCATCCTGACCAAGAAAGAAGAAAGTTCCTTACCCAGACAGGAAATCCCAGGTGAATTGACAGGCATACCGGCCAGATGTGTTTTTAGTATCATTCCTGGCTGGGAAAAAATGGAAAGAAAGGAAAGAACTGTTTCTGGGGGCTGTTTATTCTCCCCAGTACACTAGGTTGTAGCTTCCCTTAGGCAGAGCTCCCATTCATACTCTCATGGGACATGTAGTCTCGTAGTTCAATCTTGTCGGGGTGTGTGGGTGCCACCAGAGGGAGCTATAAGAAAGGTGCGCACCTCAAAGGAGATTCCACTTGACTGTCTGTAGCACTCCCGGGTCCTGGAATAAAAGGAGCCATCCAGCCTCATCCAGGTGAGCTGAGTCGGGACGAGGTAGACGAGGTGGGGGATTTATTATGGAGGGAGGTCTGTTTATGGAGAATTAGAACTTCTATAAGGTAATAGATTTAATAAACTACTTTTACTGCCTTTTGACTGTGTGACTGCACTTGTGTTCTGGGTTCGAGGAGCTGCCCCCTAGTGGCCACAGTGCAAATTTATAAAAAATGAAATAATTGAAATATCATCCTGACACAAGTATTCAGACCCTTTACTATCACACTTGTAGTTTGGTTCAGATGCATTCCATTATATTTGATCATCATTGAGATGTTTCTACATCTTGTTTTCAGTCCACCTGTGGTTAATTCAATTGATTGGACCTGATTAGCAAAGGTACACAACTCTCTATAGAAGTCAAGCAAAAACCAATTTACCTGAGAGTATACAGAAAAGATTATGTTGAGGCACAGCTCTGCGGAAGGCTATATAAAGGTCCTCAGCATTGGAGGTTCCCAACAGCCCAGTGGCCTCCATAATTCCTAAACAGAAGAAGTTTGGAACACATGTGACTCTTTCTAGAGCTGGTTGCCCGGACCCTTTGAGCAATCGTGGAAGAAGGGCCTTTGGTAAGAGAGATAGATGACCAAGAACCCAATGGTCACTCTGGCTGAGCTGTAGAGAACCTGTGTGGAGATGGAAGAAACTTCCAGAAAGGCAACAATCACTGCAACACTCCAGTGATTTGGGGTTTATGACCAGTGGCCAGACAGAAGCCTGCCCTCAGTAAAAGACACTGGAAGCCCAAATGAAGTTTGCAGAAAGGCATCTAAAGGATTCTCAGACTGTGAGACACAAGATTCTCTAGTCTGATGAAGCCAAGATTAGCATCATGTCTGGAAGGGACCAGGATCTGCTCATCATCTGTGCAATACCATTATAAAGGTGAAGCATGGTGGGGGCAGCGTCATGCTGTGGGGTGGAGACTGGAAGACTAGAGAGACAGATAAAAGTCCAGAGATATCCTTAAATCTGCTCCAGAGCATTCTGAACCTCAGAGTGGGCAGAAGGTTCAACATGCAACAGGATAGTCAAAGCAACATTGAAGTGGCTTAGGGACAACTCCATGAATGTCCTTGAGTGGCCTAGCCACCTTTTCAACTGAACACTTCTGGAGAGACCTGAAAATAGATGTCTGCTGAGGGTCTTCAGAGGGTGTAGAGGATCTACAGAGAAGAATGGCAGAAAAATCCCCAAATCCAGGTGTGCAACAACAACAACAACAACATTTATTTATATAGCACATTTTCATACAAAACGTAGCTCAAAGTGCTTTACATAATGAAGTAAGTGTGCAAAGCTTGTCATGTCAGAACCAAGAAGACTCCAGGCTGGAATCGCTGCCACAACTAAGTACTGAGCAAAGGGGTCTAAATACGTATGTCAATGGGATATTCAAACTTCTAAAACCCTCTTTTCACTTTGGCATTCTGGGGTATGGAGTGTTACTTGATGTGGAGAAAAATTGAATTTAAACGATTTTAGCATAAGGCTGCAACACAACAAAATGTGAAAAAAGAGAAGGGGTCTGAAGACTTTCTGAATCCACTGTGTTAACTGTTTATGTGACATAATTGTTTTTTACAATTCTGGGTTTCTGTCCCAAAGCTTAACCCCCTATAACCTGGAGGACCAGCAGATTGCACTCTGCCTTGCCTCTGCCCTTAGACCTGTCTGGCTTGGGTGGCCCTTCCAGGAGCACTTGTGTCCCACCAGCATCGTTCACTGAGGCACTCAAGCTCCCCAACCACGGCAAATTGGCGATCCAGCTGGGAAGTAGTACTCACACCAAACTGGGCCTCTACCAGAGTTGTGTCATGTCAGTACTACTGTTTGGATCTGAAAGCTGGAAAACAGTTTGAAGCAACATTGCCAAACTGTCACCCATTCACACAACACGCCTCAGAAGGATACGCCGCATCTTTTGGCCACCAAAAAATTTCCAACCAAGACCTCCTTCCCCAGTGCCACCAAGCTGGCATGAACAGCATTCTGATTGACAAGGCGATAGAAATGGATGAGACAGGATGCAGATTCCATCACCAGAATTGCAGTACACTGGACTCCAGAAGGCAAAAGAAGAAGAGGGCATCTAAAAACAACATGGAGGCGTACAATCGAAAAAGAACATGATCTGTGGAACCATGGAGAAATTGACCAAGGATAGACATGAGTGGGTGAGATTTGTTGCTGCCCTAAAATGCCAGTGGGCATGATTGGCATACCTTATCACCTGACCTGTGTTAACTAATTTGAAATGGGCGAGAAGTTGCATAACATCAACCATAAATGTCTTCAATGTGCAGACTCAGACTTGCAGTTGGAACCAAAGCAGCCTGAAGGGACTGTTTGTCGATGATGTGATGAAACTCAGCAGCGTGACGACAAGGCTGGAGAAGAGGAGCAGGCTGGGGATCGAGAAACAGAGAGAGAGAGAGAGGGGAAGAGAGAGAGAGAGAGAGAGAGAGAGAGGAAGAGAGAGCAGATCACATGGGGGTATAGTCTGAGAACAGCAGTGAGCGATGACCACTGGTGACCATTCATTAGAGCCTGACAGATGGAATATGAGCTTGTCATAGCTCACAGTGGAACATGAAGGGCCAATTCTGTTTCCTCGGTAGAAACAGCCATTGATAGCTTTGAAAAGGACATTTGGATTATTGATAACTGTAGAGACGTTTCTTTCCCTGGCAGCAGTGAGTGTCTGCCTGCGAATTGCAAGAATGAGTTATGTCCTAAAGAGCCAATCATTGCGGTGTGTAAGACAAGTGAGCCACATCGCGCTGCGATTTATGAGAGCTCGCTTACTACATGATTCAATGATTCAGTGCTGAGGTGCCTAACCTGTAAACAGAAATACAGACGCTGCACGCCGAGCTCCATAGAGAGGATGCTATATCTTCAAATTCTTACATTTGTGATTTGAGAACACAAGACTGTATTCTGTACACTTCAATGAATTCTGAGCTGATACACTGAGAAGGCTGAGCACAGATTGTTAAATTTCTTCTCATAAACTTAGCAATTTGTATTTTTTTAGCATATTCCATATATTTAAATGCATGCACTTGTTGTAGCTGAACTTGTGCACGTGGCTGGAATCCATTGTTTCCGTCAAGTGGATACAAATGTGGATGCACTAGAAGACCCAAGATGGAAATGAGTTCAGATGAAAAGATGGCAGCGAATTACAGGAAGGCTCTGGCTGAACGTGATGCTTTTGTGTACAGCTGGCCCTTCATCACCTGTCACACACATGAGCATGAGAGGCAGCTGAAGGGCTCACAAAGGGATCATTCCATGCCAGACCCCAGAATGCATTGATCCTTCCTCTTTTTCTTCGGCAGACCAACCACGGGAAATTTCGCCTGGAAAACTTGAACTCGGCCTCAGTTGTTGTAGGCAGTAAGAGTCTCTGAAAAACAGGAATACACGAGTATTTCACAAATCTGTTATCTGTTTCTGGTAATGGGTGGAGCCTCTTTACAGATCTGAATAAACAAAAGTTTTTTTCTGGAACCTTCATGTAGATGGTTCTTTAGGGAACCAAAAAATATTTGTCTACGGCACTGGTCTGAAGAACTGCTTTGGCACCTTTGTAGCTGGACAGTAAAAGGTGAGACACCAGAGTGTCACTTACAGTACATGTCGTGAAGCACGGCTTTCTGAGCAGAAGATAAGCAAGTTCAAAGGATTTAAAAAATGATCGCAACAACGGAAACTGAAGAGCCTTTTGGGGGTTATTCAAGTGTGGACAGTAAGTAATTGCATGGGTCAGCTAACAAAGAGGATAACAAGAAGGAAAATGAGTCGTAAAATAAAAACAAACACCAAAATCAAATTGAATGCAACAAAATCAGTGAGGGATGAACTGGCCATCAGACAGACAGACAGACAGACAGACAGACAGACAGACAGATAGATAGATAGATAGATAGATAGATAGATAGATAGATAGATAGATAGATAGATAGATAGATAGATAGATAGATAGATAGATAGATAGATAGAAAAATATTTGCTCCCACAGGGGAATTTGACTCTTTACAGAAGTTCTCTAAATACACGATTAGATAAATAAATATACTGTATATAAACACACACACACTTTGGTCAGAACACACACCAGAATAACTAAAAAGGAACAAAATTAAAAAGAAAGAAACAGTTGGACTTAGCATTCTCAGTCCCATGTAGGCATTATGCAGACATATTCCTGTTGGTATAAAGGAGCCCCTCCCCCCGGTTGTGTTTCCTGACACACTTCTGCTGAATGATTTGTTGGCTGCAAGTCCTCAGTGTTGTTGTGTCAGAGAGAGGATGTGCAGCTTTGTTCATCATGGCGCTCAGTTTTGTTCTAATTCTCTTCTTTACTACGAGCTCCTGGGAATCTAGAGTGCACCCTTTAACTGAGCTTGCTGTTTTAATTAGCTTGTTAATTTGGTGGACCTCTCCTGAAGTGATGTTACCAGCCCAGCACACCACACTGACCGTCACAGAGTTGTAGAAGATGTGAAGGATGTCACTACCCACATTAAGGGAATACAATCTCCTAAGGAAAAAGAGTCTGCTCTGCCCTTTCTTCATATAGTTCCTCTCTGTGTTCCAACACCAGTCCAACCTGTCATTAATGTGGACCCCCATGTACTTGTAAGAGTGGACCACCTGTACATGTACTCCCTGATTAGTGTCTGGACATAGAGGCTCTTAGGTCAATAACAAGTTCCTTGGTTTTGCTGATGTTAAGTTGCAGACAATTCTTTCTGCACCAAGAAACAAACTTCTCCCCCTGACTCCTGTCCTCTGTCTCATCCCCCCTTATCAATACACTCCATAAACACAGAGTCATCAGAGGATTTCTGCAAGTTACATACTCTGGTGTTATATTTATAGTTGGAGTGAAAAGAAAAGGAGACAGGCCTGTTCCTCATTGTGCTCCAGTGTTGTTCACATCCATATCAGCGATACAGTCTTTGAGTCCCACAAACTGTGGTCTGCCTGACAGATAGTCCATCATCAGAACACCACAGGCTCATCATCTGAGTTTACCCCTCTAACAAGGATGGCTGGGTTGTATTGAAAGCACTAGAAAAAAAGCAGAATCCTCACAGTGCTGCTAACTTTGTCCAGGTGAGAATAAGCCTTGTGGAGCAGACAAATAATCACATCCTCCACTCCAATCTATACCTGATAGGCAAACTGCAGTGGGTCTAAGTTGTCTACCACAAGAGAACTCGTATAGTCCAAGACCAGCCTCTCACAGGTCTTCATGATGTGAGATATAAGTGCCACTGTTCTGTAGTCATTAGGTGAAGAGGCGCCTGTCTTTTGTGGATCAGGAGCAATGCAGGATGTTATCCACAGCGATGACACTTTCTGAAGCCTTAGGGGCAGACTGAACAGGTGACAGAGGACACCACAAAGTTGGTCAGCACTGGCCTTAAGAACTCAAGGACTGAATCCTTCTGGTCCTACAGCCTTTTCTGTATGTAGCTTCATCAGCTGTCTCCTTATGTTGTCTTCAGTTATGGACAGTCCACACTGATGGTCATAAGTGGGCTCATCACTGGCCATTCCAGTTGATGTGGTAGGAGTTGTTGATGTAGATGGGATGGTATGGGGCAACTGGTCATTGGAAGAAGGTTCTAGTGGATGGGCAAATCCAGGACATTAGCTTTCTTAAGTAAGAAGACATCATAGTTTGAGATCTTCTCTTTGATTTAATATCTTCTGATGTAATGCATCCAGTGATGTAAATCACTTCATACTTTATTTTTCGTGTATAGTGCAAGTAACATCAACCAGCAGGCAGTGAACAGAAGCTTAGGTACGACTAAAGTGTAACTTTGTCCATGTGTTGGACCCACCTTCAGTGATCTTCATACAGTAGGAAAGACTGACCTTCACTCCTAGTTACAAATGCTGCTTTAAAAAAGCAGAAGAACCCAAGCCAGTGGATGCTCATTTCTTTAGAGTCAGACATAATAAAATAGCGTCCTTGAGATGGTAACTTTTACCATTGTGATGGACGGCCGGCAGCTTAACCTGGCTGGGATGCCACAAGAATGAAAGGATGGGGGAAGGCAGCTACTTTTGGACACTGCCTCCCGCAAGACACTAGATAGCAGCTCCCCTGGAGTATAGTGGAACCCTGGATTCCCACAGGGCACCCTGGGACTTGGAGTTTGTTATCCTAGCCCTGTTGGGTGCTGTGGTTGCGACTAGGGGGTGCTATGGAAGAACCAGGGGAGTCGTGCTTCCCTTATAGCCAGGAAGTACTGTCGAGTCATGAAGACTGAAATCCAGAAGTACTTCTGGGTGGAAGAAAACTCAAGTCCTCCATTTGACCCGGAAGTGCTGGCAAGTCATGTGAGAGAAAGAACAGACACACATCCGGGTCAAGGACTATTTAAAGGACTGCTGGAAACCCGCAAAGTGAGCCAGAGTCAGGAGGAGGTGGACAAAGCTTGCTTGGAAGAGTGGAGGAGATAGTGACAGAGAGAAAGAGAGAAAGAGAGAACAGAGATTAGAATTGTGTTTATTAATTGTGTATTTGTGGCTGTGGTGCTTTAGGAGCATTGGAAAAGAAGAAAATATTTAATAAGTATTTAACCTGTGTCCTGTACATCTGTCTGTTGGGTTTAAGGGGCAACAGCGACCCCTATCATCCACATCATCAAAGTCGCGCAGGGCATGTGCAGCTGGCCCACCCTGATTTGTTCTGCTGCTGTCCTTTAACTCAATGTCCGATGTCTTGTGTCACGCATGTGTGACTGGGCTCATCTTTTTGGCTCGACTCACTCATAGACGTGAGGCAGCGTTGTCTCTTATGGTATCTTCACTTCCACCCACAGCCCTGAGAAGAAACCCAGTGAGGGCACCTAAGCCCGGCTGTGACACCCTGAGCGCTGTAAAACCGGATGACCCAGAAAATGGCGGCTCATTCACAACTCGGAGTCGAGACTCAGTGTGCTACGGCACAAGAGCTGAGAAAGGTAAAGAGAATGAAAGGACTCTGAGCCGTGTTTTCTGCAGTGCCACAGTGCACCCTTTTTCTTCTTTTTCAGTTTGCTTATTAAGCGGGTCTACTGGCCGGGTACCCTAATGATTTCTGCTGCCTTCCTTAGCTCCATCCATCAGTCACAGGAGAAGAGTTGAGATTGCAGCGGAACTCATTAAAAAGCCTTTACGTGGGCACCGACTCTGCCAGGTGGCACGTTTTTTGGTGGGATCGCGATACTTTGGAAATGGGAAACTGTGTTGGAAAGTCACCAAGGAGTCGTGAAATTTGTCATGCCCTGCTATTGTTAGTCCTCAGGTGATGAGATCAGTGACAGTAGTCGTCACCATAGACACCCCTCTCCAACCAGAGGTTGTGTAATGTGCCACCAGCTTTAGCATTTCATGGCACTAGAACTCCAGATTCATCTTTTGAATTTGATCGAGGGATATTTTTTTTCTTTGGCCTTATCCACAGTGGGTTTTGTCTTTCTAGTTGTTTAACACTGACTCTGTTTCTTCTTGTGGTCCCTTTAAAAGCCCGCCATCTCCATCAATGTCAGTACAGACCCGACTGTAAAGCCCCTTACGTGTTCCCTATAATATGCTGAAAAGTTTTTCTTGTTTATTTAAATGTAAGTCATCTTTAAGGAGCACCTTCAGGGAAGCTTTACGATAAATGCGGCCCCCCAAACACACACACTCGGTGGATGAGAAGAATAGCTGAGTTACAGTAAAAAATGACAATGTGTCAGAATTGCAATGAGCTCTCATTACACACACTGAGTGATCGTACACAGAAAAGGAGCCGCTCTCCGCACGTCCCACATGTCACATCCAGCATGGAAATGAGATGGCACATTTTCATAAAGAAGAGTTCCTTCAGGTCAGTTTGCTCCTACACCTTGGTTTTAGTTGCCCTAAGGGAACAAATATTGTTTTTTCACATCTTTCTTTCTCCTTTGCAAGATTTTATTTTTTCATTTCTTTTATCTGCACACATGGAAGCGAGTAGCTGTCAGTACTTTAAAAGCTACATAGCGAGTACCTGTTAGATGTAAGAGGGACCATGTGAATTCATCTTGTTTCTGGGTGGCAGGGTGGCACTCCAGAATGGCAGGCTGGGCACTACCTGTGTGGAGTTTGCCTTCATTTTTTTTCCTACCCCCAGCTTGGTTGATTTAGCAACTGTCAATTTGCACTGCATGAGCGTTAGAGCTCTCTGAGTGACCGCCGCACTTTTAGTTAGTTAACCCACTGCTGCTGGTGTAGACTTCTGTTTAGTGAAAAAAGCACAAAGGTTTTGGGTATCAAGACAATAACCCTGAAAGATGCCAGATGAAAAGACACATTTACAATTTGGGGGAGCTCCATCCATCATCTTGTGAATAATGGCTGTTGTGACATCTCAGCCAGGTTTCATTCCCTGAATTCAAAAAGGATTTGGACCCTTCACTTTCTGTTGACGTTTTAATTGTACATGCCCATCAATCTACATTTCAATAACCCATAACGACAAAAGTGAAACATGTTTTCAGAAAGGTTTCCAATTTATTGAAACTGAAGAAGTGAAAACTCTCCTTCATAAAAGTAAGGATACCCTTAATTCAGTACTTTGTAGAAGCCCCTTTGGTAGCAATTCCAGCTTTAAGTCTTCTTGGCCTAGTCTCTGCAAACTTTGTACACCTGGGTTTGGGCAGGGCAGATCCTCTCGATGTCCATCAGATTGCAAGGGTGGGGAAGAAATTCAATTTAGATATATTAATAAAATCTTATCTGAAATTTAGAACCGCTTACTATTAGAAACCAGGAAGGAGAAGAACCGTTCTATACATCTTTTAATGTCACTTCAATGAAGAGGGCGCATTCTCATATGCAGTCTATTACAGTTTTGTGAGTTTATAAGAAAATGAATTTAGATAACAGTGTCAATCAATACATGCATTTACTCTGGTTGGTTCATCAGCTTATACCCAAATGACATATAAAGTAAAAGTCAATCTTATTATATTTCTGGTTCTTCTTATACATTTCAGTTGAGCTAGAAAGATCTGTGCATATAACAACTGGCCATTCTGATTGTGTGGGACATCTGCTGACTTCTTAGTCATCTCTTAGTCATCCTTCAGTACAGTTTGTATATTAAATCTGGTACATTCTTTACTTGACCATCTCAGTATTTTTCCTAAACCAATTCTTATATTTCAATGTACACACTGCAAACAAAAATACTGTTACATTTGAATGACATTACATTACATCTAAATTACATTACCTCTAAATTTTTCTCTCACATGGGAAGCGTCTGTTATCTGCCATCTTCAGGTCTCTCTACAGATGTTCTATGGGGTTTAAGTCTGGGCTTTGGCTGAGCCACTCAAGAACTGTTAGCGACTTGTCCTTCATCGTCTTGACTGAATGCTTCAGGTCACTTTTGTGAACCTCAATGACTTCTCCATATGTGGCTGCATTCATCCATTCCTCATTTCTGAGCAGTTCCCCTGTCCCTGACACAGAGAATCTCCACCATGGCATGATGTTGCCACCACCATGCTTGGCCACAGTGATGGTATTAGGCAGGTGATGAGCAGTGTCTGATCTTCATCAGATATAGTGCTTGAATTTCTGCCCAAAGACTTCAGTTTTTGTCTCATCACACGCAGTGTTGTGCAAGTTCACACCTCATAAGAACTTGCTCAAAGTTCAGTCCACACAGATTAAAATGAATGAATTAACGTTCATAGTTCACCATTTCAATTTTGAACTAGTTCATGTCCAGTTCATTTTGTACTTTTTAAGGAGTGAGATATAAATGACCCAGGAGTTTACTTTGTTCAATTTTGCATGCCTTTTATTAGGCTATTACGGTGTTCTTGAATAAAATACAAAAATTATGAAGACTTTTTTATTTAAATACACTTTATTGAATTATACCCAGCAACAAACACGTATGACCATATATGCTAATATCCTCCTGGTCAAAAAAGAAATTATCCATCCATCCATTATCCAACCCGCTATATCCTAACTACAGGGTCACGGGGGTCTGCTGGTGCCAATCCCAGCCAATACACGGCGCAAGACAGGAAACAAACCCCGGGCAGGGAGCCAGCCTACACACATAGGGCATACACACACATACACCAAGCAGACAATAGGGACAATTTAGGATCACCAATGCACCTAACCTGCATGTCTTTGGATTGTGGGAGGAAACTGGAGCACCCGGAGGAAACCCACGCAGACACGGGGAGAACATGCAAACTCCACACAGGGAGGATCCGGGAAGTGAACCCAGGTCTCCTAACTGCAAGGCAGCAGCGCTACCACTGCGCCGCCCAAAAAGAAATCAAATAGATGCAAGTATCCATATCAATTACCACTCTGTTTCCAGCCATGTGACACAAATGGTGACTGTGGAAACAGCGTATAGATGAACTAATCTAATACACTGCCAGTCAAATTACACCGCCGGTCAAAATTTGCGTCACATATTGCATGTGCAATGGGGAAAAATATAAAGTAGCTTCGTGAAGTACATTTTCCTAAAAGCGAAAGTGGAACTTCACTGCTTGTGTCATGGGGGTGCAGCTTAAGCACAAGCAAGCAGACACAGACAGGGCCTATTTGATTTAATGTTATTTTTTTTCCGAATACAAATAAATGGCAAAAAATTTGTACAAAATAAATATTTGTAAAAATCCATTATTTATGCTTATCCGAATATCGTATTTGGATATGGCTACACTCCTACATTACAGGGTAAGGCAAAACGTTTAATCTGGACTTAAACTAGATCCAGAATGTCACATAAAACTGACCTAGCTGACGTGCAAGTTCTTCACTTGCAAATACGTTACGTTAGGTTCACCGTTCTTAGAAAAATGAGCTTGTACAATGAATGCGCTCTTTTGAACTAGTTCATGCACAACACTGATCATACCAGAGAGTCTTTTTCTTCAAGTCCTGTGTCACACATGTGCGCTTGGGAGTCAACCAAAGGGACCAGAAAACTCCAATCCCACGCCAGGCCGGGAGGCAGCGGGTTGCGCTAAACCTCTCTCTTTTCTCTCAGCAGACCAAATACGAGAAATCCTACCTGTCCCTGCAACCAAGGACGTTACTTTCTGTCCCGGTCCTGAGGACGTCACTTCCTGGGAACTGACTATAAAAACCCGTCATCCTTCATATTTAAACAGTTCTACTTTGGACTTGAACCTGTACACATTGTACTCAATTCAAAGCCTTTTGCAGCCAGGGAAACTATACTGTTGGCTGCCCCAAACCTTTGTTGTGTGTCCAGTTGTTTATTTCACATCTGTTACATGCCTTTTATATAAGGGGGGCTTCTGTCTTGCCACTCTGCCATGAATGCTTGCTTGATGGTGCTGTTGAGATGGTCATCTTTCTGACAAGTTCCTCCATCTCAGCAGAGGTCCTGTTAGAGTGACCATTGGACTCTTAGTCACCTCTCTGATCAAGGCCCTTCTTGCCCTGTTACTCTATGTGGCTGGATGGCATAGTTCTGCCCAAAGAGTTGTTTTTCCCATTGGGCTAGAGAAACGTTGTCCTTCAAGTGCTCTTTGACAAACTGTAACCGGGCCAGCCTCTCTACCATAAATGACTGATTGATTTAGTGGTGCTGAGATGGATGTCCTTTCCACAGGTTCTCCCATCTCAGAATATGAAAGGTCCCCCCATCTGAAGCTCTGTTAGAATGACCATTGGATTCCTGGTCACCTCTCTGACCAAGGTCCTTCTTGCCCTGTTACTCTGTTTGTCTGGATGGCATAGTGCTGGGAGTTCTGCCCAAAGAATTTCATGAATTGATTTTCTCATCTGGCTAGAGAATCTTTTTTTCTCATGCTCATAAATTTCTTTAAATGCCGTTTGACAAACTAGTGGTCTGGCTTCTCTACCATAAATGCCTGATTGATGGAGTGCTGCTGAGATGGAACTCCTTTCCACAGGTTCTCCCATCTAAAGCTCTGTTAGAGTGACCATTAGTTTTTTGGTCACCTCTCTGACCAAAGTCCTTCTTGGTCAGTTACTCAGTTTGGCTTGGATGGCCAACTCTAGGAAGAGTCCTAGTGGTTCCAAACTTCTTCCATGTCACAATTATTGAGGCTACCATGCTCCTGGGAACGCTCAAAGCTCTAGAAATGGCTTGATCTCTTTGCTCTGATCTATGTCTCACCACCATTTGATCATGGAGGTCTACAGAAAGTTCCTTGAACTTCATGGCTTGGCTTTTTTGATATACAGTGTGACTTGTGGACCTTATATACACAGGTCTGTGCCTTTCAGTCAATCCACTTGGCCTTAAGTGGACTCCAGTCAAGTTCCCGACACATCTCAAGGAGAATTAAAGTAGACAGGATGCAACTGAGCACAATTCGGAGCCAGGAGTCTGAATACGTCCATGAATGAGAGATTTGTAATCCATTTGCTAACCTTTCTGAAAACATGTTTTCACTATTTCACTATTCATCATTTGTCTGGTTGTTTTTTTAGTTATCATATAAGTTTTGTTAATGTTTATTTATTTATGGCTTAGTATTTATGTATTGTGTATATGTGCTGCTTGCAGATGTTCCATGTTTACTATGGGCACAGGCCCTGAAGAGGCGTGGCCACCATGATGTCACTGCTGAGGCATCGCCCTCTACCTTAATATTTCAGTCCCTTGTGGGACAGTAGGCGGCACTCCAGCTTCCCAAACACCCAACACAAGCAGGCTCAGGACACAAGCTCAAATCACAAGAGTCTTAATTTTGGGGGAAACTCTTGAACCAAGCATTTCCCACCACAGCCATAAGTATGCACAAGCACAATAAAACTACAATACTTTCCCTTCTCTCTTCCCTCTCTCTCTCTCTGTCTCTCGGTCGCTGCCTCCTCCACATCTCCACTCAAGCTTTGTCCTTCACCTCCCGACTCTGTCTCCATGATGTGAACCAGGTAGCTCCTTTTGTTTTAGTCACCCCAATCTTTCACACATGTAGTCTGTAAGCACTCCCAGGTGAGGCGGAAATTCCACGACATAAGAACTCTCCACTCCTACAGTTCCCCCCTGGCAGCCCCCAAAGGACCCAACAGCGTTGTCCTGGAGGCAGCTGATAGGTACTGGCAGGCCAAGCGGAATGCGGCTTTGGTGGTTGCTGAGGCAAAAACTCGGGCGTGGGAGGAGTATGGGGAGGCCATGGAGAACGACTTTCGGACGGCTTTGAGGAGATTCTGGTCCACCATCCGGCGTCTCAGGAAGGGGAAGCAGTGCAGTGTCAACACTGTATATGGTGGGGATGGTGCGCTGCTGACCTCGACTCGGGACGTTGTGGGTCGGTGGGGGGAGTACTTCGAAGACCTACTCAATCCCATTAACATGCCTTCCAATGAGGAAGCAGAGCCTGGGGACTCAGAGGTGGGCTCCCCCATCTCTGGGACTGAGGTCACCGAGGTGGTCAAAAAACTCCTTGGTGGCAGGGCCCCGGGGGTGGATGAGATACGCCCAGAGTTCTTCAAGGCTCTGGATGTTGTAGGACTGTCTTGGTTGACACGTCTCTGCAACATCGCATGGACATCAGGGACAGTGCCTCTGGATTGGCAGACCGGGGTGGTGGTCCCCCTCTTTAAGAAAGGGGATCGGAGGGTGTGTTCCAACTACAGAGGGATCACACTCCTCAGCCTCCCTGGAAAAGTCTATTCAGGGGTCCTGGAGAGGAGGGTCCGTCGGATAGTCGCGGAACAGTGGACCAGCTCTGTACCCTTAGCAGGGTCCTGGAGGGTGCATGGGAGTTTGCCCAACCAGTCTACATGTGTTTTGTGGACTTGGAAAAGGCATTTGACCGTGTCCCTCGGGGAATCCTGTGGGGGGTACTCCGGGAGTATGGGGTACCGGACCCCCTGATAAGGGCTGTTCGGTCCCTGTACGATCATTGCCAGAGCCTGGTCCGCATTGCCGGCAGTAAGTCGAACCCGTTTCCAGTGAGAGTTGGACTCCGCCAGGGCTGCCCTTTGTCACCGATTCTGTTCATAACTTTTATGGACAGAATTTCTAGGCGCAGCCAGGGCGTTGAGGGGGTCCGGGTTGGTGGGCTCAGGATTGGGTCACTGCTTTTTGCAGATGATGTTGTCCTGTTTGCTTCATCAGGCCGTGATCTTCAGCTCTCTCTGGATCGGTTCGCAGCTGAGTGTGAAGCGGCTGGGATGAGAATCAGCACCTCCAAATCCGAGACCATGGTCCTCAGCTGGAAAAGGGTGGAGTACCCTCTCAGGGTTGGTAGCGAGATCCTGCCCCAAGTGGAGGAGTTCAAGTATCTCGGGGTCTTGTTCACGCGTGAGGGAAGAATGGAGCGTGAGATCGACAGGCGGATCGGTGCGGCATCCGCAGTAATGCGGGCGTTGCATCGGTCTGTCGTGGTGAAAAAGGAGCTGAGCCACAAGGCAAAGCTCTTAATTTACCAGTCGATCTATGTTCCTACCCTCACCTATGGTCATGAGCTATGAGTAGTGACCGAAAGAACGAGATCGCGAATACAAGCGGCTGAAATGAGTTTCCTCCGCAGGGTGTCTGGGCTCTCCCTTAAAGATAGAGTGAGAAGCTCAGTCATCCGGGAGGGGCTAAGAGTAGAGCCGCTGCTCCTCCGCATCGAGAGGAGTCAGATGAGGTGGCTCGGGCATCTGATCAGGATGCCTCCTGGACGCCTCCCTGGTGAGGTGTTCCGGGCACGTCTAACCGAGAGGAGGCCCCGGGGAAGACCCAGGACACGCTGGAGGGACTATGTCTCTCGACTGGCCTGGGAACGCCTTGGGATTCTCCCGGAAGAGCTAGAAGAAGTGGCCGGGGAGAGGGAAGTCTGGGCATCTCTGCTCAAGCTGCTGCCCCCGCTACCCAACCTTGGATAAGCGGGAGACAATGGATGGATGGATGGATGGAGTTCTGTTTTCTTTTTTACTATTCCAGGTTTACTTAGTTTAACTTCTGATTTCTGAATTTTGCCCTTGAATAGCATTTTGGACGTGTTTTCCTTCTCTTTACTTGTTATGTAAAACTTTTTGCCTCATCTTGCCTTTTTAACTATTTTAGGGCTTCTTTCTGTTTTGTGTATACATTTTGTGTTTTATAAAACTTTACTAAGTCACTCAAAACAGAGGTGAAAGACATTTTACATACGGTGAACATTCAAAGCAAATTTTTGTACTTTAAAAAATGTGAACAATATTTTCGGCATGTGCAGGCCAAAGCCTGTCTGTTGAGTTAGGGGTCGGGCCTATCTCTAGAAAGGCCAGTATAAGTCTTGGTCTGCCTTGTGTGCCTTTGCGGAACGTTTTCTCCCCTTTTTCCATGCTTGTGCCACCTTTTCACAACAGCTGTTTCCAGTTGCCAAGTTTGTTTTAAACTGAATGCGAGTGTCCTGATAAAAACCAAGATCCAGGCCTTTAATGACCTCTTAGGCACAGCCATCAGCAGTGTGTCTGTCTGTGAAGAGATTGTCGACCTCGTCGAGTGGTTTACTAACCTTGGTAGTGACATTCATGTCTCTGGTGACTCTTCCTATGAAGTCAGTAGACGGATTGGGAGAGCATGAGGGGTCATGAGGTCGCTGGATAGAGGTGTGTGGTACTCCTGATATATTAGCAAAAGGGCAAAGGTCCAATTCTTTAGAGTCCTGGAGCTTCCTGTCTTGCTATATGGTTGCGAGACATGGACGCTATCCAGGGACCTGAGACGAAGACTGGATTCCTTCAGTTCTGTGTCTCTTTAGTGAATCCTTGAGTACCGCTGGTTTGACTTTGTGTTAAATGAGCAGGTGCTCACGGAGTCCCGAATGAGGCACATTACCTGCATTGTGAGGGAGTGTCAGTTATGGCACTACGGCCATGTTGCGTGACTCCCCGATGGTGATCAGGCTTGCAGGATCCTCATTGCTGAGGACGTGAGCGGCTGGACCAGGCCAAAGGGATGCCCACATAACACCAGATACAGGGTCATTTCCGGAGGATGGGATTGGACTGCGTGCCTGCCTGGAGGGCTGCCAACAAGGACCCTGAGCTGTTTTGTTGTGTGGTGAGTGAGGCAGTGTGCTGTACCAGTGCATGCCCCCCACCCTGATGGACTGGAAGAAGAGAAGCTGTAAGCATGGTTACTGGTCTTCTTCCAGGTACTGGTGTTCTTGCCTAAAGATGCTGTGCCACTCCCATATTTGATTTCCAAATTTTATTTTTGGATTAGTGTTAGTGGCTTTAATGAAAGCACCTTTGCTGTATTTCTTGACCACGTCTTATCTCCCAATCCTCCATTGTAAAATTTTTACTGATTTAATTGTTTTTTCAGTGGGTACACCTGGAGGATGTGAGATAAGTCAATGCATGGGAGTTTATCACAAGTTAAGGGTCTCCCTAACCCACAAAGGGAATGGGTATGAAGATGCATGGGGGCTCTAAAATGATATACTTCTCAGGGTCCCAAAAGACTACAAATGGATCTGTTTGTGGCTGATATTGCTGGTCCTACAGGTTGTCACACACGTGCGATTGGGAGACATCTGAAAGACCTTAAGAATAGTACTACCACGCCAGACCAGGGAGTGGTGAGCTGCATTAACTCTCTTTCTCAATCTTCTGCAGACCATCCACGGGAAATCTTGCTACGAATCTCGCTCCGGTGCCACAAATGATACCATGGATGACGTCACTTCCGATATCAAAGACATCATTTTCGGTTCCAGCTCCAGTGATGACGTCACTTCTGGTCCTGGTCCCAGTGATGTCACTTCCGGTCTCAGGATTTAAAGCCGCCATCTTTTCCTATTATATTCAGCTCTGTTTTGGACTCAGACCTGTGAACACCACAATCAGTTTCTACCCATTTGCAGCCAAGGCACAATATACAGGTGGCTGCCCCATACCTTTTTATGTCTGTGGTCTGCTTTTGTGACAAGGTGTAAACTGAATTAATTGACCTGGATAACAGATGAATGAAGAAAATATCTGTTTAAATTTAATAAGATCACATGAAGGTAGAAATAAAAATGTATTAGGCCAGTTAGCAAGTGTGGGACATGGCCGGCCTTTTATCCCAGCCAATACCCCCAGGCCGCCAGGTGGAGCCCTGCTTGCAACATAGAGGCGCCCAGAGTTCCAGCAGGGCATCATGGACAGTGGAGTTTTTCATCACAGCCCTGCTGGATACCATGGAAACCTCCAGGGGACGCTGCAGGAGGGCCCAGAGACTATTATGTGCCCTATAACCTGGAAGTACGTCGTAGTCATAGCGACAGGAAGAATGATGTGCTTCCGGGGTGAAGAAGACGAGTTTTTATCTGACCCAGAAGTGTTCCAGGTCATGTGGACAGAGAGGGCGAAACACTGCCGGGTCAAGGACTATAAAAGGACTATGGGAAATCCCAGACGTCGAGCTGAGCTGGGTGGAAGGGTGGCAACGCGTCTGGGAGTGTGGAGGATTGTGATTATTGAGTATTGTAGTGATTATTGGTGATTTATGAGTATTGTGGAGTAGAGGGTGCTTTGTGCACGTTATTGTTCAAATGAAAATAATATTTGGACTTTTACCTGGTGTCTGAGGGTTCAAGAGGATGACAGCGCCCTCTCTCTGTCACACAAGAAAATGACTAAGTAACCCAGTTAGAAAGTGGGTGACATGCAGTAAAACATAAAGCGAGTGAGGCTGGAATTAAAACTTTTGATAGAGAGGGAAACTATTACAATGCTGGAGTCAAGATGATTGCTGCAGATATGAGAACATAGCAGACTGTAACAGAATCTGGGTGTAAAGCAATAAAGCCAAGCTGACGGGGTGGTTCGGTCAAATACGAGAGGAAAGATGGACCCTGGGTGCCTCCCACATTCCACTGTGAGAACCCTATCCCTAACCCTAACCCAGGTCAGACTGCAGACACATTTGTGCACTTACTCTACATCTTTGGGTAGCTTCTGGGAATGCTTCAGGTAGAAAAGGAGACTAAGACTGGAGTGACTTTGGTGTTTTCTGTTCAGGATGCAACCACAATTACTGTCATTAGACTCAGATAAGACAAAGTGAGGGTCAGTGCACGGAGACTTCAGCCAAGTGGGTTTAGGTTTATGCACAAATCTTAAGTCTGAGCAGCAGAAAGGTTGGTTTTGGCCATGTCGAAAGAATTGTCACACATAAGTAGGAGTCAGATACAAATTAAGCAAACAAGCTGTAGCTGCGTTTACCACAAATGACCAAAGTTCAGCAGCTCTAGTTTGCAAAATGGGATTCAGCAATAGCTTGACACATTGAAATGATCCCACAGACAAAATATCTTCGTTTATAAACTTGAGTAAAGATTCAAAGTAAAGCAGTTCACACAAAATAGAATGTAAGAGACGGCCGGGACGCCCCTGAGATAGAAGGATGGGGGAAGGCAGTTTTTGTACAACACTGCCTCCCCCAAAACACTAGATGGTGGCTGCCCTGGACTGCAGCAGTGCCCCAGATTCCCGCTGGGGACTATGGGACTTTGAGTTCAGCAACACAGCCCTGCTGGGTACCGTGGGTGCCGCCAGGGGACACTCTGGGAAGATGGTGGGAGAACAAATTCTCACCTAGCCTGGCAGTACTAATGAAGTACGACAACGGAAGACCCGAAGTACTTCCAGGTTGATTAAAAAGCTTTAATTCTCCGTCTGAGCTGGAAATGCGGCAAATCACAGCGATGGAAGAGTTGAAGCACTTCCGCGTCAAGAACTATATAAAGGACTGCTGAAGACCCAGCAAGCCAGCCGGAGTCGGGAAGAGTAGGACAGAGCTTGCTGGGAGGTGTGGAGGAGACAATGTGTTTATTATTATTATTATTATTATTATTTATTTCCTTGCCTGTTTATTGCGGCTGGAGTGCCTTGGAGGCACTGCTTAAAAGAAGAAAAATTAAAGATCTTCGTATTGCTTTTACCCCGTGTCTATGTCTGTCTTTTGGGTTTAATGGGGCAACAGCATCCCCAAGCATCTTACAAGAGAAAAGATTGGTATTGCAAGAAAACTTCTTTTTAAGAAAAGTTCTGTTTAAAGCTTAAAAATCTTGTTTCATTTCTTTACGTTCTCTCATACAGTTGAACCATTTCTAAACAGTCAGAAAACCGTCTGTCTATCCCATTTTTATGCTGTAAATGGGTCTTGCAGTCACTGCTTGCGCTGGGACCTGTTCTAAACAAACTGACTCAATTAACGCACTGCATCTTGGGGGGAAAGGCCATACCATTGTTTATGGCTAGGAAAGAAAATTCTATTCTATTCAAATTAAGCAAACACTAGTATGAGTTTAACTTAGAGCATTAACTTTCTAGGGCGGCACGGTGGTGCTGCTGCCTCGCAAGTTGGGAGATCTGGGGACCTGGGTTCGCTTCCCGGGTCTTCCCTGCGTGGAGTTTGCATGTTCTCCCCGTGTCTGCGTGGGTTTGCTCCGGTTTCCTCCCACAGTCCAAAGACATGCAGGTTAGGTGGATTGGCGATTCTAAATTGGCCCTAGTGTGTGCTTGGTGTGTGGGTGTGTTTGTGTGTGTCCTGCGGTGGGTTGGCACCCTGCCCGGGATTGCTTCCTGCCTTGTGCCCTGTGTTGGCTGGGACTGGCTCCAGCAGACCCCTGTGACCCTGTGTTCGGATTCAGTGGGTTGGAAAATGGATGGATGGATGGATTAACTTTCTAAGACTGGCTCTTATGCAAGCCTTTTGTGAAAACCAATATGTTAAGTCAAAGTCAAAATGAAGTTTCAGGGTTGTGTTGTATTCTTTGCTAATATTTGTATTAGATTTTTATTTTCATTTTAGTTTTGGACCTTTGATAATTTGTATTGTTCTGTTCTTCATTGCCATCATTTTGATTTCCTACTTTATTAATGAGCTCTGCCGTTGTAACGAATACCGTTGCTAGCAAAGCCGATCCCATTGCCATCCCATGGTTATTATTGATTGGCATTTCAACTCCCTTTACTGATTAAATTCTTTGAATTACCCATTCAAGTAAAATGATTAATTTGATTAGTTTGAGGGCGGCACGGTGGCACAGTGGGTAGCGCTGCTGCCTCGCAGTTGGGAGATCTGGGGACCTGGGTTCGCTTCCCGGGTCCTCCCTGCGTGGAGTTTGCATGTTCTCCCCGTGTCAGCGTGGGTTTCCTCCGGGCGCTCCGGTTTCCTCCCACAGTCCAAAGACATGCAGGTTAGGTGGATTGGCGATTCTAAATTGGCCCTAGTGTGTGCTTGGTGTGTGGGTGTGTTTGTGTGTGTCCTGCGGTGGGTTGGCACCCTGCCCAGGATTGTTTCCTGCCTTGTGCCCTGTGTTGGCTGGGATTGGCTCCGGCAGACCCCCGTGACCCTGTGTTTGGATTCAGCGGGTTGGAAAATGGATGGATGGATGATTAGTTTGATTCATCAACAGGATCCAGGGCCGGTTGCAGTAAAAAAAACATTCATGTCAGGGGTCCACTCTGAATAAATGGCATAGCAAATATATAAACGAGTAGTTCATATTTAATAAATGACACATTAAACATGTTAATTCACATCATATAACATTGTCCTGTTTGAAAACACAGAGTTAAAATACATTATTAAAATAAAATGACACATTACTGAATCAAACGAATGAGAATCGAGCGCCCCATTCTTGGGTAATGATTCAATTAGTGAATCAAATCAATGGGAACTGTGCACCTCACTCTCGGGTAATGACTCTTTTCATGGCTCAGATGAATGAAAATCATGTGCCTCATTCTCAGGTAAAGATTCACTTAGTGCAGGGGTGCTCAACTCCAGTCCTGGATGGCCGCGGTGGCTGCAGGTTTTCATTCTAACCCTTTTCTTAATTAGTGACCTGTTTCTTTTGAATTCATTTTAATTGACTTGCTCTTGAAGACTCAGACCCCTCAATTGTTTCTTTTTCCTTAATTAGCAGTCACACAATAATGAGATACAAAATGAGCCAAAACAGGACCCGCAAACTGTGTCCATCATACAATATCTGAAAATAAAGAAAGATGAACATCTCAGGAATGCTGATCAGCGCTTAGAAAAAAAAAAAAAAAAAATTTTGGAAATGTCTGCTATTGCACAATGAGAGCGGCAACAAGCCATGGAATAAAAGAACAAGTTTAATTAACAACAAGACTCGGCACCTCATTAAGCAATTGTTTGGAGTGAAATTGGTTGGAGTTTGAGGCCCTGACTTAGTTGGTCTTCTGTTGGTTCACTTCACATTTCACTTCTGTTTGGGTGCCATTTAAGGAAAGAAATGAAACCATTCAGAGGAATGATAAAGTAAGTCGGGGGAACAAATCTCAAAAACCAAGTCAATTAAAAATAATTCAAAAGAAGTAAATTAGCAGCAAAAACAGATCACTAATTAAAAAAAGGGTTAGAATGAAAACCTGCAGCCACTGTGGCTCTCCAAGACTGGAGTTGGGCACCCCTGACTTAGTGAATCAAAATAAATGAGAATTGTGCACCTCATTCTTGGATAGTGGTTCTTTTTGTGGATGAAATGAATGAGAATCATGCGTCTGATTCTCAGGTAATTATTCAGTTTGTAAATCAAATGAATAAGAATCATGTGCCTCATTCTTGATTAATTTCAAAGTTCAAATAAATTAGAATTGTGTGCCTCTTTCTCGGGTAATCACTCAGTTTACAAATCAAAATGAGTCAGAATTGCGCATCTCTTTCTCAGTGAATGATTAATTTCATTAATCAAGTGAATTAAAATTATACACCCCATTTTCAGGTAATGGTTAAATTTCCAAATCATATGAACAAGAATGTGTACCTTTTTCTCAAGTAATTATTCAATTTGTGAACCAAATGAATAAGAGTTGTGCACCTCATTCTCGGGTAATGATTCAACTAGTGAATCAAATCAGTGGGAATTGTGTGCCTCATTATTGGGTAATGATTCACTCCTCTCAGGACTACCCAAAAAAGACATCAATCGATTGCAACGAGTGCAGAATGCAGCTGCTAGAATCTTAACTAGGAAAAGAAAATCCAAGCACATTTCTCCAATTTTGATGTCACTACACTGGTTACCTGTGTCATTTAGAACTGACTTTAAAATCCTGCTTATGGTCTACAAAGCCTTAAATAATCTCACTCCATCTTATATATCAGAATGTCTGTCACCTTACACTCCAAATTGTAACCTTAGATCCTCAAATGAGTGTCTGCTTAGAATTCCAAGAGCTAAACTCAAAAGAAGTGGTGAGGCGGCCTTCTGCTGTTATGCACCTAAAATCTGGAATAGCCTGCCAATAGGAATGTGCCAGGCTGATACGGTGAACTTTAACATGGCTTTCTCATAGCTTCATTTTAGTTTAATCCTGATGCTCTGTATATTCAATTAATTATCATTATTATTCATGATGGCTCCAAAATCCGTACTAACCTCTACTTTCTCTTCTGTTCTTTTTCCGGTTTTCTGTGGTGGCGACCTGCGCCACCACCACCTAATCAAAGCACCATGATGTCCCTACATTGATGGATTACACGACCAGAAGTCCACATGAACGTCATCAACAAGTTCTTCCATGAGAACCCTGAATATAATGAGGACTGATTGAGGTCATTTATGTTAGGTAGAATACAGTTTACAATACAATACAGTTTATTTTTGTATAGCCCAAAATCACACAGGAAGTGCCGCAATGGGCTTTAACAGGCCCTGCCTCTTGACAGCCCCCCAGCCTTGACTCTCTAAGAAGACAAGGAAAAACTCCCAAAAAAACCTAGTAGGGAAAAATGGAAGAAACCTTGGGAAAGGCAGTTCAAAGAGAGACCCCTTTCCAGGTAGATTGGGCATGCAGTGGGTGTCAAAAGAAGGGGGTCAATACAATACAATACAGTACAGTACACAGAACAATTTCTCAATATAGTAAGAAATAAAAAAATATAAATTTTAGAAGTACAGAGCAGAATTTAACAGTAGATGATATATCCCATAATAAGATTTGTATTTGTATAGAGTCCTGGAGACCTCATCCTTCAAGCTGCCTCCCCCATTTGGCCATTCCACAGCTGAAACAGTGCTGGGCCAGCCAATCCGATGAAAGGACCCCTCTTTCCCATGATTCCTGCGATCCTCCATCTGGGATGACTTTTCCTTAGGCAGGCAAAACAACTTGGCAGGTGGGCCGTGGCACCAAGTGCCACATTTGAGTACCGAGAAGAAAAACAGAATAAGTGAGGGTTATTATACAATTATAACTGTCATGTTACTTATGTTTAAGTGCTAATGACTAACAACAGAGATGCAGTCTGTACAGTTAATCAGCAGCTCTAGTCATGATATGCTAAACTGAAGTAGTGAGTCTTCAGCCGGGATTTAAAAGCTGAGACCGAAGGGGCATCTCTTATAGTAGCAGGCAGACCATTCCACAGTTTAGGGGCCCTGTAACTAAAAGCTCGACCTCCCACTGTTATTTTATTAATCCTTGGAATCATAAGCAGACCAGCATCTTGATATCTTAATGTGCGCTCTGGTTTGTAAGTCATGATAAGTTCAGACAAGTAAGCCGGACCTCGACCATTTAAAGCTTTATATGTTAAAAGAAGGATTTTGAAATCTGCCCTAAACTTAACCGGGAGCCAGTGTAAGGATTTAAGAACTGGAGTTATATGTTCGTATTTTCTTGTTCTTGTAATAATTCTTGCAGCCGCATGTTGGATTAACTGGAGGCTGTATAAAGAACAGTTTGAACATCCAGTGAACACCGCATTGCAGTAGTCAATCCTACTAGAGATAAATGCATGAATTAGTTTCTCAGAATCCTGTTTATTTAAAAAGCGCCTTAATTTCCTAACATTTTTAAGATGGAAGAAACATGTTTTGGACAACTTTGTAATATGCGCTTTAAATGACATGCTAGAATCAAAGATAACTCCTAGATTGCGGGCTGACTCAGTAAAATTGACTGGGATTCCCACTGAGTTCAATGATGCCTAGAGGGGGCTGGCTGGTCTCGTGGCTTGGATCCCCTGCAGATTTTGGTTTTTTTTCTCCAGCCGTCTGGAATTTTTTTTGGTTTTTCTGTCCTCCCTGGCCATCGGATCTTACTCTTATTCTATGTTAATTAGTGTTCCCTTATTCTAGTTTTTATTTATTTTGTCTTTTTTATCTTTCTTCATCATGTAAAGCACTTTGATTTGCATTGTTTGTATGAAAATGTGCTATAGAAATAAATGTTGTTGATTCAGTTCACAGTTCAAATGAATGAGATTTTTGCTTCTCTATGTGAAGTAATGGTTCAGTTTGTGAATCAAATGAATGAGAATTGCGTGCCACTTTCTCGGGTAATGATTCGGTTTACAAATCAAATGAGCAAGAATTTGAGACAGTCTCACCATGCCTTACTAATATTAGGGACATGTTTTAATGTCTGCTAATGTCACCATTTCCATTAATCTTGCTGCCCAACCCTAACAAAGGCAAATGATAGTCGTGCAGATTTGTCTAAATATCGACTTTCTTCTAACCCTCTTTTTATCCCTAAAGATCCGCAGAAGGATGTTGACTTGCAGCTTCAGCCTTATTTAATTTCAAATGAGTTATATGAAGTCTTTCAGTCTGGCGTTTGAGACTTCCACAGTCCTGGGACCACAAAGGTTAGGGCTGTGTAGCAGAAGGTCCAGGCTGATGCTACTTTTGGTCCCATTGACCATGGCATTCTATTGCATCATTTGAGGAGTTCTGAAATCTGTGGTACTGTACTAGAGTGGAACACTTGTTATTTTGCTGAATGGAAGGAAAATATTACTATAGGGAAACATACAATCCAAGCTGTGTCTGTTTACTTCTGGAGTTCCCCAGGGGTTGGTACTCGGTCCTATTATATTTTTGATCTATCTTCTGCCCCAGGCCATGTATTTTCATTGTTATGTGGATGACACACACATTTATCTCCAGACCTCTCCTAATAATTGTGCTGTAGTAACTAAAGTCACTGTAAAACGGGAGTCAGTAGAGACTGCAATCACAATGATACTGCAATAGTGCAGAGCAGGAGTTAAGCTATAAGATACCCAGGTGGCAGGTAAACTGGCTATACTATCATTGCCCATGACGATAGGCCTCTGTTGATAAAGGGCTGCATGCCATAATTTTTGGTTTGGAGTCACAAACATAATGACTTTTGTGATAACAGTGCAAGTCCATGACACTAGGGGATAGTGAGAAGCATGTCTGGGATCCCCTATGCCATTTAATGATAAGAGAGAGATTTTTTAATCTGATAGCTGTGTCCCAGCTCCTCAATATGATGGTTAGGAGTACCGAGAGTTACCTGTTCTTTATCTATAAGTTTCGGGGAAGCTGAAACTGTTGGAAGGTAACCACATTATACTTGGGGTTATTGCTGGAAAGAAACAAGAAATGGGATAGAAAGATGAAGGCAATCAAACAGTTCTAATGGAGCAGTGTAAAATATGGCAAAATGGTATGAGGCCTCTATAGAACCCATAAAACAGGCTAGGGCCTTCCATAGCATACCTAGAATAGGCCTCACCCAAGGGAGTCTGATTCCAAACTCTACTGGCAGGCTTCTGCCTCTCCGTCCCAAAAATGGGGAAAGGGCTATTAATTTTCTAAAACACCTTAAAATATTTAAAATGTACACCAAGGAAGAAGAAAAGCTGTAAAAATACACATTTGAATTGAGAAACAAGTCCACAAAGACTATTCATAAATTAAGAATTTATTTATATAAACAAAAGAAAAACCCAAAATGGCGAAAAGGGCAAAATAAGGCTTAAAAAGTCCAAATCCAAGAACAGAAGCAATAATCCAAAAGGTCAGAAAATCCAATAATCACAAGAAATAGAATCACTCTCCAGACATAAATGAGACACTGAACTCCCCAGTCCAGATAATATACAGTCTGTGGGCGATCCCCATCTTTTGTGGTTCCACCCATGAAACACAAGCAACACAGAAAAGCACAGAAGCCCAATACATCGATATTATGCTAAGTTCCTGTTTAGTCTTTCTTGTGTGTGTTCAGACTATAGTGTCTGTGTATATATACGAGGGATGTTCAAAAAGTTTCCACACTTTTATATTTTCGTTGTAGATAGTGAAGGCTGGAGGAATAGTAATTGGTCGCGTCTGAGAGTGTCATGTGACTAGTTCTGTCTGGCAAGCAGGCTGCTCTTGCAATTTAGTATAAGAGTTGTCACCCTGTGCTGAAGATGGCTGTGAAATGTATAAATTGTACCAAAGAGGAACAGTGTTGTGTCGTATGCTTTTTGTGGGCAGAAGATGAGCAGGGAGCACAAATTCATCTCTGCATGTCTGCTCAGTATGGGGATGAAGTTCTCTCTTGTATAGTCGTCTATGAGTGGATTGAAATGTTCCAAAATGGCCGTACTAGTGTGACAGATACAGAGCGCTATGGACGTCCAGCTAAAGCCATGGGATGATGATGTGAAAGCAGTGGTGCATCAGTGGCTACACGCTCAACCAAAAACATTGTTTGCTGATGGCATTAAAAAGTTGGTATATATATTATGGACGCTAGAGGTCACTGTTGCCCCTTTAAACCCAACAGACAGACCCTCAGGACACCAGGTAAAAGCACTAAGAAGTATTTTAATACTTTGTCTTCTTTGTTTAGTGCCCCTAAGCACCACAGCCACAAATAACAGGCAAGTAATAATAATAATAATACACACAAGTCTCTCTCTCTATATCTCTTCCACACCTCACAGCAAGCTTTGTCCTACTCCTCCCTACTCTGGCTCACTTGCTGGGTCTTCAGCAGTCCTTCGTATAGTTCTTGACCTGGAAGTGCTTCTTCTTCTGTCCACATGACTCCTCAGCACTTCCGGGTCAAATGGAGAATTAAAGTTCTTTAATCAGCCCGAAAGTACTTCGGGGCTTCCCTTGTTGTGACTTCCTAATACTTCCGAGCTATAAGGGAAGCACAAAGCATGCCCTATGGGAATCCGGAGCACTGCTATACTCCAGAGGAGGTGCCATCTAGTGCCTTGGGAGAGGCAGTGTCCAAAAGTAGCTGCCTTCCCCCATCCTTCCATTCTCAGGGCGTCTCGGCTGGGTTGAGCTGCCGGCCATCCCTTACAATATTTTTATATATATAAAAGTTTGGGAACCCCCCTCAGCCTGCATAATAATTTACTCTACTTTCAACAAAAAAAATTACAGTGGTATGTCATTAATTTCCTAGGAACATCTGAGTACTGGGGTGTTTTCCAAACAAAGATTTTTAGTGAAGCAGTATTTAGTTGTATGAAATTAAATCAAATGTGAAAAACTGGCTGTGCAAAAATTTGGGTCCCCTTGTAATTTTGCTGATTTGAATGCATGTAACTGCTCAATACTGATTACTGGCAACACCAAATTGGCTGGATTAGCTTGCTAAGCCTTGAACTTCATGGACAGATGTGTCCAATCATGAGATATAATATGAGGTGGTCAATTACAAGCTGTGCCTCCCTTTGACTCTCCTCTGAAGAGTAACAGCATGGGATCCTCAAAGCAACTCTCAAAAGATCTGAAAATAAAGATTGTTCAGTCTCATGGTTTAGGGGAAGGCTACAAAAAGCTATCTCAGAAGTTTAAACTGTCAGTTTCAATGTAAGGAATGTAATCAGGAAATGGAAGGCCACATGCACAGTTGCTGTTAAACCCAGCAGGTCTGGCAGGCCAAGAAAAATACTGGAGCGGCATATGCGCAGGATTGTGATAATGGTTACAGACAACCCACAGATCACCTCCAAAGACCTGCAAGAACATCTTGCTGCAGATGGTGTATCTGTACATCGTTCTACAATTCAGCTCAATTTGCACAAAGAACATCTGTATGGCAGGGTGATGAGAAAGAAGCCCTTTCTGCACTCACGCCACAAACAGAGTCGCTTGTTGTATGCAAATGCTCATTTAGACGAGCCAGATTCATTTTGGAGCAAAGTGCTTTGTACTGATGAGACAAAAATTGAGTTATTTGGTCATAACAAAAAGTGCTTTGCTTGGTGGAAGATGAACACTGCATTCCAAGAAAAACACCTGCTACCTACTGTCAAATTTGGTGGAGGTTCCATCATGCTGTGGGGCTGTGTGGCTAGTTCAGGGACTGGGGCCCTTGTTAAAGTCGAGGGTCAGATGAATTCAACCCAACATAAACACATTCTTCAGGATAATGTTCAAGCATCAGTCACAAAGTTGAAGTTACGCAGGAGTTGGACATTCCAACAATACAATGAACCAAAACACAGTTTGAAATCTACAAAGGCATTCATGCAGAGGGAGAAGTACAATGTTCTGGAATGGCCGTCACAGTCCCCTGACTTGAATATCATCGAAATCTATGGGATGATTTGAAGCAGGCTGTCCATGCTCGGCAGCCATCAAATTTAACTGAACTGGAGAGATTTTGTATGGAAGAATGGTCAAAAATACCTCCATCCAGAATGCAGACACTCATCAAAGGCTATAGGAGGCATCTAGAGGCTGTTAGATTTGCAAAAGGAGGCTCAACTAAGTATTGATGTAATAACTCTGTTGGGGTGCCCAAATTTATGCACCTGTCTAATTTTGTTATGATACATATTGCATATTTTCTGTTAATCCAATAAAGTTAATGTCACTTCTGAAATACTACTGTCTCCATAAGGCATGTCATATATTAAAAGGAAGTTGCTACTTTGAAAGCTCAACAAACGATAAACAGAAATTCAAAGAATTAAGAAGGGTTCCCAAATTTTTTCAAATGACTGTATATATATAAATCTGTTCATATGTATTTTATATAGTGCCTTTCATATCTATCTATCTATCTATCTATCTATCTATCTATCTATCTATCTATCTATCTATCTATCTATCTATCTATCTATCTATCTATCTATCTATCGTGCCCGCTTTGTACATCTAGCTATTTCCAGAAATCTATAATGTAAATAATAAATAGAACAATCCTAACAAAAGTTAAATATTCATTTTCAAGCTCAACTTTTAATTTATAGTTAAATGTCCCAAGAACTGTGACATTCTTACCTACTTAAAAACAGTAAACAGAAAAAATGATGTCATGACCATTCAAAATCATCCAGTTCCAAAACATGTGGAAGCCAAGACTGGGTCAGCATGAGAAAGCTGACTGGTAGCTGATGGAAAGCCATTCCAACTGGAGCACAAAATTGCATTCTTGCACCCCAAATTTTCTGTATGGTTATTCCATCAGGGGCCAATCACAGACAGTGGCATTAGGACGAGGCGGTTTTAGAGGCTTAAGCCCCTGATCTATTGTGCCAACCCCCTGAACTTTTTGTCCTTTTATTTTTTGTTCTCCCCCAGCCAAAAATGTATGTCATCAACATCAAAATTCCAAGTACCCCCCCCCCCATCCCCACCATCTCTTTGACGTTCTGAATGCATTATATTCAAGTACATGAAAGTCCTATGTGGACTGCCCCCCCCACCAAATCCTCAACATTATAGGTGTCTGTGAACTTGCTTGAAATTCCAACTCACCTCTCTTTGCATTTGTACTCAGCGTAAGAGAACAGAACAGACCACAATAAAGAGTTTGGGCACCACCCTGGTGACCCTATATAACCAAAGTTCAGCAAACACAAAACAAACACAAAATAATCATGAAAAATGTCTTTCCAGATTCAAGTTCTCCATTGAAATGCCTGAAGATGGCGGATCTTCGAGTCTTAAGTCCTTGCGACATTAAAAGGTGATTCCAGGTGGATGGAGGCCGGAAGTGATGTCAGAGGTGCTACGTCTGCCAATCTTCTGGTCTGTAGAGTAACGAAAAGAAAAGGCATCAGCACACAGCGCCAACCCCTGGAGCGGTGGGTTATTACCATTACTACAACCCTTCAAATGTTCCCTATGCACAAGTGTGTGACATCAGATAGCCATTAAAGGGGGCCAAAGACCCCAATGCAATCAAAACTTAGAAACGCCCTGATCATTGCTCTAAACAAAATAGCAAAAGCAAACCATCCTTCTCATTGTCTGTGACTTTGCTGCTCTGAAAAAAGAAAAGTTTTGAAATCAGCCCCAAACTGGAAGATAACGTGAATGCTTAAGAGCGGCAGGCGATGACCCTTGCAGGAGCATTTGTGAAACCTACAAGTATTTGGGTGTACTCAGTATGTGACCTGCCATTTGCAGTTCTACTAGGAAGAAGTGCATGTATTACCGTCTGTGTAGTTTACACACTAAAACATCTAACATAACATCACATCCTCAAACCCACCTAATCCAATTCAAACTCAGCAGCTCTCAGTGTAAGACAACAGACAGCCCTGGATGAAGCACCACTCCATTGTGGACAGTGCTAGGAGCAGCCACAGTGTTTAAAGTCACTAATATTAGTATTACTGTCATTATTAGTAATAGTGCTGGTAGTAATATTAACATTAGTAGTGTCACACACGTATGCGCATGGGAGGTAGCTAAAGGGCTCATGAAAAGATGATTCCACGCTGGACCAGGGGATGGCAGAGCACACTAATCCTTCCTCTTTTTCCTGTCCAGACCGAACACAGGAAATTCCACCTGGACTTGATGACATCACTTTCTGGGCCTGAATGACATCACTTCCGCTTCCTGCCCAGACAATGTCATTTTCCCCTGCCCAGCTTTAAAACCGCCACGTGTCTGTCTACCTGCCAATTCTGTTTCGGACTGCTGTCTGTAAGACTTTAGACTTTTTTTGACAGCCAAATTCAAGCATACACGTGGCTACGCCCAAACCTTTTTGCTGTGTGGTGTGAGTCTTTTTACAGTAATTACAATGTTATACTTTGTTAGTATTAATTTAATTAGCAATAAAAATAGTAGCAGAATAAGCAGCGACAATATTACAAGTATTGTTATCGCTATTAGTAGTAGTAAAATGACCATTAGTAGTACAGCACTTAATATTTTTATTACTCTTGTTCAGTGTTGTTGTGCAAGTTCACACACTTCATAAGAACTCACTCAAAATTCACTCAACACGGATTAAAATGAATAAATTTACGTTAATAGTTCACCATTTCATATTTTGAACTAGTTCATGTTTCATTCATTTTGTATTTTTAAGGAGTGAGATATAAATGACCCATGAGTTTACTTTATCCAATATTGCATGTCTTATATTAGGATATTACAGTGCTCTTGAATAAAACACAATAATTATGAAGACTTTTGTTATTTAAATACACTTTACTGAGTTATACCCAGCAACAAACATGTATAACCATACATGCTGATATCTTCCTGGTCAAAAAAGAAATTAAATAGATGCAAGTAGCCATATAAATTAACGCTCTATTTCCAGCTGTGTGACACAAATGGTGACTGTGGAGCCAGCGTGTAGGTGAACCAAGAGCAGCGTTTGGGGGTGGCATTTGGGGCAACCGCCCCAGGCCCTGTGCCAAAGGGGGCCCCGCTTTTGAGGTCCGTGCATCCCATTCGAGTGGATTTGTCAAATTATATTCTCCAGTTATATTTTAATAAAGTCCGCGTTTTATCTTGCAAAAATTTAGCTGAATACTGTAATGAGAAAATCCGGTGTATGTTAACATTATTTTTATTAAATTCGCTCGCAAGGTTATACAGTTCACACATATCGGTAATGATGTTTGACGTAACAGGCCCCGCGTGGGGTTGGTCAGCCCTAGGCCCCACACACCCCTAAAGCCGCCTCTGAGGTGAACTAGCCCGTTACGCTGCCAGTCAAATTATGCTGCCAGTCAAAATTCACATTGCATGTCCAATGGGGAAAAATAAAAAGTGGCCTCACGAAGTACAATGTTTTCCCAAAAGCAAAAGCAGAGCTTCACCGCGTGCTTGTGTCACAAGCAGGCAGACACAGACAGGGCCTATTTGATTTTACGTTATTTTTTCCGATTACAAATAAATGGCAAAAAATTCGTACGAAATGACTGTTTGTAAAAATCCACTATTTGTGCTTATCCGAATACCGTATTTGGATCTGACTCCACCCCTGCATTACAGGGTAAGGCAAAACGTTTAATCTGGACTTAAACTATATCCAGAATGTCACATAAAACTGAACTACCGTATATACTCAGGTATAAGTCAGGTCTTGAAACCTGAAAAGTCGATCATAAATCAGACCCCGACTTATACGCCTGTTTACAAATGCGACACTTAATTTTTTTTTTCTCGCACCAGTTTCTCAGACGCATCGAATTTTGTTGCAGCAGCGCAGTTACCAATTTCTTTAGCTACTTCAACGACATTTAATTTAAAACCAGCTTCATATTTTCTTCTGATCGAACACTCTATTGTAGATAAGGGATGCTCTTACGATAAAGAGGTATGAGGGTGTGAGATACAAAATACACAGATCAGCACAAACATTGCTTCGGAATAGTTTGGGTATTACTGTGTGGTCACGTAGGCACAATAGAGAGAGTGAGGTTAGGAGCAGAGCTGATACAGTGCATTGCCAAACCCACATAGAAAAACAAGGCAGTGTTCTCCATGGTTACTCTCTCAGGTGGGTGTTAGCATATCATAATCTCTTGGACCAATAGTGTGAGTTTTCCACATTCAACTTATACGACCGACATTATAAAATACCAAAAATTACACGATAAAATCAAGTCCCAACTTATCCGCGGGAGAAATGATCCGCATGTATATACGGTAGCTCACATTCAACTTCTTCACTTGCAAATACAGTGGTGTGAAAAACTATTTGCCCCCTTCCTGATTTCTTATTCTTTTGCATGTTTGTCACACAAAATGTTTCTGATCATCAAACACATTTAACCATTAGTCAAATATAACACAAGTAAACACAAAATGCAGTTTTTAAATGATGGTGTTTATTATTTAGGGAGAAAAAAAATCCAAACCTACATGGCCCTGTGTGAAAAAGTAATTGCCCCCTTGTTAAAAAATAACCTAACTGTGGTGTATCACACCTGAGTTCAATTTCCGTAGCCACCTCCAGGCCTGATTACTGCCACAACTGTTTCAATCAAGAAATCACTTAAATAGGAGCTGCCTGACACAGAGAAGTAGACCAAAAGCACCTCAAAAGCTAGACATCATGCCAAGATCCAAAGAAATTCAGGAACAAATGAGAACAGAAGTAATTGAGATCTATCAGTCTGGTAAAGGTTATAAAGCCATTTCTAAAGCTTTGGGACTCCAGCGAACCACAGTGAGAGCCATTATCCACAAATGGCAAAAACATGGAACAGTGGTGAACCTTCCCAGGAGTGGCCAGCCGACCAAAATTACCCCAAGAGCGCAGAGACGACTCATCCGAGAGGTCACAAAAGACCCCAGGACAACGTCTAAAGAACTGCAGGCCTCACTTGCCTCAATTAAGGTCAGTGTTCACGACTCCACCATAAGAAAGAGACTGGGCAAAAACGGCCTGCATGGCAGATTTCCAAGACGCAAACCACTGTTAAGCAAAAAGAACATTAGGGCTCGTCTCAATTTTGCTAAGAAACATCTCAATGATTGCCAAGACTTTTGGGAAAATACCTTGTGGACTGATGAGTCAAAAGTTGAACTTTTTGGAAGGCAAATGTCCCGTTACATCTGGCGTAAAAGGAACACAGCATTTCAGAAAAAGAACATCATACCAACAGTAAAATATGGTGGTGGTAGTGTGATGGTCTGGGGTTGTTTTGCTGCTTCAGGACCTGGAAGGCTTGCTGTGATAGATGGAACCATGAATTCTACTGTCTACCAAAAAATCCTGAAGGAGAATGTCCTGCCATCTGTTCGTCAACTCAAGCTGAAGCGATCTTGGGTGCTGCAACAGGACAATGACCCAAAACACACCACCAAATCCACCTCTGAATGGCTGAAGAAAAACAAAATGAAGACTTTGGAGTGGCCTAGTCAAAGTCCTGACCTGAATCCATTTGAGATGCTATGGCATGATCTTAAAAAGGCGGTTCATGCTAGAAAACCCTCAAATAAAGCTGAATTACAACAATTTTGCAAAGATGAGTGGGCCAAAGTTCCTCCAGAGCGCTGTAACAGACTCATTGCAAGTTATCACAAATGCTTGATTGCAGTTATTGCTGCTAAGGGTGGCCGAACCAGTTATTAGGTTCAGGGGGCAATTACTTTTTCACACAGGGCCATGTAGGTTTGGATTTTTTTTTCTCCCTAAATAATAAACACCATCATTTAAAAACTGCATTTTGTGTTTACTTGTGTTATATTTGACTAATGGTTAAATGTGTTTGATGATCAGAAACATTTTGTGTGACAAACATGCAAAAGAATAAGAAATCAGGAAGGGGGCAAATAGTTTTTCACACCACTGTACATTACATTAAGTTCAAAATTCTGTACAATGAATGCACTCTTTTGAAATGGTTAACACACAACACTGCTCTTGTTAGTAGTAGTAATAAAAAGACTAATAGCAGCTTCAGCATTTTATGGATCTTCAAATCTCGACTTGATATTAGTTTGAACAATCAAGGTGGAAAAGAAGGATGAGCTTCTTGCGCTGAATGGTCTGTTCTCATCACAGTCATTCGAATGTTCTAATTTGCAGCAACAATATTATTATTAATAGCAGTAGTAGGACTAGCAGTAGCATTACACTTTATTATAGCTATTAGTAGTAGACGTATCTCAAATGACATTCCAGTAGTGGCATTCAGGGTAGCAGCAGGACAGCAGAACAGCAGGTACCACCCCAGCCTCACAGCTGCTGCCCCCTAGTGGCTGAGGTGCTGCACTTCAAAGCAGAGGGCTTTTGTCTCCGTGTCTGAAAGTTCTGGTACTCTGCTCCACGTCCATATTTGTGGGGTGGTTTGGGATGGTGTTCACTGTAGAAAGGCACTTTTTAAAAGTATTTTGATGATTTTGTATGTAGTTGTGCGTGTTCCTAGTCGAGTGATGATGTCGACTGCCCTGAAGCGAGTGTTTGCAAGCGTCCTGTTAAGAAATGAAAAGTCGTTCCGTGCCGTTTACTGCTTTCTTCAGCCAGGATACATGGCGGTCACACAGGTCAAGAAAGACTGGATTTACAAAGTGGAAGGACGCTTGTCATACTCCTGATTCCTATTGCTGCAGTGCACATCATCAAATGATTGCTTTTCCTTCATATTGTCAGGCTACTCCAAGTCCTACTTAGTGTCTGTCATCTGTATTCTTCTCTCTTTTTGTACAACAGACTTTTTAACATTTTTAATAGTTTCTGAGGTCAGTCTGTAGGAATTTTGTTAACTTTTATTTTCCTTATTTAGTTGTTCCTGAGTTCTGCTGACACATATCTTTGTCAATGACAATTTTTTTCATCATTACCTTATCCTTTGACCATCTTCCATGATGGTATTCATCTGCCTTGTTTTCTGCCTCCCACTTTCACTTTTATCTTCCAGTATAAGACTCAATGCCTAGTGCAATTTCATCATTGGGGTCTTTTATTTTTCTTTTACATTGCTATCTTCAAGGAATAAATGCCTGTGTTATGCAGATAGATAGATAGATAGATAGATAGATAGATAGATAGATAGATAGATAGATAGATAGATAGATAGATAGATAGATAGATAGATAGATAGATAGATAGATAGATAGATAGATAGATAGATAGATAGAAATAAAACACAGGCTTAAGATGCAACATAGACACAGGGTCCCACTACACAATATAAGGAGAAATATATAATAGTAATATGAAAAATAATATACTATTGACTTAAAAGAGGTCTCTTTTTCTTTAAGAGCATCACTGAAATGAATGTATATGTATTTTAAAAAGTATATGCTTACCACAAAAGGAATTTCACTGAGAACATGCAATTGTAACACCCAGTGCTCCAACACTCCGCATGCCAAACGATAAACATAACTGAACCTCCATTTTTTGAATCAGCCTCTATTCCTGCTTAGCAGGGTACCAGAAACCATCCTAAATCAAAGTCATGCTCGTTCCTGCAGTCACTCATGCCAAGCAAAACAGGAAGCAAAAATTATTTGAATATAAATCCCTTATAATGTTAGGGGAAAGTGGAGTTTTGCAATTATATAGTGCCTCTCACATCTATCTATCTATCTATCTATCTATCTATCTATCTATCTATCTATCTATCTATCTATCTATCTATCTATCTATCTATCTATCCTTACTAACTTTCTGCTATATAGTGCCTTTCTTGTCTATCTAATCATTAGCATTTACCAATATATATATATAATGCCAATCCATTACCTTTCTGAAGCAGCGCAGTACAACTTTAGACTCAGGTGATGTTGTGGTAATTATGATCATCGTCATCATCATCATCATCATCATCCAAGCATACATGTAAACATTTACCCATTTAACCCCCCCCCCCCCCCCCCCCCCCCCTTCAAACACTCACACACACGCACAGAAGCCCACACACGCGCTTCCCCTTTAAGGCACCGTGACGTCACCCCGATGCAGGGCTCTCCGAGCTGTGCATGAAAGCGTCTCAAGCTCTGCCCGCTTCATCTGGAGGAGCCGCTTTGTCAATGGGGAGGAATTTAAAAAGGGGATAACGTTAAATAACACGGCAAAGAAGAAACGGTAATGGCAAGAAGTCCGTGATGCTGGGGCAGGAGGATATGGTCGGCTAAAGATTCGGAACGTCTTCTTTTATTTATTTATTTATTTCCAGATTTTTTTTCCCGCAGGCATCCGCTATCCCTAAATCAGCGAGCGAGGCGATCATGTCATCAGCAGCGAGCACAAAGCACTGTGTGTGTGAGATTTGTTGTGCGGTGGCTTTTTTACGAATTGGCTGAAAACACAGCAAGTGCGGAAGGGGGAAAAGGGTGTCAGAGAAAACGGCACAGACGGACAAACGGTGGTTGCAATAATGACCGACAGACAGAAGAGTGTACATGGAGAGAGCGCATTGAGCTTGGATTTATAAAGAGGACGCTACCGATCAGAGGAGAGATCCGCTCGCTTGCATATCTTCGTTGAGTCTATTCATGTATTTTTTTCAGGGGAGGCGGGTGGCCGCTGGAATGCATTTGAAATTCAGATGATCACTCTGGATGGGGTGGGGGGGGAGAAGAACGACTGAATAAAGTCGAGATGTCGCACGGATTGCTTTTCTTAGCAAGTGAAGAATGTCCAGATATGTTTTTTAAATGCTCGGGTCAGGTGTTGGCTTGGCTACAAATAAAAACCCAGCTGCTGCTTTCTGCAACACAGGAGGGGGGTTTGGAGCAGAACTAAAACGATATATCGATAAATACAAAAAACGAGGAAGATTTTCCCCAAACCCCCCAAACTAACCCCCGCCCCCCTCCCCCCCCCCCAATCAAATTTTTTTTTAAAATTTTAAATCCAGTATAGGATGACAACAGTATCGATGCGTCTGGAAATCCTTTAAGGAATATGACGAGTCTTCATCGAAGCAAGCAAGATCGAGAAAGGGAATTAAAAAATAGGTTTATATTCTTATTCTAAAGCAGAGTGATAAAGCAAACCCCCCCTAGCGGATCCCACGTTTTTGAAGGCATCTGGAGGTAAGCAGTGCGTCTTCGGTTTTAAACGTAACGGTGTTCTGTAAATGTATACATAAGTAGAAAAATAACTTGGCGGCTTTACCGATGCACTTTTGGACACCACAGTATCTGTCCACTTTCACAGCTGGACACATCCGGCCGCGGTGCAGAGTGAAAAAGATTGCGCGGTTTTCCGTTTCATATATAAATAAGACATCAGCTGTGAGAATAAGTTGGGGAAGGATGTGTGTGTGTGTAGTGATGGGGAGGGGTGGTGGTGTGTGTGTGTGTGTGTGTGTTTGGCGGTTAGTCTGTTGTACAAAAAAATAAAGCGCTGTCTGTAATTATATAACCTTTTAACTATCGTGCTGCTGATTGGTGTTCCGCGTTAGCACAGGTTCACCGCCTCCTGCTGCCTCTCAGTAGCTCTTCTGCCGCACGTCTGCACGCCCCTGTGTGCTAATTGATCGTTTCGTTTTATGTTGATTGAACCACTCAGCAGTAGCTTCTGTTACTGTCCTGAGCATCGTGATGTCGGGACGTCGGTTAGAGGCAGCTGCGAGCTGAAGCGATGCTCGTCTTCTTTCAAGGAGGACCATTCGGCTAAACAGAACATCATATAAGCGATGTGCGGCAGCAGCCCTATGCGGGGCTCTTTATGAGGGTGGCTCGCTGTAGTGATGCAGTTCTTACTGCTTAGTAGACTTTATTCATACGTCATGCTTTAAATAGCAAAACTTTGGGTGATCATAACAAATGCGTACATACCGTAATGTGTCTCCATGAATAAAGTGCCCTAGTCTGATTTTCCAGAGTGTCAAATGTCATCAGAAGTAAGGAATAAATCTATCTATCTATCTATCTATCTATCTATCTATCTATCTATCTATCTATCTATCTATCTATCTATCTATCTATCTATCTATCTATCTATCTATCTATCTATCTATCTATCTATCTATCTATCTATCGTGCCCGCTTTGCCCATCTATCTATTTCCGGAAAGTCCGTTAAAAAGCTTGTTTATTAAGTTACAGCACACCGCTTCGTTTATTTTTTCCTGAGCCGTAATGTTCTTTCCCCCCCGTTACATTTCGAGAGTTTTAGAATGAGACTACAGGGATCTACATATCATCCTTCTCATTTGTAGTTGAACATTTTATACTGGTTGTTTGTCGTTTATTGTCTTGCACAATGCCATCTCAATGATCACTTCTTTATCACCAGGTTTTTCATGTCCTAAGCGAGAGAGAGAGAGAGTACGTGATGGTTTGACATAAAAACGTGTCGGCGGCGATACTATCTTCTGTGCGTGGAACATCATAATTTATCAGATTGGCCGCTAGCTCGGCGTTACAAATGGCCAGCCAAACCTAAAGCCACCCCCAGCCTCCCATTCACACGGGAACAATCAAGGCTTTCACTTACCCCAGTGGACTCAAATAAAAGTGGGAAATAAGTGGCTTCACTTGGGACGTGAGATGACATCGCAGATCAACTCCAACTACGCGAAACAGAAGGCATACATCCTCACACATGTTGATGTGGTTGAGGGGCTGTTGCTGACATCGAGAATATTGCCGCTGACGTACTTACGCGCTTGTTAACGGAACCAAAAGCCGAGTACACTGAAAACGACCCTGTGCTATTTCTTAAGAAACTCGTTCACATTTATTGGATTTCCAGTTTCTCAAAGATGGATCTGCATAGCCGCAGAGAGGAGGAAGGACTGGCGTGTGGTTGGTGAGCGCGTCTGTCTGTGCGTGTCAATTCAGAAGGGCCTCACTGTTGAAGTATCGCTTATCTCATGTTCTAGAAAATGGGAGACAACGGGGACTTGTGTCTGCCTGCTAAGGAAATAGAATACAGGAAAAAAAAGAAATAATAACAATAACACACACACGCACTGTGAGCTCTTCATAGGTTACAACTTAGATACTCACCACTTAACATCATCTATCTATCTATTTTGTCCATTTCCTTAATTCCTAATATTTCCGTGAAACTCAACCCTCGAGTCATTTCATCTTTGTCACACGCTTCTTGTCTTTATGCTGTACATCGTTATAAAGAGAAAACCGAGATGTCCACATTAATTCAGTGATTTCTGTGCCATATTCATCGCAATACAACATATGCAATTCCCCCTTGTTGTCAGTAAATTCTCTCTCCATTTATATATTGTGTAGTGGGACCCTGCGTCTATGTTGCATCTTAAGTCTGTGTTTCTATGCTTCCCTCTTTGCAGATTCTATCTGTATCTAATACATGGTGACTTTCATCCATCCATCCATCCATTTTCCAACCCGCTGAATCCGAACACAGGGTCACGGGGGTCTGCTGGAGCCAATCCCAGCCAACACAGGGCACAAGGCAGGGAACCAATCCAGGGCAGGGTGCCAACCCACCGCAGGGTGACTTTCATATCTACAGTATTTATCTGTTATATAGTACCTTTCATATCTATCTATCTATCTATCTATCTATCTATCTATCTATCTATCTATCTATCTATCTATCTATCTATCATGTAGTGCCTTTCGTATCTACAGTATTTATCTAATATATAGCACCTTTCACATCTATCTTTACTTATTTTATTATTATTTTGGAAATTAGATACTTTCTGAAGGGCCTGTGCTTTTAGACAGTGATCATCTCACAGAGACCCAAATGCTTATATTTTGCACATGATTAGAGAAGCAGATAATTTTTTCTAAAAGAGGAAAGATAAATTTTTTATAAACTGTACGTTTGTTTATAGATTAATGTTATAATTAATATACTATATTTGTATTATGTTTACATTATATTTAGCATATTTCAATTCATTTCAACTTTAGAGTGTTTATATTATACAATAATTACAAATATAGTATAGTTACAAGACATGCAATCTAAATGTGAAATATAATGTTGAATAAAGTAAAAACATGCCATATGTATATAGAAAGAAATGTGTGTGTGTATACAGATAGATAGATAGATAGATACTTTATTAATCCCAAGGGGAAATTCACATACTCCAGCAGCAGCATACTGATAAAGAAACAATATTAAATTAAAGAGTGATAGCAATGCAGGTATAACAGACAATAACTTTATATAATGTTAAAGTTTACCCCCCAGAGTGGAATTGAAGAGTCGCATAGTGTGAGGGAGGAACAATCTTCTCAGTCTGTCAGTGGAGCAGGACGGTGACAGCAGTCTGTCGCTGAAGCTGCTCCTCTGTCTGGAGATGATACTGTTTAGTGGATGCAGTGGATTCTCCATAATTGATAGGACCCTGCTTAGCGCCCGTCGCTCTGCCACAGATGTCAAACTGTCCAGCTCCATGCCTACAATAGAGCCTGCCTTCCTCACCAGTTTGTCCAGGCGTGAGGCATCCTTCTTCTTTATGCTGCATCCCCAGCACACCACACCACTGCGTAGAAGAGGGCACTCACCACAACTGTCTGATAGAACATCTGCAGCATCTTATTGCAGATGTTGAAGGACGCCAGCCTTCTAAGGAAGTATAGTTGGCTCTGTCCTCTCTTGCACAGAGCATCAGTATTGGCAGTCCAGTCCAATTTATCATCCAGCTGCACTCCCAGGTATTTATAGGTCTGTACCCTCTGTACACAGTCACCTCTGATGATCACGGGGTCCATGAGGGGCCTGGGTCTCCTAAAATCCACCACCAGCTCCTTGGTTTTGCTGGTGTTCAGGTGTAGGTGGTTTGAGTCGCACCATTTAACAAAGTCCTTGATGAGGTTCCTATACTCCTCCTCCTGCCCACTCCTGATGCAGCCCATGATAACAGTGTCGCCAGCGAACTTTTGGCAGGACTCTGAGTTGTATTGGAAGTCCGATGTATATAGGCTGAACAGGACCAGAGAAAGCACAGTCCCCTGTGGCGTTCCTGTGTTGCTGACCACAATGTCAGACCTGCAGTTCCCTAAATGCACATACTGAGGTCTGTCTGTAAGATAGTCCACGATCCATGCCACCAGGTATGAATCTACTCCCATCTCTGTCAGCTTGTCCCTAAGGAGCAGAGGTTGGATGGTGTTGAAGGCGCTAGAGAAGTCCAGAAACATAATTCTTACAGCACCACTGCCTCTGTCCAAGTGGGAGAGAGATCGGTGTAGCATGTAGATGATGGCATCCTCCACTCCCACCTTCTCCTGGTATGCGAACTGCAGAGGTTCGAGGGCGTGGTGGACCTGTGGCCTCAGGTGCTGAAGCAGCAGCCACTCTATGGTCTTCATCACATGTGATGTCAGAGCAACAGGCCGGAAGTCATTCAGCTCACTAGGACGTAATACCTTTGGGACTGGGGTGATGCAAGATGTTTTCCAAAGCCTCGGGACTCTCTCCTGTTCCAGGCCCAGGTTGAAGATGCGCTGTGGAAGACTCCCCTGCTCCAATGCACAGACCTTCAGCAGTCATGGCGATACTCTATCTGGACCCACTGCTTTGCTGGCACGAAGTCTCCTCAGCTCTCTGCTTACCTGGGCTGCTGTAATTATGCTGTAATTATATACTAATATATATACAGTATGTCTATCTATCTATCTATCTATCTATCTATCTATCTATCTATCTATCTATCTATCTATCTATCTATCTATCTATCTATCTATCTATCTATATGTATATAATATAATATAATATAATATAATATAATATATATACTGTATAAAACAAAAGAGAGCATACTGTGTATACACCACTGAACCTCTCTCTTTCAAAGGCTCTGGTTTGTTCCCAGATTTGACCACACTGTGGCTTTAGGGAGAAACCCATTAGCAAACATTTTTTGGACATGGCACCGGTACGTAAAATCACACCCAGTGCCAGTGCTACGTTATTTTGCTTCCTAGGCCAAGCTTATTAGCACTCCTGCCATTAAACACTTCAGCATTTCCTTCTGATATTCCTTCTCTCGAGGCAGAGACCACAGGAGGACAGTACAGACTTCAATCTACTGCAGTTACTTTAGTATAATGTCTATTGTATTATATGTGTTTATTGTTTTTTCTTATATTGTCTTTTATTGTACTTTGACATCTGTGCTTTATGTTTTTGCTGCGGTATGCAATTGAATTTCCTCTTGGGGAGTAATAAAGTACAGTATATCTAATCTTTAAAGAAGAATCTTTGATTCTTGGCTGGGCTACTCTTTGTTTGGAGGGAGCGTATCCTCCCAGTGTTCAAGTGTTTCTTTTTCTTTTTCAGTTCCTTTGCTTTTCTGCCACATCTCCTGATGTATGGTCTTTAGGTTAATTGACAACTGTAAATCACCCCTGGTGTGAGTAAGTGTGGGCGTGAGTGTGCCCTGCCATAGACTGGCATCTCATTTCAGAGTTTGTTGCTGACATACAGGGAAGTCAGTTAAGGCTACTGTGACCTGCAGGATTTGAAAATGAATGGATGTGTGTGTGCGTGTGTGTGTCTGCGTGTGTCTGTGTGTGCGTGTGTGTGTCTGTGGGTGTGTGTGTGTGTGTGTGTGTGATGTTTATCCACACGTTTGAGTAATGGGGTGAAGGCTGGGACCTTTCCAGGGAGTGCCTTCCTTTACCCTTTTCTCCGTATCTCACACACGTGTCGAATCGCCATCCCCATTTTGACGGCCCCACAACGTGTAATGGGATGAACTCCATCTACACCTTGTGAGGCAGCTTGTTTGGAGTATTTGCAAGCAATTGGAAGGTGTGCTTGATAGATGCTATTTTTTATTACATTTAGTTTTTTTTTATTCAGAGAGTGGTGACTTCACCTGAGGCAGTCAATTGATTACCTGATTGATCCTTTCCAGGTTTCAGAGAAAATGTTGGCATTAGTTGTAGAAAGCACCAGCGGGCACTATCAGTCACGGGGGGGCTTGTATTGCTTTATTTATTTATTTTTTCTTTACAGTCTCATGTCAATTAACTGCAGGTGCCAATATCAGTTAGTGGGGTGTTCTTCTGTCCCCGTGTTCATTTGAATTTATTTGTAACCAGTCATTAGAAGGTGTAATGATCCTCACATGGCTAAATTCTTTATGTCAGTACCTGTGCACAGCCCGCTTTTTACAGCAGGCAGCTCTGGGTACTCGATGGCCTACTGTACTTTACTTGCCCTCACGACTGCCTTTTGATACTCGGCCACTCTGCTGCTCTGTTAAGGATTCGTTACTGCTAATTCACTTTCTATCTCACTAATGCGTCACCAGTGTGGGCCCAAGTCAGACATTACATCTTTAACTAAGGTCACTGCTAACGTTGAGGTTATCCTCAAAAGGCCTTCGCCTACTGCACACATCTATTGGCCCCAGCATGCCCTACTCTCAGGGGTCTGGATTAATTAAAAAGAAAAGAAAAGTTTGAGACATCTTCAAGTGCTGGGTCCATTCTGTGATTATCAGGACACCTACAGTGGCTCTAAAGGTGTAACGACCTGTCCCCACTAAGAGCATCATCTGGCTGTTCTTACATATTGGCACCCATTGTGAGGATTAACAGCCAGTACAAATATGGGGGATGAGGCCTGGACCTGCTATGCAGCGTAGGCCATGTACATTTTAATTGATTATTCACTTGGTGTGATGTGGCAGCTTTTATAAGTCAGTGACTCCCATCATTTAGTTCCTTTATCTGTTTTGTTTCATGTACAGTAGCTCCTTCCTTAACTACCTATCTATAAAATGGGGGACTCTCTGTCCACTTTGCAACTCAGGCCAGGTAGAGATTAATTTATCCTTTACTTGGGAAAACTTCTGTAAGTCAGTAACTCCTGTCCTTTAGCTCCTTCTATCTATCTATCTATCTATCTATCTATCTATCTATCTATCTATCTATCTATCTATCTATCTATCTATCTATCTATCTATCTATCTATCTATCTATCTATCTATCTATCTATCTATCTATCTATCTACCTGGCCGCCTATATAAGGTTGTATTATTTTTTACTAACGCTTATATTTTTACTCTGCTTAAATTTTGGGCCTATTATCTATAATAAATGATGAATACCTTTGTAACTTTTCTTCCACGTATTCTGGTAGCCCATCTTGCTGCCTGAGGTCAAAGATATAAAAGGAAGTGTAGCATATGAGGGCTATAGCAGGATTTGGAGCATTTTGTTTGTGTACATAATAAAGAGTATAAGGGGGAGAATAAGGTCACCCTAGGACTGTACCACGACAGAACACCTAGTGTAGTCAGCAGGATGGGATTTGCACAGTGGGTAGGTGGAGTTCAGTGGTGTTGCTGCACAGAAAAGATAGGGGTTGACACGGAGAGAGCGATCATCTGACCTCACCAGGAAGCACTTTGCTTACAGTGTTCAGATTTGGTCTCTGTGTGGCTGACTAATGAGAGTCCTCGTATTAGCTCAAGCTGCAAGTAGACCGCTTCTAATCCAGACGTTACAAGTTTGCGACTGACCACCAGCCTTTCACCATAGTGCAAATCTTTGAACTGAGTTTCCTCATGGTGTGAGTCCACAGAAATTCACATGATGATTTGCACTGTGAATGGCTAGAGGTTTAAGGAGGACTCTGGGTCTACTCTGTAGCTTAGGCCAAATACAAGTGATTTTCTGCTTCATTTATCCTAAAGGGTCACCCCCTAAATATTAGTAACACTTCATAACTTCAACAGTAATTCTTTCAGTCATCTACTGCATCTATCAGTCTGTCAGTCTTATAAAGTATCTTTCACATCTATCAATCTCATCCAGCTCCTTTTCTATCTATCTATCTATCTATCTATCTATCTATCTATCTATCTATCTATCTATCTATCTATCTATCTATCTATCTATCTATCTATCTATCTATCTATCTATCTATCTATCTATCTATCTATCTATTATATAGTGCCTTTCACATCTATCTATCTATCTATCTATCTATCTATCTATCTATCTATCTATCTATCTATCTATCTATCTATCTATCTATCTATCTATCTATCTATCTATCTATCTATCTATCTATCTATCCAATTGCGATTTACAAATACATACACAATGTGGCCAAATGTTATATATGAGTTTGTTGGACATCCCATTCCAAAACCCTGTCACCGCCTCCACTCTACTCTCTCCACAAGATTTTGGACTTTGTCTGTTGGGATTTGTGCCTCTTCATTCGAAGTAGCATTTTTGTGGTCAGGTGCTGATGTTGGACGAGAAGACCTGGATCAGAATGGGTGTTTCAGTTTGCTCAATTGAGTTGAGGTCAGGGCTGTGTGTGGGTCACTTGAGATTCTCCATGTATCTTTATGGACCTGGCTTTGTGCACAGGGGCACAGTCTTGTTGGAACACAAAGGGGCCTTCACAAAACTGCTGTCAAAAAAGTTGGAAATGTAAAATGGTGCACAATTGTGCACAATTAAATGTCTTTGTTTGCTTCAGCCTTAAAAATGATCCTTCACTGGAACCAAGGGGCCTAGCCCAAACCCTGAAAAACAGCCCAGAGCAGTATTCTGCTTACGCCGATCCTTGCAGTAGGCACTATGCAGTCCAGAAGGTAGCGCTCTCCTGGAGTCTGCCAAATTGAGGTTCATTCATCAGACTGTCAGATAGTGAAGTGTGATTCATCACCTCAGAGAACTTGTTTCCACTGCTCCAGAGTCCAATGGCGAGGTGATTTGTGCCACTCCACCTGACGCTTTGCATTACACATGGTGATTTTCGGACTTTAGTTGTTTATCCGCCTATCCTGCATGTTGTTTTAATATGGGATGTAATGTGGGCATTGTTTTGCAGTTGCTAAGAGACTGGATTTTGAACCCCTAATGTTGCTCGTTCAGGTCCCACCACCTTCCACACAAGTCACTTAAACTGTTTTTTCTCCAGCTGTAAGTCATTGATGTAAACAATTGTACTGTAGACTCAATTTGTAAGTTGCTTTGGAGAAAGTTGTCTGCCAAATCTGCAATAATGATAGTTAATATGGGTAGAAAACCTCCAAACTGAACATAGACGGCGGACGTGCTGTGAGGCGGTCCCACCCATCACACCTCAGCGTTACTGCCTGTCTGTTCCTCCTCCAAGGCTGATGTTGTCCTCCTACAGTTCAATGGACTGGCACCTTGTGCCCGATTCTTCCTGGGATTGGCTTCAGCTTCCCCAAGACCCTGCTCAGCATAAGTGGGTTTTTTAAAGATGGACAGATGGATTTCATAACATGACTTCAAATTTCTGAATAGTCTAATTGCTTCCGATTCACACCCTCGACCCTCCATAAAAGATTATATTTGTATTTTTTTTCCTTTTCTTTTCAAATGTGCAGACAATCAAACTCTCTTAAAGAGAAGTAGGGTTAAGTCTCCAACCCACTTGTGTTATGGTGGCTATTTTCTTCCCACCACCCAGTTACAGTAAAACGAACCCAAGAATGTGTTTACACGTCTTTGCCAGGCGCTGGCAGTGCATTTGCCCCTGTCACTCTGTCGTCCTTTTTTTTTTGCTCTGCTGTCACTACGGTGAAGACATCCAAACTCGACTCGAGATCAGACAGAGGATATCTGGTGGGCAGATGCGTGCTGGGAATTTCATTGGGAAAGCTTATTTTTAAAAGCCCACGTCTTTTTTTCCAAGTTGAAGATTCACAGCCGGTATTAAATGAACTGTGTTTGTGAATGACAGAGATGGATGTGTGTCAGTGAGGCAGCTGGGCTTTCCTCCATGTTGCATAATCTCCAGTTCAGAAGCGAGAGCCTACGCACCACTAACTCACTCATGAACGTAGTGCACTGTTCCAGTATGGCATTAAGAACTGGAGGGTGGAATGGTGGAGCTGCTGCCTCACTGTAAGGAGACCGGGGTTCGCCTTCTGGATCCACCCAGTGTGGAGATTGCATGGTCTCCCTGTGTCTGTGTGGGGTCTGGGCTTCCTGGTTTCTTCTCACAGTCAAGAGATATGCAGGTTAGGTGGATTGGCAATGCTAAATTGGTTCTAGTGTGGGTGTGTTTGCCCTATGCAGGGATTGTTCCTGCCTTGTGCCCTGTGCTAGATGGGATACACACCAGCCTTCTACGTGACCCTGGTCTGGATGAAGTGGACTAGAAAATGACATGACATGATATTAAGTACTGGAGGGCTCCCGTGCTGGACACTGAGACACAAGCACAGCTATGTGGGATAAAATGAGACACATCCTGGCCATAGTAGGCTTAAGAGTAAGAGTTGGTGACTGAAGTATTAAGTGAAGGAAAGTGCTGATTAGATGTGGGCCCTGACATGAAACAAGCCTTTTTCACAGATCTATAGATATATCCGCGCCGAGTCTCCACTATAATAACCATTTAGTGCTTATAGACTGTAAATGAAAGGCTGCTCCAGTATGCATCCGCCTCATTCATTTTCTAACTTCCCTAAGTCCAGGTCAGGGTCAGAAGTAATGGGCACAGTCTCACAGACAGTCTCATACACACTCACCCACCATCTGAAGCTACGTCCACAGTATCTCAGTCCACAGTCGTGTTTTCACTCTTCACACATGATGTAGACATTTGCTTGCACATTGGTGGAAAGCTCCTTGAAGAGATGGTAACACCACCAGGACCATGAGTTATCACGAAATTGGTAAATTATTTGCCTTTTGTGCGAGTATGAAGTACTGTATTCAAACTGCACAGAATGCAGGTAAGCACCATGGACAGCAACTCCTCTATGCCCACTAATGTCGGACTATGGTTTTCTTCTATGAAGGGTGACCAGTCATGGAATGAGATGTGTAATGAGTGAGATCCAATCAGGAAAGGGCTATGTAATCAGCACAAACCAATCACAGCGTGTGTTTTCAAAAGTCCAATCCACCGGCGTTTTCAGAAGTAAATGGGTCCGGGGAACGCTTTCAAAAGTCTCTGTTTTTGGGTAGCGTGGACCAAAGCTGAAAACGAAGACTAACGTCTGCATTTTTAAAAGGAGATGTGGTAGTGTGGACGTAGCCTGAGACTCTTCAATTAACTTCACATGTATGTCCAGAGACACCAGGAGAACATGCACACTCCACAGAAACAGTGTCCAGGTTGAGATTTGAGCCCTTGAACTCTGAAGCTGTGAGACAACAACACTACTATGTATAATATAAGGGGATAATACAGTAAATATTGTAAGAGAATAGACAAGACTGAGTAAAGGTTCGGGGCACCCGAAGGCAAACTCTGTAAACTGAATGGAAAAATAAACGTGGTAAACAAATAGCATTGAAAAAAAACATCTTTTTAAACATGAGTGTAAATCTCGACTGCCTTAAGATGGTGAATCCTGCAGCTTTAAGGACTTCCTGCAGGAAGAGGGGGGGTCCAGGTGGACAGACACCGGAAATGACATTAGAGGTGGAAAAAACGTGAATCTTTTGGTCTGAAGAGTGAGGAAGAGTAGAAACATTAGTACACAGCGCCAACTCCTGGAGTGGCAGGTTATTACCATTACTACAGCCCTTCACCTGCTCCCTATGCGCATGTGCATAACAATATTAACAATAACTGAAGGACATGGAAAACTTCTTGGATATCCAGAAGCTGTAGTTTATCACTGTGAGAGTCCCTAAAGCTGCCAGCACCAAAACTGTAATCTACTCAGGCAATTCTGCTGTCCACTAAAGTCACCTTGGAAAACGGCATTGGACAAATCAAATACGATGATAATGATAATATGGGAAGAAAACCAGAGTGCTCCTAGAAAACCTACTGTACCCCTCACAGGCTAACGTCACATGTAACTGGTGTTGTGCAGTATAACGGTACTGGAAAACCCAGTTTGAGAACGGCACTGCACTAGCATTGGGCTAATTTAAGTACTGGAAGTAAATGATCACAAAGTGGCCCCTCACACTTTGTCGTAATATCAAAGCGATTGGATACAGCAATAAATGTATCTCATCAAGGGGGGCATTCATCGTCATGGTCCTCAAAGCAAGGTATTTATATGAGTACGCTGACTTCCTAAACCCTCACCCCGCTCCTTATTTTGATGTACTGTACATAATAGAGCGGATCAGGGGGGAGGCACATGTGTGTGTGAGCTGTGGGGAGACAAAGCAGCTGGGAGCTGACTGGGATGGAGGATTATCAGTTATTTGCTATCTAGCTATCATTCTGGTACCGATGCTGAAGTGTCGAAATCTGGTATCGGTACTAAAGTGAAAATTTTAGTACCATTCCAACACAACATGCAAAAATGATGTGTTATATAGTGCTTTTTACGTGAAGCCCTACAAGTATGGAAGTAAGAATAATACTTGCAAATACATACAGACATACACACAAAAAAATGTTATGCGTGCTTCTTTTTTTTTTATCTATCTATCTATCTATCTATCTATCTATCTATCTATCTATCTATCTATCTATCTATCTATCTATCTATCTATCTATCTATCTATCTATCTATCTATCTATCTATCATATAGTGCCTTATCTATCTATCTATCTATCTATCTATCTATCTATCTATCTATCTATCTATCTATCTATCTATCTATCTATCTATCTATCTATCTATCTATCTATCTATCTATCTATCTATCCTGAAGTCTTGGGCTGTTTTCTTTAAAATGTCGCTTTGGCTGCAGACAGTGGTGCAGTGGGTAGCGCTGCTGCCTCGCAGTAAGGAGACCCGGGTTTGCTTCCCAGGTCCTCCCTGCGTGGAGTTTGAATGTTCTCCCCGTGTCTGCGTGGGTTTCCTCCAGGTGCTCCGGTTTCCTCCCACAGTCGAAAGACATGCAGGTTAGGTGCATTGGCTATTCTAAATTGTCCCTAGTGTGTGCTTGGTGTATGTGTGTGTGTGTGCCCTGCGGTGGCCTGGCACCCTGCCTGGGGTTTGTTTCCTGCCTTGCGCCCTGTGTTGGCTGTGATTGGCTCCAGCAGACCCCAGTGACCCTGTAGTTAAGATATAATGTGTTGGATGATGAATGGATGGATGTGCTGCAGATGGGCACCCTTTACGTCAGGGGTACTGCCAGTGTGGCCACTGCCATCTGATGTCATCCTTGCCCCACAGCTCATCTCTTCTCTGTAAAACATGACCACAAATCTCAAAGACCTCGGCAAGTGGAAAGGAGAAGGTCATTTTTCTTGAGACCGCCGGTGGTAATCTGTTTCCACTTCCAGGATCTTAATTGGGTTTCGAACAGATTAAGTCACGAAAGGTAGGAAAAAGAAGGAACAAATTCCTTGATATCCTAATGAACTGTCTATCTATCTATTCCAGGTTTTTCTCAAATCATAAAGGCAGAGTCCAAGCCAGTGGCGTAGCTAGCTTGCTGAAGACCCCTGTGCTGTGCCCTGAGGTGGGCCCCTGCTGTCTTGCATAACAGTTAGTCATTTATTCGCAACTAGATCCCAGGGGCCGTGTCACTATCAGATCATACGCTGGTGACTAACAAACTAGCTCTCTGAATTGAATTTGTAATAACTTTTTTTAATCATTTTATTACAGTTGCTGTAAGTTAACAAAAATAAAGTAAATTATGGGAATGGAATGTGGGAGGTGTGGGTAGTAGTAGTAGTAGTACATAAATAGATGTAAGATGTGGACCAGCTTGCTTTTCCAAGACAACTTTGTGAAGGAAGATGATTAAAATGTAACGTAAGCTAGAAAGTAGAAACTGTTCTGTGCTATAAAGTGAAGCCATTTCAATTTGTAACAAATTAAAATGACAACAGCGACTGACAGGATACTACTACACAATCAACCTGTTTTACATAAGTTCTGAGAAAACGGACATCATAAAGTGAGGTGTCGATGGTTCCAAGAAATTTGCCTTATCAGTAGGAAATCGCTTGGTCATATATACTGCTTCTTTGTCTTTAATAGTTTCTCCGTTTTTAACGGTTTTAGCAAATGGCACCTGATCTGTCAGGTATCGCTACTTCCAGACTCACTCACTGCACTGTCTGTATAACCTTCTTGCTACCGTTGTAACAATTCACCAGCATCAGCATTCTCGGTTACTACTGCTGGCCCTCGTTCAGTTTTGAGAAAGGTAGAAATCTTGGTAAGCTTAGTGTTTTCCAATTTCTGCTGCAGATGTGCCTTACGTTTGGCAGCACCACTCTTATAATATTTGCCAGATCCACTGCTACTGGCCAACATGGTGTCGTCTGGTCAGAGTATAAAAAGCGTCAAATTGTTCAAATATTTGGCTTTTGCCAACTAACGGGGACCATAACTTAACAACACAATTGCTATGATTTACGTTTACGAGTTCGAATTTTGAAAACTGTTAACATCAAATCATTGTACAAAAGTAACAATTATTTACGATAAAAATGTATATTTACATTCTTCATGTGACGTCCTTTAAAATTTCTTCCGTTCACGTCTGCTATGGCAAGCCAAAGATTGCCAAATTTAGGAATGTGCACTTCTCTGTAAGGCGGACTAGGATGTGTTGTGCCTTTGATTAGGCTCAGAGTCTCCAAACTCGCGAAATCTAAATTTGTGTAAACTGTAGGCCTGCCGAACATGTACTATCATCATGGATTGGATTGTACTTGCCTGGTGATGGTGCAAACATGTCACTGAAACTGTGAGTTAATAATGCAATGAACTGTGCAAGTGATTTAAGTTATTCAGGTTTTTTTTTATCTATATGGCCCTAAATGGGCTCTCAAAGCTCGTAGGCCCTTGTGCTTTGCACAATCTGCACAATCCATTGCTATGCCACAGGTCCAAGCATTTCTATCTATTCGTTCATTTTCTGACCCGGTTAATCCCATTCATTGACAAGTGGGTGCATTATGCCCCATTTTAAAATTGAAATCAGGTCATTATATATATATAGCGCCCTTCACCGTGTACAGGCTCAGACTGCTTGCACATGTTTATAGCTTATAATTTGGTGACAGGAATCATTAAACTGTACTTTGGTAAATGCATATGGTCTAAGAAGAGTTCTGCCACTGGTTCGAATATCTTTTCTTTTTATTTCTTCTTTTTGATGTCTATTATCCTGAATACTGATCTCCTTATGTATTTAATAGTAGCCACATTACCTGTCCAAGACAGCTAATAGAATAAATTTAAAAATATTTGATATCTCCTGCCCTACGTCTCCCTTCAGCTCCTTTCCTTTTTGTCCTCTCTCTGTCAGGCAATTACTTCTTGGACTCTGTCGCTATTTTCGAGGCACCTCCTGTTCCGGTTTTATGGTTGCCATTTTTGCAAGCGACTCTTTCAGCCTCCTATGCCTTTACTAACGTCTGTTCACTGACACTCCTTCTGTCAAGCGTGTTCCTGTAGTGCCTGCTTCTCAAACTCTGTCATTATTTTCGAGACTCACCTCCAATCCGATTTCATACTTCATGTCTTTGATGGCAGAGCTTGGTGTGGCTCTTGCAGCTTTACTTCTCCTGCTGTGTCTCACGCTCAGACTTCCTCTTTTGACTGAATCACCAAAGTCAAACTGACCAATCACACTAAAGCCGAGCTGACCAATCAGATTGCTCACAGGGACTGGACACACAGACCTTAGGGTTTTATTATAATTAGTCGACTTTGTTATGTCATTTGGATGTTGTTGAGCGTGTTGGGGTAGTGCCACCTGACGCTGCAGCTGGGTGCCCACCTCAAGTGTGATTTAAATGCCAGTAGCCCATATCATGGCTGAACTTCTCTTCTTTGGCTTTCTGTAATAATTTGGATTTGTGCCCTAATGATTGCTTTCCTTGGTTTACTGACTTGTTAGTTTAACGGTACTTTACTTTGAATTCTGGCCTGGCTTTGTTTGTCATGGTTTGCCTCTTCAGTTTTAGCTTAATTCTTGTTTCTTTTTCTTTTTTGCTTTTGTTAATAAATCATTCAGTATAATAAGTAACTCCATTTTTGTTTTGTATGCCAACGTATGAGTTACGTTTTTCTCCTGTCCCCAATTTTGACATTTTTGGTATGTAAACACTACCCCTTTATTGTTGGTTCCCAGCAGGCCAGAAGCCTCCTTCTAGAGTTTGTATGATAGCTCATTTTTGGCTGGTAGGCTTCTGTGGAGAAATTGACGCACATTCCTGGAGGAGAGGCCTGCACTCTTGAGTTCTGAGAGCCAGGCAGATCACAGCACATCATGTTACAATTAAAATCAGAATGATATCCTTACTGTCATGGTGTCTGCTTCTCATCCTTTATTTATATCTTTTCTAATTGCTTTCCTGGCAATCTGTATATGGAATCTTAGGTTTTAACACACAAGAATTCTGAATGTTTTGTGAGATGAGGTGTATCAATGTTGTATTCTTGTCCCATATCACTTGTTCCCAAGCAGTCCCCCAGACTAATGTTGACCCCCTTATGGTCCACCCAGAGAACCATAGACTCATGGAGTAAGTTACCAAGTCGTGTGGTAGACAGTGGGACTTTAGGGACCTTCAAAAGTCACCTTGATGTTATTTTAGAATGAATTGGACCAGACTGGCGAGCTTTGTTGGGATGAATGGCCTGCTCTCATCCCAATTGTTCTAATCTTTCCCTCTTTTGTAAGTCACTTTGGGTGATAGCGACTGCTAAGCAGATAAATGAAAAATGTAATGTACAGTATCTGGCATATTTTAGAAGTACATGTTTTATCTGAGCTTGTCCATTTTTGGGCCTAAATAGCTGGCATATCCCTGGCAGTGTTTTTCAGGATGTAGAGTGGCATCCTTGTTGGTGACATCATTTGACGTGTCTAAGTTTTTCAGATTAGCCCTGGTTTATGTTCTTTTTGCTCTTTCCTGGTTTTGGATCTCTCCTCTTGTTTTTTAAATATCATTTTGGTTCTCAATTTAACTGGGAATTGCCTTGTTGTAAATCAGGGGTGGGCAATGTCGGTCCTGGTGGGCAGAGGCATAGCTAGAGTTTTCAGCGCCCGGGGACAACTGAAGATTTCGTGCCCCCTCCTGTTTGCCAAACTGCAATGGGGAACATCAATTCGGCACCCTCTGGATGCTGCGCCCAGGGACAGATGTCCCCCTTTGCCCCCCCCCCCCCCTTAGCTATGCCACTGCTGGTGGGCGGCAGTGGCTGCAGGTTTTTGTTCCAGACTAGTTGCTTAATTAAAAAATAATCCTTGCCAATAATTTAGTTTCATGGCTTGTTAGTCCTTTAACTCTGCCATGTCAGGTCATTCTCGTATATATCCTAGATTTTTTTTCCTTTCTAAAGATATCAATCAGATGATTTGGAGTCTAAAACAGATGAGTAATTCTCAGTCCTTCACTTTTTTCTCTTCACTATTTAATTAAACCAAATAGTGCACAATCAATGCACGGAGGTGTAAATGCAAACCAGCTAAATGGAGAAATGCTGGTTTCTTTTGTCTTTTGCATCTTATTGCTAATAAGGAGCAGTTAAAACTGAGAATGCAGCTGTGTAAGACTAAAATAAGAAATAAGGGTTCAAAATCTTAATGAGTGAGACAAATAGACTTAGATCTGTGAGAGGCAAGCTGACAAACAACACAGCGTGCGAGTGGACACTACGGATTACAAGCCGCTCGACTACTTCAAGCTGTTTTCTATTTTTTTCTGAGAAAGTGCTTTTCAGTGGGTAACTGATGTTATATACTATTTGAAATTGGAAAAAAAAAATCAAATTCTCACTTTGAGGACCTGTACAGAACTTTTTAAAACTGGCAGGATCGAATCAATAACATTTTAGAATAAACATCAGCAGTACAGAGTAACAAGGATTGTGGAGAAGAGGTGAAAAAGAGAGTGCAGGCAGGGTGGAATGGCTGGAGAAGAGTGTCAGGAGTGATTTGTGACAGACGGGTATCAGCAAGAGTGAAAGGGAAGGTCTACAGGACGGTAATGAGACCAGCTATGTTATATGGGTTGGAGAAGGTGGCACTGACCAGAAAGCAGGAGACAGAGCTGCAGGTGGCAGAGTTAAAGATACTAAGATTTGCATTGGGTGTGACGAGGATGGACAGGATTAGAAATGAGGACATTAGAGGGTCAGCTCAGGTTGGGAGACAAAGTCAGAGAGGCGAGATTGCGTTGGTTTGGACATGTGCAGAGGAGAGATGCTGGGTATATTGGGAGAAGGATGCTAAGGATAGAGCTGCAAGGGAAGAGGAAAAGAGGAAGGTCTAAGAGAAGGTTTATGGATGTGGTGAGAGAGGACATGCTGGTGATGGGTGTAACAGAACAAGATGGAGAGGACAGAAAGAAATGGAAGAAGATGCTGCGCTGTGGCGACCCCTAACGGGAGTAACTGAAAGAAGAAGAAGTTTGGAAAGAGAGGATTTTCTTCCCATTTTTTATTATTTTTTGCCTACTCTTAAAGTTTTACTCTGGCTGTTGGCCTAGCTCTCTTATTGGAGGGGGTTGATTTGATTTGAATTTAGTCTTGTCAAGTTTGACTTGCTTGTATGGAATGTTACTTGCTTTTAATAAATTCAATAAAATGTTAAAAAAAAGAAGAAGAAGAAGAAAAAAAAAAGAAAGTGCCTTTCAGTTTCTGAGTGATGAGACTAATGGCTATGTAATATATCTGTGAATTTAAATGCAGTAGGGGCTCATGGAACACAAAACAGAGTGACATTTGTCATAAATAAGTATTTTATGTGGATTTCTGTGTGAAACCATTTCTTTGTGTGCTTCTCAGAAAACTGAATTTTTTAGAAAAAAATATCAAGAAAAGGGGGAAAAAATAGGCCAAAAACAGTTAAAATATATATTTTGAACACTAGTGGGTACTTAACAAATGAGGATAAAGTGGACACCCTTTCACTTTTTCCAAGTTGCTGTTTTATTTTGTGGTAACTGCTTCTGTGCTCTTGGTAGGCCATATTGTTTGTGAAGATCCTTGAACTGTCTGTTTGCGTTGCTCCTTCTGGTCAATGGCGGTTCATTGAATGCCCTTGGTGGTGTCAGTGAGTTATTGTGATTTATTGTCCTTTTCTGAATTCTCTGGCTTTTCTCACCTCTGCTCTGTTTTTGAGTATTCTCTCTGAATTTGTGTTTTTTTGGGATTTGGTTTGCTTATTGCTTATTTAAGTTAAGTTGCTTATTTAAGGCAACTCCTGTTGCACCTTTTACACTCCTTGGAGCTTTTGGTTTTTTGGAAAAAATATTATTATTTATAAAGAATCTTCATCTGCCCTTATTGTTTACAAGCCAAATGCTGAAGGATCCTTCCACTTGTGGGGCTTATTGCTACACTTTTAAGGTTAGGGTTGAGGTTAAGGTTGGGAGCCTGCACTGATACAGTGCACTGCTGCACCCACCACACGATGAACCACCTCAGGATTCCAGATTAGGTCAGCCGTGCAACGGGTGATACCTCAGCACCACACTAGCTCGAATAGAATGGGGCAGTTTTTATTGGAATTTCCTGCTCCCAAGTTCATGACAAGGTGAGGAGATCATCTTGGGAAACACTTTTGGTGGTTAGAAGTAAAGTTTGTGGCAGCTGATGTGACATTGTTGGGTTTGTGCTGCTCTTGGAACCACATCAGAGCTTCTGAGCAATCCACTACATTCTCAGCCTTGAGTGACAGTCATTAGTCACTGCTGGCCACCAGCAAGCTTGGTCTAATATCTTAACCCTTAGGCCATGGTGCCTTTCAACGGTGAAAGTGTTTTATAGGAATATCACAACTCTTTCATGTCAGTATGGACTCGTTTTGGTTACCCAGTTAGTCACTTCTAGTCATCCAACTGGCAGCTCACCCAGGTTACTGGTGTTCAGTCCATGTCTTGATATCTACTTTGCGTCTTATTCTTTCTTTATCCCTTGGGACTTTAAGCATTATCAACCTGTTACAGAGTTGGCTTTGATTTCTAGCGAGATGACGCACTTGTGTTAATAGTGCTAAGAAATTGCCTTCTGCAGATAATGACATTTAAATGTATTTGTACTCTTTGCGTTTGTAATGATCTTCATGTGCTAATGAGTTGTTGTGTATTTATGTTTTCAAAATAATTTTAGTCACCTTTCACAGTCTGTCCATCTATTCATTTCTTTATGACGCCTTTACGCATTTCGAAGTCACTCAGCACGGGACAAGTTGATTTTTCTCCTTACCTCTGTTTCCGGATTGGATATTGATGGCAGAAAGAACCGACATCCCATGATGCTACAGCAGTAATGGTCAACAGGCAAAGACTTGGGGGCAGAGTGTGTTTTAGAAGTACAAGGATGCAGTTGCACTACAGTGGCTATAGGGTGTGGTGGACACCATGGTATGTGGGTGCCTCCTCTGTGTTTGTGATTGTGCTCCTCACCAGATGTCCCTTCTTTATGCCCTCTTATTGTGTGTTCTCTCTGACTCAGTTAGTTTGGATTCAGACTGTCAAGGACTATTTAATAAAGAAGCCATCTTGATACTCCAGCAAATGCTACATTTTATGTGTAAAGTCGTGTCTCGTTTAATGACGACATAATATGGTTCCAACCAGAGTGTCATTAGTCGATTTCATCATTAAGTGAGACACGACTGTATATTAAGGGGGGTCGAGGGAGTGCCTCTGTGTCTGATGCCATTTTCGCTGCTATGACTTTGAATATAAAGCGACGCTTTTGCATCGCTTAATTTTGTACGGAGTGCACGGGGAAAAAAACCCAGCATGTGCCAGCAGTGTGCGGGAACATATCTCTGTGTCTGATGATATTTTTGTCACTCTGACTTTGGATATAAAGCCACACATTTGCATTGCTACATTCCACATGGAGTGAGCTAAGAAAACCTAGTCGCACGCCGGCAGCACACAGGGACGTGGTTTGGTGTAATTTTTGCCATAATGATCTGTCGAATATACACCTGACCTGACCTAACCAACACTAAGCTAACCTAATGTCAGCATAATACATACATCACATAAATTAGAGCATGCACAATACAAAACCATTAAAAAAATCAAAATATCCGTATATATTGTATTGTTTACCACTCAAATTATCTGCTGTGATAGTCTTTACAGTGTAGTGACATCAGCCTGTTTGCTGTGCTGCTGCCAGGACCGCCAGCAGGAGAGATGGGCTGAGTGTAAGCAGCAAGAGGTTGCATCCAATTCAGTCCCGCTTGACCCCCCGGGAAAAATGTCAGTCAAACCTCGAAATCAATGATTTTTCACTATCAATAATAACTTCGCCCTACTGTACGGAGCATTGCCAGGTCCAAATTCAGCTCTCTTGAAATGAGGCATTCCTCTTTATGAACACTCCATCCTCAGCAAGGAACCCACACGCATTCCTGCAGCTCATTCAAAGTTGTGCGTGTAATCGTCGATTCTTTTCATATCATAAAACCGGAGCACAAACTAATAAATGACCTACAAAGGATTGCACACTGCAAAATACACCGATTGTACCCCCATAAAGTCAGACAATTCAGTTTTGGCAGATCATGACACGGCCTTTCTCTTTGTTGCACCCCCTGAAATGCCATCTCACACCCCAAAGTTGGGAACCCCTGTAGTGTGGGGAAGTAAGGCAGGCACAAACTGGGGAAGGCATCCTACACGAGCTCCTAAAGGACCACCGAGGTCATGAAGCATCCTAACCTTCATGTCCAAGCACCAAAATGCCATCTTTTTAAAAACTATTAATATTTCTGAAAATATGGACTGGTAGAAGAACGTGTCGAATATATTTAAATATCGAACCCCTTCTAGGATTGTGCCCAACTTACTAAATAGGGCTCTGTACAGATCATTAGAGGTATGGCAGTACATAGAAAGGATAAAATAAATACGCTTTAGGTCGTGCAGTGCATTTCCTTGGTTTTGATCTGACATTTCTATGATTCATTTGATTCTTCGTATCCCACAAAGTGTGTAGAGATCTCCCTGCTACCTCGTCTCGCAAAGTGGGCTATATCTCGCAGAACAGTTTATTGATTTACTGTTCGTATGATGATGTTGTGTATGCATCCCTACACACACACATGCACACACATGCACACACACACAGAATCAGTTGTAATGGTGGGCATAAAACACCAGGATGTTTGAGAGCATTTTAAGACAGCTTGGCATCCTGTCCAGAGTAGAATCAGATGCCACAACCCTGTGCAGGGGTAAAAAAAGACTGAATATGTATTATGCTTGGATATGATTTTTAAAGCAGAAAAAAAAATAATAACATCTCAGTGCGTTGGTTTGCCAAGTGCCTCATGCCAAGTGAGTCGGTCCATTTATTAATGCAACTCCCATCAGTTATTCCGGAGGAGATATAGAAAACCTTTGTATTCTATGATCTTTCGTTTGACGGTAATTGCCTTTGCTGGAAAATGTGCAAGGGGTTAATAAGTTGTTTTCATCCAACGCTTTAAAGTGCAGGAACAGTGTGACTTTGTCAGATTACGCTGTCTTGATAAATGTGGTGCTCCTTGTAAATGACTGTGGGTAGATGGTTTCACAGGCCCAGATGATCCTCAGGGGGCCATTCTGATTGTATTGGAAATAGCAACCAAAAAAAGGAGGGAATGGTCTAAGTATACAAGCTTGCCGTGGGTAAATTTCAGATGTCAACAGCAAGAGCGTCAATCTGTGGGAGGATGACATCTGATCAAAGCGCCAAGTGGTCTGCTGAGGATGGGGGTCCTGTGACTTATGGTCCGATGAGGTCTTTCTGCCCGATGTTGCTTTGCGCTTTGCTGATTACAGGTAGCCTCCATCTGTTTTACGTTTCATATTGATCTGATATCCAGATCGACTTCTAATCATAAACTAGGGGGCAAAGGCTTGACCTGGGCTGCTTACGGCCTTAGACGCAATTGTTTGAAGCTCGATTACTAACTGGCTTGATTTTATTGTTGTCATATTATTATTAAATAGAAGTAGTAATAGAAAGAGTATCATTACGACTGTAATAATTTATATTATTGGAGTAGTACAGTTGCCCTTGCAAGAAAAAGTCTGTGACTCTTCAGGAATTCCTTGGATTTCTCCGTGACTTTTTCATAAAATGTGGTCTTATCTCCAACTATTAGAAGTCCCAATGCCAGACAAATTAGGTAACTGCGTAAACTAAGAGCACATATCGTTCGACAAATGAACTTCTTCTAGGGAGCACATTGGCCTAAATCTTCACAACCGCCGCATCCATTAACTGGTAGGACCTTCTCCAGCAGCGATCACCTCCTTCAGTCATTTCCGGGAGTTGCTGATCAGTTCTAACTTATTTAAATGTAATTAATTTATTTTATTTTAGTATTTAATTTATCTTATACCTGTCCGTGCTTTTCACTGAATGCAAGCTGAGAGCGCTGATCAGGGGCCACATTTATAAAACTTCACATTGGATTCAAAAGTGAAACTATATATACGTCAATAAAAAAACTGCATATGACAAAAAAAAAATCAGATTTATAAAATTTGTTTGTATGGATTGTTGTTTGATTCTAATAAAATTAATAAAATGTTAAAAAAAGAAAAACCTGGCGTATGCACATTTTTACCCAACTTACCCTTTATAAATCACAATTACCTTGTAAATGTGCGTTTGTGAATGCGCCTCAGTGCTAATCAGCCTAGCACATGCAGTCACGATGCTGAAGGCGTCCATCGGCTGGTAGAGGAGCCTTCCTCCTAAAGTGTCAAGACCCTGCTGCCCGCTTCAAGAGCATCCGCCTGTGCTCCACAGCTGATCATTTACAGCATTACAGTGCCTCTCCTCTGAGATCTGGGGGACCAGGGATGGCGTACGGTGCCAACGTCTGAGCGGGTAGCTGCTATTACCTGGCACAAAATTGCTGATACAAAGAATAGTAAAGAACATATAAAAAATGGAGGTCTTGATGGTTATCATTCTCATCTTGGCATCAAATACGACTTGAGCATTAATGGAATATAACGGCTAATAGTTAGCAAAAGCAGCTGGACATGGCAGCAAAAATGATTTTATACAATACAACACAATTAATTTTTGTATAGCCCAAAATCACACAAGAAGTGCAGCAATGGGCTTTAACAGGCTCTGCCTCTTGACAGCCCCCCAGCCTTGACTCTCCAAGAAGACGAGGAAAAACTCCCCCCCCCCAAAAAAACCCTTGTACGGAATAAAATGGAAGAAACCTTGGGAAAGGCAGTTCAAAGAGAGACCCCTTTCCAGGTAGGTTGGGTGTGCAGTGGGTGTCAATAAAAAGGGTGTCAATACAATACAATACACAGAACAGAACAAAACACAAGTAATCTTCAATACAATACAAAAATAAAAATATTACAAGTACAGAGCCGAATTCAACAGTAGATGATGTCACATACAGTAATATGATTTGGATTTGTTCAGAGTCATGGAGACCTCGGCCATCAATCTGCCTCCCCCTAAAGGCCATTCTACAGCTGAGACGGAGGTGAAAGGACCCCTCCACCCAACGATTCCTGCAATCCTCCATCAAAGATGACTTTACCTTAGGCAGGCAAAACAACTTTTTATGTTTGCATAAATGTATTTTTGTTTAATGTACTGTATGTACACCCTCACCATACAAAAACTGGAGGCACCCAGTCAGCTCATATCTGGACGGAGTAAAGCTTGGCTAAGGTAATCCTGACCTGTCCGCCAATTCCCTGAAAAGAGACAACAGGTAGCTGACATAAACTCATGAAAACCTAAACATTTCTTCATTGTAAGTACGCAGCATTGGCCCTCTTAAAAGAGAACTGAAACAGAGTCTGTGTATCATATTACTTCAGTAGTGTAGTATGTGGGTCACATTAACACAGATCATACTAGCGGCTCGGTGATATGAATTATTATTATATTTTTTACTTTCTTGTATACATAGTATAGGGAAAGTATTGTAGTCGTCTGAAGATTTGATGTCGAGATTTTAATGAATCTCGACGTTTTTGACCTCTCTGACTTTCTTGTATAAGAAGTATAGAGAAAGTATTGGAATCCCCCAAAAATTCCATTTTGAGATTTTGATGAATCTCAAAGTTTTAGACCTCCCCGAGTCTCAAAATACCATCCATCCATCCATCCATCCATCCATCCATCCATCCATCCATCCATCCATCCATCCATCCATCCATCCATTTCCGCTTATCCGAGATTGGGTCGCAGGGGCAGCAGCTTGAGCAGAGATACCCAGACTTCCCTCTCCCCAGCCACTTCTAGCTCTTCTGGGGGAATCCCGAGGCGTTCCCAGGCCAGCCAGGAGACAGTCCCTCCAGCGTGTCCTGGGTCTTCTCCAGGGCCTCTTCCCGGTTAGACGTGCCCAGAACACCTCACCAGGGAGGTGTCCAGAAGGCACCTTGATCAGATGCCCGAACCACCTTATCTGACTCCTCTCGATGCGGAGGAGCAGTGGCTCTACTCTGAGCCCCTCCCGGATGACTGAGCTTCTCACCCTATCTTTAAGGGAAAGCCCAGACACCCTACGGAGGACACTCATTTCAGCCGCTTGTATTCATGATCTCGTTCTTTCGGTCATTACCCATAGCTCATGACCATAGGTGAGGGTAGGAACATAGATCGACTAGTAAATTGAGAGCTTTGCCTTACGGCTCAGCTCCTTTTCACCACGACAGACCGATGCAGAACCCGCATCACTGTGGACGCTGCACCGATCCGCCTGTCGATCTCACGTTCCATTCTTCCCTCACTTGTGAACAAGTCCCCGAGATACTTGAACTCCTCCACTTGGGGCAGGATCTTGCTCCCAACCCTGTGAGGGCACTCCACCCTTTTCCGGCTGAGGACCATGGTCTCGGATTTGGAGGTGCTGATTCCCATCCCAGCCGCTTCACACTCAGCTGCGAACTGATCCAGAGAGAGCTGAAAATCATGGCCTGATGAAGCAAACAGGACAAGATCATCAGCAAAAAGCAGTGACCCAATCCTGAGTCCACCAAACCGGACCCCCTCAACGCCCTGGCTGCGGCTAGAAATTCTGTCCATAAAAGTTATGAACAGAATCAGTGACAAAGGGCAGCCATGGCGGAATCCAACTCTCACTGGAAACGGGTTCGACTTACTGCCGGCAATGCAGACCAAGCTCTGACACCAGTTATACAGGGACCGAACAGCCCTTATCAGGGGGTCCGTTACCCCATACTCTTGGAGTACCCTCCACAGGATTCCCAGAGGGACACGGTCGAACGCCTTTTCCAAGTCCACAAAACACATGTAGACTGGTTTGGCAAACTCCCATGCACCCTCCAGGACCCTGCTAAGGGTGTAGAGCTGGTCCACTGTTCTGCGACCAGAACGAAAACCACACTGTTCCTCCTGAATCCGAGGTTCGACTATCCGATGGACCCTCCTCTCCAGGACTCCCGAATAAACTTTTCCAGGAAGGCTGAGGAGCGTGATCCCTCTGTAGTTGGAGCACACCCTCCGGTCCCTCTTCTTGTCTATGATTCTGTGTGTGTGTGTGTATAAACACGATAACTTGAGTACGCTTTCAATTAAGTCAACCAAATTTAGCATAGTATTAGGTACAAAACGTAGATGTCTATCAACTTTTGGGCTATTTCTGCTAACCAGAAGTGGTACTTTTTTATTCATTTAGTCCAATTTATTCAACTTTACTTTTATAATAATTGCTCAATATATTATTAATTTGATTTGATTTGTTGTTGATGATTCTTTAATGTAAATAATATAAAAATATAATCATTGTCTTGCAGTTTACTCCTCAAATATCCATCCCCATATCTGAGTATATGAGAAAGTCTAGGGGTGACCACTATAGAATTACTAGTATTATTCATATCGTGAGACATTATTATACTATAATTATAATATAATAATGTAATTGAGCTGATTCGACTGCATTTCCCCACTCAATATCAAGGGTGTTGTCATTTCCCAGTTCCTCCAGAATGTTACCTACCCATGAGTCAGAGTTGTTATAAATATGCGCACATTTTTCTGTCCACGCTCCCAACCTCTCTCTTTATCTCTCTGTGTCCATCAAGTGTTCTTTTATAAATCTTGACGTTTGCGTGGGAAGTGGCGCACTCACATTTCGGGCCTCCACGTAAGCTTTATAAACGAGGTCCCTGATAAGCACATTGAATGTTTGACCCGTCCTCCATTTCTAGATGTTTTCAGGTACCTGGACTGAACAGACCTCCTTTTTCTCCATCATTCTTGAGGTCTGGAGTCTGCCATGGCAATTCCAGAACTGCCACTTTTTACTTACTCTTACGCCATTCTGTCGTTGATTCACACCATTGTCTTGTCGTATTGCTGAAAGGAGACAACACATCCATTGAGGAGCATGACTGTTCTGTACTGAAGACAATATTTTCGCTCACACTGAATAGACTTGCAGACCATGTTACAGACCCCATCATCAGGCAGGATGTCAAGTGACTGGTTTTTACAGTTCACGAGGTGCAGAGAAAGTGTCGTAAGCAGAAGAAGGAGCAGCACCTCGTATTTCAAGGTCTTGCCAAAGCACTTGACACCAACTGTGACAGTGTTTGGCTGTCCGGAGAAACTGATCTCCTTGATCGCCTCATTTCATAATGCCCTGCAGGCCAGAGCCATTGTTAATAATAAATGGCATGAAGCAAGGCTGCGTTTTAGTGCCTATGCTCTTTGCTGCTATGCTTTTGGAGTCTGCGATCAAAGAGTCGACATTGAGTTTGGTAGATAGGGCAGGCTATTTAATTTGCACACACACACACACACACGACGATATGTAACATACCATAGAGAGATTAGCAGCTGCCTGCAAACACTTTCAACTCACCATCAGCCTTGTCAAACCATGTTTTGAATGTGTCCAAAACTCCAGGGCACTTCACCTCCACCACTGATCCTCATTGACAACACAGAAATAAAGCCTGTGGACAAATTCGGCTACCTAGGCAGCAGCATCTGCAACAGCGGATCGTTGGCTGCTGGGGTTACTCTACACCTTGCCCAAGCTAGTTCTGCATTTGGCAGACTTAACATGTGGCGGTGGCAGGACGAGACATCAAGCTTAGTGCCAAGATCGCCACCTACGCTGAGGCTAGGGATCTGCACTGGTAATCAGAAGGTTGCCAGTTCGAATCCCGTAAAATGCCAATAGGGACTCTGCTCTGTTGGGCCCTTAAGCAAGGACCTTAACCTGCAATTGCTAAGCGCTTTGAATAGTGAGAAAAGCACTATATAAATGCAAAGAATTAATTATTATTATTTCATTAAAGCAAGTAGGTGCCTACTTAGCCTACCTGATGGATCAGATGTTTCATATCCCCGATTTTAATGTATGGGGACAACAGGGCTATCAAGATGTCTCCATGCCTTTAGTTTCCCGTTCAGGTACTCATGGAGTGTCACGGCAAAGCCAAAAGGAGCACATTTAGCTGCTGGCCTCAGCCTCGGGGATGTGCTTAGGTGAGGAAGTGTGTGCAGCGAGTCCCTTTTCATGTGACACCATCTGCTAGGTGCCCTGACAAAGCCATGAAAGGAAATTGCAGGTGGATGCTTTCAAAAAAGCCAAGAAAAGAAAAAATTGAGGGTTAGGGGAAGTGGATGAGATGTACATGTAAAATGGGGTGCATGGAAACTGGGTGAAGTGTCACACTCACAGGCACTGCAACAAGCCAAATACGTTTTTAATTATGTGGATAATAATACACTGTTAGGATTATTATGAAGGTAATTGCCATCAGGGGTGTGGGAATCATAGAATGGCAGTTCCATGGATGAGCTGACAATTACGCTGACCCCCCCCCACCTTCACCTGTGCAGGTGTTTACTTACCTGCAATGTCCACCATCACTTTACTGGGGTCCCATGAGCCTGGAGGTCTTCACTTGCAGTCACTGTTGCTGCTCCTGACTGCAGCTTTTGGTGCAAATGATGTTTCGATTTAATAAGCATTAGGTTGTTATAGATTTGCAAATGTTAAACCTTTATTACGGTTGGAATTATTTTTTTCTGATTGTGTTAGGAGGTTTTGAATATCAAGGATCATTTCTGGACGAGTGTTTAATGAAATTCTCACCACTAGACAGAAAGTACGGTATATTTTTGCTTTATTAGATTTTTTACGTTTCCATAATGCAATCTTGTTTGGTTATGGGTGTCGATATTTTCGGAATCCCGTTCTTAGAAGTTGTGTCTGTGATGTCACCAAGGCAACGCTTTACATACCAGCATTCAAAATTGAGATGAAACACTAAAAAACTTTGCCACGCATCTTTTTCATTATCCTGGTTTTGAAATACTAGTTTTCCTTTTGACCTCAATTCCCTTTTTAAAGGCTTTTTAAAGTTCATGTTGTGCCTATCGTGGCAGGACTGGGCACAAGACAGGATGGTGCTCCTGTGCATTGTGTTCTGATTGAGTACGCAAAAACATCACAAAAGGATGTGAGGCTTCAAATGAGACTCATAAACCAGGTGCCCTGGAATCCTGACACTGCTCTAGTGAGGGGCTTCGGCCTATACAGGCCCAAACAGGGGAATTGACGTTTAAAGTGCAAAATACTCAAAATATGCTTAAAATGTCAACAAGAGGGGTGGCAGAGTGGCACTTTAAGGAGACCAGGGATCAAGCCCTGGGTGCTTTCTACACAGACCTTGCATGTTCTTCTCATGTCTGTGTGGTTTTGCTACTGGTGCTCTGGTTTCCTACCCCAGTCCAAAGTCATACAGGTTGGGCCTTGGGCTATGTGGGAGTGTGTGTGTATGTGTTTGTGTGTCAGTGTGTTCACATGTTGATGGACTGACACTCCGTCCAGGAATTGTTCCTGCCTTATGTCCTGTGCTTGCTGGGATGGGCTCCAGCTCCCCTGCAACTCTGCTCAGGATAATGGATGTTATAAAATATACCAAAAAATGCCTCTTTAGAGAAAGAAATAAACCTCTGGCTGGAGAGACAAATTCAATAATGAATCTTAATAAATGACGAATTTATTTTAAATAAGCCAAAGCAGAACAAAAATGGCAAAAGCTGTGCCTAAAAGGCAACTCACAGCAAGCAAACCCACAATTCATAAATCAGTAACCAAAAAAACAGAAGCAACAAGTCCAGAAACACAATACCATACACAATACACGAAACAATACTCACTATGAAAACGACAATAAACACTGAAAGATCTACACCTCCACCTCACAATGTATATGATGAGGGCGGTCCTTCAGGTGTGATGTCAGCCTGGCCCCGCCTCTTGTGGTTTCACCCACAGAACACATGGAACACAGGAGAACACTTAATACACAGATGGTGTGGAACGTGGCCTGGACACAGACAGGCAGACATGTTTTGTCACCCAACACACATTTATTTACAACTATTTACAAGTAGAACACGCTCAAACCCCAGTGCCACAGCACCAATCACCCCAGTCCAGGCCCTCAATACAATGTCTTCTCTCTGTCTGGACCACCTCCACTCCTCTCCTTCGACTTCTGTCCTCTTCCACCCGATTCCAGCCATCGAATAGAAGGAGGCAGCCCCTTTTATAGCCATCCGGATGTGCTCCAGGTGCCTCCCGACAATCTTCCGCCGGTACTCCCCGGTGTGGTGGAAGTGCCGGATGCGTACCTGGAAGCGCTCCGGGTGTCCCTGATCCTCTTCCCAGCAGCACTTCTGGGTGTGGCAGAAGTGCTGAGGTCCAGGGCTCCGTAGGCATCGGGGCGCCCCCTGGCGGTGACCACGGGCCCCTACAGGGCTGAGCTTCAAAGCTCTCTACCCGTGGTCCCCAAAGCCACCAGGGCGGTCGCCCCCTCGTGGTCTGGAGAAGGCCCAAGCCTTCCTCCGGTCCTCCTGGGCATCCCGGCTGGGTACCACCCCCAGCCGCGTGCCACAATGGTAAATAATAATGGAATACAACAATGGTTATCAAGAATACATAAATATAACAAACACATGAAAAATAGTTTAAAACACACAGAAAAGGAAACTAAACATAAGCCTGGAATACATGACACATAGCAGGGCACACTCATGCATACACCCTTAAATACTCATACCAGCTTCTTTTATCTATCCTTCCATTTCCTAACTTGCTTAATTGAGTCCAGCGCCACAGGGAGATGGGAAGTCTATCCTGGCAGAGTGGGAACTAAGCTTGGACTTGGTGCCAGCAGTGCCAGTGCTAGGTTACTTTGCACCATAGGCCAAGCTTATTAGTGCACCAACCAACTGTTCGGTAGCTAATCCGTACGGCTGGGTTTCTCCCCCTTCCCTCTTATGATATTTGCCCGAGACAAATTCCTAATTCGCCTTAATGGTGGCTCTGGCCCTTGGTGCTGATCCAGCACAGAGCCCACTTACACGCGCACACACACACCCACCTTTGTTCACTCACACCATTACACCAGGAGAGACATATGCTGATGGCTTATATTGTGTAAAACTTCTCTCATTTGAAATAAATCATTCTGCATAAAATGAACAAACAATTACATGGCTTAGATGGCATTGCCATGTCAATAGTCGTAGTTGAGGAGAAATTTAATGACAAACAATTAGAATGGGTGTAGGAGTGTATGGAGAGGATACAACACAGAAACCTCACCCTCTATCTATCTATCTATCTATCTATCTATCTATCTATCTATCTATCTATCTATCTATCTATCTATCTATCTATCTATCTATCTATCTATCTATCTATCTATCTATCTATCTATCTATCTATCTATCTATCTATCATATAGTGCCTTTCATATCTATCTATCTATCTATCTATCTATCTATCTATCTATCTATCTATCTATCTATCTATCTATCTATCTATCTATCTATCTATCTATCTATCTATCTATCTATCTATCTATCTATCTATCTATCTATCTAATAGACCCTCTAGTATCCAAGGTAATGTGGACCAATGCTACCTCAGATAAATTTAAAACTTGAAAAAAATGGATGGCTGCTGCCATTTCAGACTAATTATGGATAAAAAATATTTTGCCAATTTATATGGTATGGCATCACTTTTAAGCCTTGTTTCACACCTTAGTGAATTTAATGTTCTTTGCTTCTTTGCCGCAATGTTCTGCAGTCGCCTCAGCATCAATATGTCAGCAGGGGTAGAGTTTTCCTGCTGTTCAATATACAACAGTGCTGTTTTGATGGCATTGAGACCATCTGTATGAGAAATCTTCTGTGGATTTTCTGTGCAGCCCTCATCAACTCATAAACAGAACAATGAGTGAAGAAAATAGTAGAGCCATGTGTATATGGTCAATGCTGGTGACACACTGACAATAGCCGAGGGGTGTAGCTGGGGAGCGGTGAGTGAGTCACCGCTGTGTTCCCACAGTCACCGGTCCACTCGCTTGGTACAGTTAAGATTACAACTATATTATTTATGTACTCAATACAGTATTCAGGGCAAGCGCTTATATAAATTATAAGAAAAATAATGTATTACATTTACAGGTTTGCCTTGGGTAATCTGGGTGTGGATAATTGGGCTTCTACTGCATATATCAGCGTTTCTCAACCTTTAAGTATTTGCGACCCGAGTTTTCATAACAGTTTTAATTGCGCTCCCCTAACGTTTTTTTGAAAGGAGCCCACTAATACCAATTTGTTCTTTTTTAATTAATGATATATCATAGATGCATATTTTATTATACCTACTTAACTTTTATCGACATTTATCTAACTCTATATTTATTTTTCTAGTATCAGAATGTAGTTTAAGTTAATTTGTTTTGATTTCAATAGATGTATTTTTCGTATTTTTGATTCTTGTTTTCTTTTTTTCACATCTTCATGCCCCCCTTTTTGTTACTTTGCACCCCCCTAGGGGGGCCCGCCCCACAGATTGAGAACCACTGGCATATATATAGTTATAAGTTATATAGTTTTATAGTTATATAATTACTGTATATAGTTATAAGTTATATCTTCTTCTATAATACGCTAAAGTGGCTGTTTGTTTATCTGTCCAGGATTTTAAATCACCTGTAGCTCGCAAACCATTTCACCTATTGACTTGAAATTTGGTACACATATACTACGTGATGTCTACTATCCGCTTTCGGGGTGATGATTTTATTACTCTTTTTATTTTTATTTTATTTTATTTTAGAATCAACTCTCGGCAGTGCGCAGCAGGGCGGACGTGCAGCACATGCGTACGGGCGCTGTTCTCATTCCCTACCACCTTCGCTAATCATTCTTGAGACATATTGAAGGCTTAAGTGCCAGATTAAGTGAAAAATTAAAGAAAACGTACTAAGTAATTGCAACACAAAAACTAACTTAATCAGTTTTAAAACAAAAAGATGCCGATGAAAGAAGAGAAGCAGCGGGCCGCTAGGGTGGAGTAAAGAAGAGCTGCTCAGGAAGCAGCAAGCACATCAACCTCTGAGCAAATGAATGGTAAACGTACAGAGAAAGAGGATGAATATTATGAATGCTCAAGTCAAGTGTATTCACTGCACGTTATCGTGCAGTGCGCCGTTATTGGTAATTATATAATTACAGTTATATGTTAGAGCATATATAGCATTTACATTCTCTGGCCACTTTATTAGGTACAATTTATCAACTGCATATTAATGCAAATACCTAATCAGCCAATCACATGACAGCAACTCAACACATTGTAAAGATGATCTGCTGAAGTTCAAACTGAGCATAAGAATGTGGAACAAAGGTAATTTAAGTGACTATGAATGTGGCATGACTGTTGGTGCCACACGGGCTGGTCTGAGTATTTCAGAAACTGCTGCTCTACTAAGATTTTCACACACAACCATCTCTAAGGTTTCCAGAGAATGGTCTGAAAAAGGGGAAATATCCAGTGAGTGTCAGTTCTCCTGGCGAAAATGCCTCATTGATGGCAGAGGTCAGAGGAGAATGGCCAGATTGGTTCGAGATGATAGAAAAGCAACAGTAACTCAAATAACCACTCGTTACAAATGAAGTATGCAGAAGAGCATCTCTGAATGCACAACACGTCAAACCTTGAGGCAGATGGGCTACAGCAGCAGGAGTCCATGCCGGGTGTCACTCCTGTCAGCTAAGAATAGGAAACTGAGCCTACAATTTGCACTGGCTCACCAAAATTGGACAAGAGAAGATGGGAAAAACGTTTCCTGGTCAGCCATGTCTCGATTTCTGCTGCAATATTTGGATGGTAGGGTCAGAATTTGGCATCAACAACATGAAAGCATGGATCCATTCTGTCTTGTATTAACAGTTCAGACTGGTGTAATGGTGTGGAGGATATTTTTTGGTACACTTTTGGCCCCTTAGTACCAACTGTGCATCGTTTAAATGCCACAGCCAACCTGAGTATTATTGGCGACCATGGTCATCCCCTTAGGACTGCAGCGTACCGATCTTCTGATGGCCACTTCCAGCAGGATAACATGACACGTCACAAAGCTCAGATCATCTCAAACTGGTTTCTTGAACATGACAATGACTGTACTGAAATGGCCTCCACACTCACCAGATCTCAATCCAACAGAACACCTTTGGGATGTGGTGGAGCAGGAGATTCACATCATAGATGTGCAGCTGATAAATTTGCAGCAACTGCGTGATGTTATCATGTCAATATGGACCAAACTCCCTGAGGAAAGTTTCCAGCACCTTATTGAATCGATGCCATGAAGAATTACAGCAGTTCTGAATACAAAAGGGGGTCCAACCCGGTACTAGCCAGGTGTACCTAATAAAGTGGGCACTGAGTGTATGTCTATATATGTATATGTGAGTTTATATGTGTGAATTGGCCTACTTCAAGCTCGGGATTAAATGGTGAGTGTGAGCACTAAGGTGGGCTGGTGTCTTGTCCAGCGCTGTTTCATGATTTGTGTCCAGTGCTGCCAGATTTGGCTCCAGCTCCATGGATCTCTGAATTCAATTAAGTTATGAGCTATAAGCAATTTATTACTTGTTTTAAGTCAATGAGAATTAAATCTCTTGTGCTGCCCTCCCTGTCATGTGTGCCAGTGTTACTTATGACCATAGCACTGGATACTTTGAACAGTTGAGTCGTTTGACCTAATGGGTGTTTTTAAAAGAATCAACAAGTCCGCTCACTCTTGTGGCAAGTTCACCCTGCTGCCCATGCCAGTCAATTCATCAATGAGCAAATCAGTCATCTGCAACCATTAGAGATGTACAGTCACCTTACAAATTCTGTAATTGTTGTCTTTTTTTGGGCAATGAAGCCAACTCAGATATTTAGTTACTGGCATCGCCGTCCTGAATGATTTCCCTCAAGTGCGGCATCAACAAGGAGTGTGAAAATCAACGGTTCAAAAGCGGAATTGACAACGTGGCTGTGCTGTCTCAGTCTTGGCAGCATAACTGGTCTGTTGAAGTCAAGTAAGGAGCCGTGAAACCGACATGAAAGAAAAAGACGCCATCAGTAGGGATGAGTGATTAGCAAAGCCAAGTGAGTTTTAAGGAGGGAATTACAGTTGAGGCAAATTTACCTCTGATGGGTTCAAGGGCTACTGAGGGACTGGAGTGCATTTTGACCTCGATGAGAGAAACAAGAGAAGTGCTCTAATAATTGGTAGTACAATGTGCTGTCTGATAGCCATGTTTGAAACAGGCGAATTAGGACTCATGGTCACATCAACAGATAGGAACTGGCAGAGTTTGAGATTGGGTTCAGATTTGGGGCTGCTGATTCCCTGTCTGGAATTGGCTTCTTCTCCCTATTATCCTTGAGGCTTTACTCTGAATACTCTGGGGGTCAAACCAGCGTAAATTGAGTTAATTGGGCCTGTATGGTGGAGTGAAAATGTACAATACTGGACTGGCACCTCACTGGTCTGTCATAGTGCCAGGTGCCAGTGATGTGGGCTTTCAGCCCTCAATCATAGATTCAGTCATTCCTCTATCATTCACTCATTCTCAAACCCAGTTAAGGGGATCCTGGTGGCACTGGGCATAAGGCAGGAGCCATCCCAGGATGGGGCTAAAATCCACAGCAGGGCTCACTCATTCTTACAACTCACACTCACAATGGGGAATGTAAAAGTCTCCACTTAAACCAATCTGCATGTCTTTGTGGATGTCAGTTACTAGAAGAAATTCTGCACAGATATTTGGAGAACATCCACCTTGATCACATATGAGTGCGGGGTTTGAGCCCAGAATGCTAAGGTGGCATCACTAATCATTCCAGTGCCGAGCTTTATTGGACAATCTGACAGACGCAGTCACATCCTTTATGATCTCTTAGGAGAACATGTGTGTGTCTCTACCAAGACCTGGTGAAAATTTTAATAATGACAAGCGATTGTTAACAGCAACTCTCAAGCAGCTTCGTCAAGCCATGGAGGGAATCGGGACAGAACATAGTTTAGGCAGAGAAGGAACATACTGCAAAAGAAATTGGATTGGATATAAAGAGCTACTCTGAAAAACTGGAAAATATATTTTGAGCCAGAGATCCTACATTGGTGTGGAAAGATTCAGCAAGATATCCCCAGCTACAGGAAACCATCTCCACAGTGCAAAGAATAATAAGCTAGCTAACAACCTGACTGTGTTTGATTGCAGTTTGATAAGCCTAAGGTCACAGCCCACAACGGCTCCAGCCCTCCAGATATACAAACAAATACAACCTTCTCCTCCACCCCTTCTACCTCTGTGAAGAAGATGACGTATGCCAACTCTTCAATAGACCAAACACCAAGAAAGCAGTAGGTCTGCTTGAAAATCGGACTTGTTCAACTGGCCCCAGTCTTTACTCTTAACTCCAGTCTTTACGCTTGACTCCCTTCTTTACGATTGACCCCAGTCTTTACACTTGATTAGTCTTTACACTTGGCCGTCTTCTTTACACTTGACCCCAGTCTTTACACTTGACCCACTTCTTTTCGCTTGGTCCCAGTCTTTACGCTTGACCCCAGTCTTTATGCTTGACCCCAGTCTTTACACCTGACCCCAGTCTTTACACGGATTTTCTAACAATTCATTAGTGCTTTGTTAAGTTCAAACAAGCCGCAATCATAGCAATCGCAAAAAAGACCCACATAACTGGGCAGAATGAATACAGGCCTGTTGCTTTGACATCTGTGGTCATGAGAACCTTTGAGAGACTGAAGTCAGCTCACTTGAAGGACACCAAAGTTCCCGTGTTGGCCCCCCTTCAGTTTGCCTATCAAGAAGCAGGTTGGGTGATGATGCAGTATGGCGCTACACTACATCCTGCTACATCTTGACCACCTAGGGAACTGTGCAAAGATTCTTTTGTGGACTTTAGGTCAATCCTTCATCAACATTTCCACTATAATCTCACCCATCTTTCTGTCCCTGACCTGCCATGTCAGTGGATTACCAATTTCCTGACAAATAGGGAGCAGCAGGTAGAACTGGGGATGCTCACCTCCAGCTCCTATGCAATCAGCACTGGTGCCCCCCAGGGATGTGTGCTTTCCCTACTACTCTTCTCTCTCTATACTAATGACTGCACCCCTAAGGACCCCCAAACCCACACCCCCAAATCAAACTCCTCAAATATGTGGACAGCACAACCGTCATTGAGTTCACCAGAAACCTTGATGAGTCTGCATACCGAAAAGAGTTGGAGCAGCAGGCCCTTTGGTAGGCTGAAGTTAAACATGCATGAAACTGTGGAGATGACAGTTGACAACAGGAGGCACACCACAACACCACCTCCCCTCTCCATACCTAACAGAAAAGTGTCACTTGTGGAAACCTTCATGTTTCTGGGATCTACAGTAGCATGCAGAAGTTTCGGCCCCCTTGCTTAAAATGTCTGTTACTGTGAATCGTTAAGTGAGCAGAAAGTACACTGATCACCAAAAGGCATAAAGTTAAAGAGGACACATTTCTTTAATATTTCAAGCAAGATTACATTTTTATTTGCATTATTCATAGGTAAAAAAATACCAAATACATGAAAAGGGCCTGAAGGAAAGGTTTGGGCACCCGACATGGTCAGTACTTAGTGAGACACCCTTTGGTGAGTATCACAGTTTGTAAACGATTTATGTAGCCAGCTAAGAGTCTTTCAGTTCTTACTTGGGATATTTTTGCCCATTCGTCCTTGCAAAAGATTCCTGGGCCTTCTGGGGTGCCCTGCTCTTTTCAAATCAATCCAAAGATTTTTAATAATGTTTAGGTCAGGGGGCTGTGAGGGCCATGGCAGAACCATCAGCTTGTGCCTCTTGAGGTGTTCCATTGTAGATTTTGAGGTGTGCTTCGGATCATTATATTGTTGTAGGACCAACCCATCATCTTTTAAACTTCAGGTTTTTTTACAGATGGTTTAATGTTTACTTCCAGAATTTGCTGGTATGTATTTGAATCCACTCTTCCCTCTACAACTGACATGTTCCCTATGCCACTGGCTGCAACGCAAGTCCAAAGTCTGATCGACCCACTGCCATGCTTAATAGACAGAGACGTGTTCATTTTCTGAAATTATAACCCCTGTTTTCTCCAAACACACCTTTGCACACTGTGGCTAAAAAGTTCTATTTTGACTTCATCAGTCCACAGGACTTGTTTCCAAAATACATCAGGCTTGTTTAGATGTTCAATTGAAAACTTCAGGTGCTGAATTTTGTGTCTGGGGTGCAGGGAAGGTTTTCTTCTGCTGACTCTACCATGAAGGTCATATTTGTTCAGGTGTCACTGCATGATAGATAGATAGATAGATAGATAGATAGATAGATAGATAGATAGATAGATAGATAGATAGATAGATAGATAGATAGATAGATAGATAGATAGATAGATAGATAGATAGATAGATAGATAGATAGATAGATAGATAGATGTGAAAGGCACTATATAACAGATAGATAGATAGATAGATAGATAGATAGATAGATAGATAGATAGATAGATAGATAGATAGATAGATAGATAGATAGATAGATAGATAGATAGATAGATAGATAGATAGATAGATAGATAGATAGATAGATAGATAGATAGTTGCCCGGACACCACCAGTCAGAAACCACTTCTTTATAAAACACACATTGTTTATTAAACATTAAATAAACAATTCCACCACTACCCACAAAGCACAAAGCAATAATCACTCCAGTATCTCAGTCCTTTGCCGCCTCTATCCTACTCCAGGGAGCTTCGTCCTACTCCCACTACCGACTCTGGCTCAATGACTGTAAGGAGTCGGCCCCTTTTATTCCCGCCCGGATGTGCTCCAGGTGGCTAATGACGTCCATCCGGCAGCACTTCCTGGTGTGGCGGATGTGCTGCCCTTTGCCCCGGAAACACTCCGGACTTTCCTGGCAGATTCCTCCGCCATCTTGCCGAGTGTGGTGGAAGTACAAATATCCGGGTCCCACGAGGTTTATAGCGCCCCCAGGCGGTGGCCACGGGTCCCAACAAGTCCAACAGGTCTCTCTCCTTTCCCGTGGTCCTCTCCTGCTCCATGGCGGTTGTGCCCTCGTGGCCCGGAAGCTCTTCCCGCTACCTTCCGGTCCTTTCTGGCGTCCCGGCCAGGTAATCATCCTGGCCACCTGTGACTGAAGATAGATAGATAGATAGATAGATAGATAGATAGATAGATAGATAGATAGATAGATAGATAGATAGATAGATAGATAGATAGATAGATAGATACTTTATTAATCCCAAGGGGAAATTCACAAAATAAACTGCAGAGGGTCGAGGGCGTGGCATACCTGTGGCCTCAGGTGGTGAAGCAGCAGCCTCTCCATGGTCTTCATCACATGTGACGTCAGAGCGACAGGCCGGAAGTCGTTCAGCTCACTAGGACGTGATACCTTTGGGACTGGGGTGATGCAAGATGTTTTCTAAAGCCTCGGGACTCTCCCCTGTTCCAGGCTCAGGTTGAAGATGCGCTGTAGAGGACTCCCCAGCTCCGACGCACAGACCTTCAGCAGTCATGGCTATACTCCATCTGGACCCGCTGCTTTGCTGGCACGAAGTCTCTTCAGCTCTCTGCTCACCTGCACTGCTGTAATTGTGGGTAGGGATGTCTCTCCTATGCTGGTACCAGCAGAAGGATGGGTGGAGGGTGCAGTACTCCGAGGTGAGAGTGGGTTAGGGTGGTCAAACTTGTTAAAGAAGTTGTTCATTTGGTTTGCTCTCTTTGCGCCACCACTCCAGAGTCTGCTGAATCTTCCAGAGGGTCTTTTGCAGTCAGACAGGGGTTTTTATTTGCTTTTCTTGTAATCCAACAAGCAGTTCTTTTAGAAAGTTTTCGTGGTCTTCCATGCCTCAACTTGACCATCATTTCTTAATAACATTACGAGTTGAGAACATGGCTACCTAAAAACGCTTTGCTATCTTCTTGTAGCCTTCTCCTGCTTTGTGAGCATCAGTTCTTTTGTTTTTCAGAGTGCTAGGCAGCTGCTTAGAGGAGCCCATGGACTGCTGATTGTTGTCACAAGGTTTGAGAAGTCAGAGAATTTAAACCGTGTGGACCACCGGGGCACGTTACAGCCAGCCTAACCCGACACAGACAGGCAGACACAAGTCCCAGTCCAGCACACAATGTTTTATTTACAGCTGTGCTGTGCTCCCACAGCACAGTACATAAAGCATATCACACTTCTTCTCTCTTCTTTCTCTTCCTGTCTTTGTCATTCCCCTCTACTCCTCCAGGCAGGATTTGTCCACCTCTTTCCAACTCTGGCTCCCTGAATGGAGTGAGGCGACTTCCTGTAGGATGGCCATTGAAATGTTCCATGTGGCTCATTAATCGGACTTGGAATCTCTCCCAGGTTGTGGTGGAACCCAAAATGGCTGTGCCAAACTCCAACTCCCAGCATACCTTGCAGGAATCCATGGTGCCACGGCCACCCAGGAGAGCTGCCCTCTAGCGTTCTACCCTGCCAATGCTCTATCCCCTGGTCCTCCCATGCACTTGGCATCCTGGCCAGGTAGTGGCTGTGGCCACCTGTCACAACAGCTTTTCAATTTATATCACCTGGGGTTTCCTAACGATGACTGCGAACAAGCCCTACATTCTAATGAGCTAATGAAGGTCTGAGACTTTAAATATCTTGGGGTGCCGAAACTTTTGCATGGAGCTCCTTTCCTTTCTTCACTGTACAATTTTACAAAACCAAAACAATGAATAAATGAGCTCTGCGGCGGGCTGGCGCCCTGCCTGGGATTTGTTCTTGCTTTGTGCCCTGTGCTGGCTGGGACTGGCTCCAGCAGACCCCTGTGACCCTGTGTTAGGATATAGCGAGTTGGACAATGACTGACTGACTGACTGAATGAATGAACGAATGAATGAATATCTTTATTATCGTTGCACAAGTACAACGAAATTGGATGCCATCCTATCAGTGCAAAACAGCAAGAAATTGCAAGACTCCAGAAACATATACAGTCATATGAAAAAGTTTGGGAACTCCTCTCAGCCTGCATAATAATTTACTCTACTTTCAAAAAAAAGATAACAGAGGTATGTCTTCATTTCCTAGGAACATCTGAGTACTGGGGTGTTTTCCGAACAAAGATTTTTAGTTAAGGAGTATTTAGTTGTATGAAATTAAATCAAATGTGAAAAACTTGACTGTGCAAAAATGTGGGTCCCCTTGTAATTTTCCTGATTTGAATGCCTGTCACTGCTCAATACTGATTACTGGCAACACCAAATTGGTTGGATTAACTCGTTAAGCCTTGAACTTCATAGACAGATGTGTCCAATCATGAGATATAAAGGTATTTAAGGTGGTCAACTGCAAGTTGTGCTTCCCTTTGACTCTCCTCTGAAGTGTGACAGCATGGGATCCTCAAAGCAATTCTCAAAAGATCTGGAAACAAAGATTGTTCAGTCTCATGGTTTAGGGGAAGGCTACAAAAAGCTATCTGAGGTTTAAACTGTCAGTTTCAACTGTAAGGAATGTAATCAGGAAATGGAAGGCCACAGGCACAGTTGCTGTTAAACCCAGCAGGTCTGGCAGGCCAAGAAAGATACAGGAGTGGAATATGCGCAGGATTGTGAGAATGGTTACAGACAACCCACAAATCACCTCCAAAGTCCTGCAAGAACATCTTGCTGCAGATGGTGTATCTGTACATCGTTCTACAATTCAGTACAATTTGCACAAAGAACATCTGTATGGCAGGGTGATGAGAAAGAAGCCCTTTCTGCACTCACGCCACAAACAGAGTCGCTTGTTGTATGCAAATGCTCATTTAGACGAGCCAGATTCATTTTGGAACAAAGTGCTTTGGACTGATGAGACAAAAATTGAATTATTTGGTCATAAGAAAAAGCGCTTTGAATGGTGGAAGAACACTGCATTCCAAGAAAAACACCTGCTACTTACTGTCAAATTTGGCGGAGGTTACATAAACCCATAGGTTTCAGGTTTCCTAAACATTTGCATGCCACTGTATAAACACCCGGTTCTTGACATGGAAGACAAACATAGTGTAGAGTTCATCATAAAAAAGGCACAGCAATGGATGTTCTTCCTAAGACAGCTGATTGAGTTCAGTCTATCACAGGAGCTGCTGATTCAGTTCTTCATGGCAACTATCAAGTGTGTTCTCAGCTCATCCATCACGGTGCAGTTTGGATCAGCAACTAAGCATAAGTGTAGGCTACAAGGAAAGGAACACTGCCACCAGAACCATTCCAGAGCCCTAAAGAGGGTTAGAAAAATTGTCACCGATCCGACCATATCCAGGCTACATCCTCTCTGAAGTTCTCCTGTCTACTAGGTGACATGGACTAAACTGCGCCAGAATAGGAAGATATCAGAACCATTTTTTTTGATAGGCCATCAATCTCAGAAGTGGTTGGTTCAGCTGACCATGTTTAGTGTGGGCCCCACCAGAAACATCTTGTAATATTATCCCATGCAGCAAGTGCTTAGTTTAGTATTTATTTCAGTATTGGACATTGTATGCATACATTTCCATTTGATGTCTTGTACTTAACTCAAGTCAAGTCAAGTCAAGTTGGGGAGCATGCACTGGTACAGTGTGTTGCTGCACCCTCTACATAATGAAACAACTCAGGATTTTGGTTGGTCAGACACACGGTCCAGTCCCACCCTCCGGAAATGACCCTCTTTCTGCCATAGCCAGGTGTTACGTGGGCGACCCTTTGACCTGGTCCAGCCACTCGGGTCCTCAACAATGACGATTTTAAGAGCTGGATCACCCTCAGGGAATCGCGCCACATGGCCGTAGTGCTTTAACTGACGCTCCCTCACAATGCAGGTAATGTGCCTCATTTGGGACTCCTTGAGCAACCGCTCATTCGACACAAAGTCAAACCAACGGTATCCAAGGAGACAGAACTGAAGGAGTCCAGTCTTCGTCTCAGCTCCCTGGATAGCGCCCATGTCTCACAACCATATAGCAAGACAGGAAGCACCAGGACTCTAAAGACTTGGACCTTCGTCCTTTTGCAGAAACATTGGGAGCACCACACACCCCTTTCCAGTGACCTCATGACCCCCCAATCCATCTACTAACTTCATAGGAAGAGTCACCAGAGAAATGAATGTCACTGCCAAGGTAAGTACACCTCTGGACAAGGTCGACACTCTCTCCGCAGACAGACACACTGCTGATGGCTGTGCCCAAGAGGTCATTAAAGGCCTGGATCTTGGTTTTTATCCAGGACACCCGCAAGTCCAGACACTTAGACTCCTTGCTCAGTCTCTCGAGAGCCCTGATCAGAGCCTCCATTGACTCGGCGAAGATAACTCAGGTGTCTACTTATAAATTGTTCTTAACCTACCTTGGAGACTCAAGTCCAATTCCTTGTATGTGAGCATACTTGGGTAATAATTGGATTCGGATTCTAAAAGTAATGAATGAACTTTCTCAACAATTTCCTATGGGGTGTCACAATGGTTAGTCCAGCTTCCTGTTAGATCAGGGGTGTCCAATTCTGGTCCTTGTGGGCTGCAGTGGCTGCAGATTTTCATTCTAACCACCTCCGTTTTTTCTGCTGATGAGCTTTGTTTTAATTGACGTGACTCAGACCCCTTAGCTGTTTCTTTTTCCTTAATGAGCAGCCAAACAATAATGAGACACAAAACAAGCCGCCACCTGAAAATAAAGAAAGGTGAAGGATCTCAGTCATGTTGGTCTGCTCAGGTCACCAAAACATCTTGACGGTGGTCTTAGAAAAAAATAGAAAATCAACAGTCTGCTGTGGCAGAATGAGAGCAGCAACAAGTCATGATATTCAATAACGGCTTTAATTAACAGCAAGAATTAGCTTCTCATTAAGAAACTGGTTGGAGTAAAATTGGTTGGAATTTGGAAGTTCCAATTTAGCTGGTGATCTGTTGACTTGTTTCACATCTCATTTCTGTTTGGCTGTCATTTAATGAAGATACGAATCAATTCAGAGGACTGAATCCTTAAAAACAGGGCTATTGAAATGAAGGGAAAAGGAGTTAATTAGCAGTGAAGACTGCTCGCTGATTAGGAAAAGGGTTAGAATGAAAACCTGCAGCCACTGCGGCCATCCAGGACTGTGTCTTCGATTGTCCACCTTGGATATGAATCCCTCACCTAGAGTTTTATTTATGTGTACTTTGTACATCATCTGTGTCTTTATGTATTTTCCCCCAGTCACTTTCTCTCATAGATTTGTGTTTTAAGTTAAATAGTGACTGTCACTTTCAGAAATTCTCCGAAGACTTTTCAGTAATGGGGAGTAGCGACAAGGGGTGTGAGACAGAGTAGATGACTCAGGTGGAGAACTTTGAGAATTGTCCGCAACTTCACGTCAGCATCTGGCGATGTGCCGTTTCACTGTGATATGCTGAAGGTCCTCATTTGAGTACGTGTGTCTACAGAGCACCAGGGATGACCATGCTGCAAAGCTGTTGTCCTTTTTACTTTCTCGTATACAAAGTATCGGGAAAGTGTTGTAATCGTCCAAAAATTCAATGTCGAGATTTTGACGAATCTCGAAGTTTTAGACCACCCTGAATTTCTAGTTTACAAAGTACAGTGGTGCCTTGGTTTGCGAGTATAATTAATTCCGGAAATGTGCTTGTAATCCAAAGCACTCAAATATCAAAGCAAATGTCCCCATAAGATAAATAATGGAAACTCAGATGATTCATTCTACAGCCCAAAAATATTCATATAAAAATGATTAATACAAAAAATAAAGTAATAAATACATAAAACAAATTAACTTGCACTTTAGCTTTGAAAAGAATTGTGGCTGGTGTGAGGGAGACGAGAGAGAGGAGGATTATTGTGTAGGACGACTTTCACTCTAACTAACGGAATCCCTGCTATCTGTTGGCTGACTGGAATCTTGTAATTTTTTTGCGACTTTAACAAGGAACCTATCCAATGACAGTTGCTTTTGCCTGAAGAGTCACTACACTTGGACACAAACTTAAAAAAAAAAAATGCTTTACCGACTGTAAGGTTTCTAAACTCTTTTGGGATTCCACCTCAATAGGATGACATGCGGAAGGGTGTCCTGAAGCAACCGCAGGCTCCCAGCGCTGTAGCAGTTCGCCATAAAAGTGAATCTAAAAAGATCACGGACATGCTATAAGCACCTGCTGTTAATGGGTGATGCAAGGAACATTATAAATGTGCAGGGCACAGTATTACTTATCCACTAACCTGGTCACGACCCTGCCTTTACTGCTGTGTCTGTTTATAGGAGAGTGGCAGATCACGCTGAATAAAGCTGGTTTTGCTAAAGTACTGAGACTCAGCCTCGTGTTTTGGGGTGCAAGATGGAGTCACATGTTACAGCACACACAGGTGGTCACAATGCTATAGTAAACAGTATACGCTCGTACGGATGTTGACTATACGAGTGAGGCACGCCGACTGAGGCCAAGCATGGGAGACGATTACCCACAATCCCACAGTGAGATTGAGAGAAGAACCATCGGCTCAGTTGTGATCACGTCACTCTCGGCAGACAAAGCGTATAAGTACTACTCGTATTGCAAGACCTCGCTCATTTATCAAGTTATAATTTATTAAAAATTTTAGCTCATCTTGTAAAACACTCGCAGACCAAGTTATTCACAATCCAAGGTTTTACTGTACAGGGAAAGTATTGTAATCCTCCAAAAATTCCATTTCGAGCTTTTGATAAATCTCAATGTTTTAGACCTCCCCGAGATCCATTTTTGGAATTATGTCTGAGTGTCTGTCTGTATGTAAACACAATAACTTGTGTACGCTTTCACTTTGGTGAACCAAATTTTGCATACAAGTATTACGTACAAAACGTAGATTTCTATCAACTTTTGTGCTATTTCCACTAACCAGATGTGGTACTTTACCTTTTATTCATGCAGCTGCAGAGTCCGATTTATTCAACTTTACTTTTATAATAATTGTTCAATATATTATTAATTTGATTTGATTTGTTGTTGATGGTTCTTTAAAGTACATAATTTAAAAATATAATCATTGTCTTGCGGTTTCCTCCTCAAATATCCATCCCCATATCTGAGTATATGAGAAAGTCGAGGGGAGACCACTCCTGATTTTATTTTTTTTAAGATGGGGACAACCAGGCAGTTCAATGCCAGGTCAGTTCTTTAGGTTCTATTTGGTCATGGATACCCTTACTTAAACAAAGTCCCTGCATTTGTCATTTTAGTATTGATCTCCCTCGTTCCTCAAATGTCTGAGTTATATCTTTGTCTCCATTACACCGTGGTGCAGTTTTTTTTCCAGCTAGAGATGTCAAGGGAATGGAAAATCACAGCACCTTAGAAACACCCAGTGGCCACTGAGCGAGGAGGGCAAACTCAGCAGCCCCCAGCTTGAAACCTACATCAGGCTTGTGTTTTCAGATTAATTACATTGTTTATCAGTGGAGCTTGAGATGGCAAAGAGAGTGACAGTAATGAGCCACGCTTGCCATCAGAAGAGCCACCTGTCAGCATGTCGGCTAACATCAAACAACGAATAAAGACAGAGAGTCAGATTTAATCTGCAAGTACAGAGTAGCCCAGCACAGCCCAGAGCCTGACACGAGAGTGGAGGGTTAGAGCCGGAGAGAGCCGGGCGGTCTTCTGATGCTCGTGTACCCTCTCGCTGCCATGTCTGGAGGAGCAGCCTGAAATATTTGTGTCACCTCAGGCTCTTCTGTCAGCTCTGCCAGAGCCGAGTTCTTCTCAAATGGAAGGCATGCCATGCTACACTCTTCTCTTTTTTTATTAATGTATTGCGGCCACTGGAGTGTGGTCTGACCCTTAGGAAGAGACTGTACTCCATATCCAAGTCATGGTCCACAGAGGAAGGATTACGTTTATTCTAATTCAGCAGCAGGTAACCATTGTCTTTAAAACTCTGTCAGTCATCGCCAGCCATCTCCTAGAGTGGGATCAGCTCCTGTCTCTCAGCCTCCGTCTCTTTTCTTTCATTCTGTGAGACGAGTTCTACTGTAGCCATGTTGTAAACTCTCAGTAGGGTGGATTTCTGACTCTGTGGATGCAGGACGTAAACTGTCTAACCCTCTCCTGGTTCACCTGGAGTGTCTTCTGTCACTCGGCCAGAAGAGATCATCCTGAGTGCTCCTTCTGTGGACGTCATGGGACAGATCTTTTCTCTGGCTGTCTCTTTGGCCCACCTGGGCCTAGCCTCCTTCTTTTGACTTCTGGTCTTCACCTGAGGAAAAGAGAGAAGCTGCCTTGATGTACCTAGAGCCCCTCTAAGTGTCATTAGGATTATTCTGTGGACTTCTATGCCAGATATCACAAGGAGCTGGCCACCTGATTGAGAAACATTTAGGGGTTGTTCCATTCTGAACATTTTATTTGTATGCGTACTGAGGCTCTTAACTGACTGATTAGTAAACAGCAACAAAACAAAAAAACAAAACATGGTACCTTTAAATACTAAGGTGGCATTCCCAGAACATTCTAGTAGTAAGTAGCGGTTTCTATTTTAGCACATCTTTGATGACAGAGTCTCAGCAGAAAGAAAGGAAAAGATGGTGCAAAGCCTGCAATGCCCACCGTTACCAGATAATCCTTGACAAATTAATCTGACCTGCTGAAGCTGGATGATCTGGTAACATAAAGAACAACATCCTTCTATGATGTCCTTGTTGGAAAAAGGCAAAGAAAAGTCTCAGTCATTTCACAAGGAGCCACTAAGGCCACAGACAGACGACCCAATCTTCACCTAATCTTGTGAACTGATGGCAGTACCCAGCTGGGACGCCTGGAAGAACCGGAGGAGGGATTACGCCTCCTTCAGACCACTAGGGAGCGACCGCCCTGGTGGCTATGGGGACCATGGGAAAGGAGCTTGGAATCTCAACCCTATAGAGGCCCGTGGTCACCACCAGGGGGTGCCCAGATGCCTGAGAAACCCTGGCCCTGAGCACTTCTGCCACACCCGGAAGTGCTGGGGGGAAGAAGACCAGGGACACCTGGAGTGCTTCTGGGTGCACAGTCGGCACTTCCGCCACACCAGAGAGTGCCGGCAGTAGCTCATTTTGAGGCACCTGAAGCATGTATGGGTGGATATAAAAGGGGCCGCCTCCCTCCATTCGATGGCTGGAGTCGGGTGGAAGAAGGACAGAGCTCGGAGGAGAGGAGTGGAGGCGGACCTGAAGAGAAAGGCATTGTGAGAAGCCAGAACTTTGTGGATGATTAGTACGGGAGTACTGGGTTGTGTGCGTCACTGTAAATAGTATGTATAATAAATGTGTGTTGGTTGTTGAACCTTTGGTGTCTGCATGTCCGTGTCTGGGCCAGCTTAAACTATATATATATATATATATATATATATATATATATATATATATATATATATATATATATATATATAATCTTATATATAAACGTCAATGTGTGGAAATGTCTGTGTCTCTCTGTCTTGCCCGGAAGTGAGAGGAGGAGTCCGCTAATACACAATCGAGGCGAGCACATCAGCAAAACGAAACCTCAGAAGAAAGACAAAGTCGCTTAGCCACTAACGGTGGCAAAACGGTATCCCTTTTACTTTTCCTCCCACTGCTAATACACATGTGATGTGAGCATGTTGGCAAAACAAATCCTTCTAGGAGAGAGATGCCCAGAGTAGTTCCTGTCAATTACCTGGCATCTCTACATTTCAGTTTATTTTCTGACGATTTCAATAGTTTCTAGGACCTAGCTATAGTTTCTATCAAGACACTATATAAAAGCGATTGGGATTGTCCTTCCGTCCCGTGAGTGCAAAGCGTAGCTGTATTCCGCTTATCACAGACTTACTACTTGCGGCTTGCAGTACGAAGCGACGTGATGTGAGCAGAGTTCTGGTGCTCCCATCGTTCCCTTGCTTTTGTGCGCTGGAAATTTGATGCGCTGGAAAAATAGACAAAATTATGTCTCTGGAAATAATTAATGTTGATGGAGTACAAATGCCTCACTGCGTAGTAAATATCAGGGGAGATGGTGCTTGCTTATTCTCATCTATAGCTTATTTAGTGCATGAAACTCCGTCTTTAGTGGTACAGATTCGGGCTGACATTGTACGACATGTTTTAAGTAATTGGTCAAGGTTTCAGCCATTTACAATGATGCCGTCAGGAATCTCTTATACAAATGAGCTTCAGTATCTCACTGAAATGTCAAAGTCCCAAACTTATGGTACCATTTCTGAGCTAATGGCAGTGGGAGAGTTGTTCTGTTTTATTCTGCTGGAATCCAGGCAGGTGGCACGAGTGCATAGAGAAGGATGGAGATGACATTAACAAATGACATCATTATCAGTTTGGTTAAGGTTCGTTCCATTTTCTGTTAAATCCCATTTTCTAACTTTAGCTTGATTCCTCCTCGTATATATATATATATATATATATATATATATATATATAATATACTGTATTGTATATATCTTCTTATATAATACACTACCATGGCTGTCTGCTTTTCTGTCCAGGATTTTAAACCACCTGTAGCTCACAAACCGTTTGATGTATTGACCTGAATTTTGGTACACATATACTACGTGACATCTACTAACCACTTTCGGTGTGATGATTGACCTCCAAGGTTATTCCTCTTTTTATTTTATCTTATTTTATTGTAGAATTAACTCTCGGCAGCGGGCAACAGGAGAGGTGAGCGGCACATGTATATGGGCGCTGTTCTCAACTCTACCACCTTCGCCATCACTTCCCCTACCTCTTAATATCTTAAATCATTCTTGAGGTCAGATTGAAGACTTAAGTGCCATATATATGTGTGTGTGTGTTTGGATATTTTTGTATATGAACGGAAGTGAAGGTCTGTGATACAGTTTGCATATTTGTAGCTAGAGATCCACAAAGGGAGTAAATGAGTGACGTATCTTAAAATAGTTTTATATTCCTAAGCTTTCAACAACCTGCTAGGTGTTATCATCAGAGGAGAATGATTAGACGTGCAGGAATCAAAGGCAAAATAGAGCTGGTGAAGGGAGATGTTGTAAGGGGGGAGTGGATTAATAAGGTGGGGTTTCGGAAGGGCATAAAGTCTTTTTTTATTATGTGGATGTCCTTCTTCTTAAGCCTGCACATGCTGAGTTCAAGTCCAAGTGTCTGTTAATGGAATTTTCATTAGAGAGCCATATGTATATGTAAACTACCAGTCCAAAGTTTTTAAACACTTCATTGAAAACAGGTTTTTCGGATGTACCTGTGTAAATTATACAATTACAAGTTCAAACAGTCAGTATTTAGTGGACTGCATGTACAATATATACATTTTTAGTATTCAAAAACTCAACATCCTAATCAAGCAGATTTCAGTCTGAGTTAAAAGTCATAAATGTGTGTGCCATGGTGTTTGAGTACTGAAAGAAGTTTCAAATGTGGCGGTGATGACTGAGTGCCAGTATCTTTATGGTATTTGCCAGTCTTGTAGTAGTAGGGTGTTGTACCGTGTTAGCCATTATAAATGTAGTGAGAAGTCAAGCAAAATGACACGTTTGATTGGCTAACTAAAAAGATTACAGTATGCTAGCTTTCAAGGCAACTCAGACCCCTTATTGTTACATCTTGCCTGAAGAAGGGGCCTGAGGTACCTCGAAAGCTAGCATATTGTAATCTTTTTAGTTAGCCAATCAAACGTGTCATTTTGCTTGACTTCTTAGCAATTTGTTTTAAAGGTTGACCTTCATTTCTTGATGTAATTAGAGTTTGAGTTTCCTCCTTGCTTAACTGATCACATTTTCTCGTGTTCATGCTGTAATTACAAGTTTTTACCCAGAATTCCTGTGTTTATAGTAATCGTGGATCCTTAAGGTGAAAGGTGACAAAATATTAATGAGGGAAAATCTGACCAAGTAATTTGAAACTTCTACTAGTGGGTTTTTTTATTTTTTTTGACATTTCTGATATTTCTGACTTTTAACTCACCAGGCTGAAATCTGTTTGTTTGGGATTGTGTTATCTTCTTAATATTTTAACTACAGGTTACCTCATATTCTTGAATTACATGATACATGTGTGCATAAGAATCTCTGGTGTTTCTAGACCCCCTTGCACAGTTCAATACACACAGATGACCAGAACTACAAACATTTCCCTGCAAGTGTGTCAAACATCTGACTGGCTGTGCGTGTATTGAATTGTGCCTAATGAGCGTTAGCCTGTCGTCTGAGCACGCCGTGTTCTGTGTTACCCTGATTGTTCGCTCTTTAGTTGATCTCGCAGTGTGGAACTGCTTAAAACAGCGATTTCATAGATGGGAACGCCTATTTATAAATGGCTTCTAAATTGATACAGTTAGATGACATGTAATAATATTCAACTTTACTGTTTCCGGAATACACCAAATCCTCTGTTCCTTGCAAAGTATTACTTGCTCTTGCAATGCGGAACTGCTTAGCCCAGTGATTTCCTAGTTTGGAAGTTCTATTTCTAGTGTTACAAACTGTTTCCATAGTGATGTGTTTGTAGGCCTCTTAGTTCTTTTCAGTTGTACTAAAATACGGTGTTTACAAAGCCTAAATACGCTGCGCAACTCATTATAGTAAGATTAACTCTGTAGCTTTTCTTCCAATCTGGAATTGCTCAAAAGACGCATTTATACAGTTTAAAGTCCAGATATGAATGAAAAACCTGCTTTCCATCAAGTAGTTTGGTTGGTAGTATGCAGTATAAATATACCATACTGTATATATGTTTTGGCTGAGCACAAACCTGGCTAAATGACCGCCGCAGTCTGATGGAGAGGGCTAATAGGATATTGGGTTCAATGCTCACTCTGTTTCCTTTTGTGAATTTCCCCTTGGGATTAATAAAGTATCTATCTATCTATCTATCTATCTATCTATCTATCTGTCTGTCTGTCTGTCTATCTATCTATCTATCTATCTATCTATCTATCTATCTATCTATCTATCTATCTATCTATCTATCTATCTATCTGTCTGTCTGTCTGTCTGTCTGTCTGTCTGTCTGTCTGTCTGTCTGTCTGTCTATCTATCTATCTATCTATCTATCTATCTATCTATCTATCTATCTATCTATCTATCTATCTATCTATCTATCTATCTATCTATCTATCTATCTATCTATCTGTCTGTCTGTCTGTCTGTCTGTCTGTCTGTCTGTCTGTCTGTCTGTCTGTCTGTCTGTCTAGAAGTCTTGGGCTGTTTTCTTTAAAATGTTGCTTGGGCTGCAGATGGTGGCGCAGTGGGTAGCGCTGCTGCCTTGCAGTAAGGAGGCTTGGGTTCAGTTCCCAGGTCCTCCCTGTGTGGAGTTTGCATGTTCTCCCCGTGTCTGCATGGGTTTCCTCCAGGTGCTCCAGTTTCCTCCCACAGTCCAAAGACATGCAGGTTAGGTGCATTGGTTATTCTAAATTTTCCCTAGTGTGCGCTTGGTGTATGTGTGTGTGTGTGCCCTGCGGTGGGCTGGCGCCCTGCCCGGGGTTTGTTTCCTGCCTTGCGCCCTGTGTTGGCTGTGATTGGCTCCAGCAGACCCCAGTGACCCTGTAGTTAGGATATAGTGGGTTGGATGATGGATGGATGGATGTGCTGCAGATGGGCACCCTTTACGTCAGAGGTACCGCCAGTGTGGCCACTGCCACCTGATGTCATCCTTGCCCCACAGCTCATCTCTTCTCTGTAAAACATGACCACAAATCTCAAAGACCTCGGCAAGTGAAAAGGAGAAGGTCATTTTTCTTGAGACCGCCGGTGGTAATCTGTTTCCGCTTCCAGGGTTTCCCACAAATTAAGTCACGAAAGGTAGGAAAAAGAAGGAACAAATTCCTTGATATCCTAATGAACCGTCCAGACCTGAAGGTCCCATCTGCTTTTCTCTGTTTTCATGTTTTTGTCTTTACCTGGTTATACATTGCTTACCAATGGATTTATTTCCAGTGGCCTCCTAGCTCTGGAGTCTTGGGTCCAAATCCCACAATTCCTCTAGTTCTGTGCATGTACAACCACATTATTGTACATGAATGGCTGATACATCCAACTATGTACAGTTTTGTGAACTTGATGCTAAAATTTTTTTTTCGTGTGATTTCACAATTATGTAACTTAAGAAATTTGTTTTGTGCTGGAAAATGAGGAATTTTGCTCTCTAAAGCCTGTTTCACACTTTTTCATGGTGACTGATGGCTAGGGCCCTTTCCTGGCCTTTAACAGCTTTGCAAGGAAGGACAGGAGGAGCAGATATGCACAGAGCACTAACTCCCCTAGAGCCCTAGATGGTAGACCCCCTGGGTTGCAGTGGCACCTCGGATTGCCACGAGGCACCATGGGAATTGGAGTTTGGCACAGCACTGTTGGGTTCTGTGGTGGTCACCAGACAGAGCCCTACTTTGTCAGGTTTCCGCCACACCTGGGAGTACTTTGGGACCCCTCTAATGAGCCACCTGGAGTAGTCGTAAAAGGAGCCTCCTGCCTTCATTCAGGGAGCCAGAGTCAGGAGGAAGAGTAGGAGAAGACAGAAAGAGGAAGAGAAAGGAAAGAAAATGACAGAAAATGTAAAGTATTACATGTAGGAAGTGAAAATGTTAGGTTTGAATACACAATGGGTGGTCTGAAAATCGAGAGTACACCTTATGAGAAGGATTTAGGAGTCATAGTGGACTCTAAGCTATCAACTGCCAGACAGTGTTCAGAAGCCATTAAGAAGGCTAACGGAATGTCAGGTTATATAGCGCCTTGATGTGTGGTGTACAAGTCCATAGAGGTTCTTCTCAAGCTTTATAACACACTGGTGAGGCCTCATCTGGAGTACTGTGTGCAGTTTTGGTCTCCAGGCTAAGGACATAGCAGCACTAGAAAAGGTCCAGAGAAGAGCAACTGGGCTGATTCCAGGGCTACAGGGGATGAGTTATGAGGAAAGATTAAAAGAGCTGAGCCTTTACAGTTTAAGCAAAAGAAGATTAAGAGGAGACCTGACTGAAGTGTTTAAAATTATGAAGGAAATTAGTCCAGTGGGTCGAGACTGTTATTTTAAAATGAGTTGATCAAGAACACGGAGACACAGTTGGAAACTTGTTAAGGGTAAATTTCGCACAAACATTAGGAAGTTAGGAAGAACAATAGAGATTTGGAATGAGCTACCAAGTAGTGTGGTAGACAGTAAAACTAAAACTTTAAGGACTTTCAAAACTCGACTTGATGTTTATTTTGAAGAATTAAGTGGATAGGGCTGGCGAGCTTTGTGGGGCTGAATGGCCTGTTCTTGTACAGATCATTCTTCTTCTTCATCTTTCGGCTGCTCCCGTTAGGGGTCGCCACAGCTGATCATCTTCTTCCATATCTTCCTGTTCTTTACATCTTGTTCCGTTACTTCCATCACCTGCATGTCCTCTCTCACCACATCCATAAACCTTCACTTAGGCCTTCCTTTTTTCCTCTTCCATGGCAGCTCTATCACCCATTAAAGAGGATATCTGACAAAATTAACAGTCATTGCTGGCCTATGTAACATGTTTCAGATACTGATGAAGTGTGCCACTTTAAAAAGGTCCAGATGCATTAGGAAGTTTTTTTCCTTCACACAGAGAACCACAGACTCTTGGAATAAGCAACCAAGTAGTGTGGTAGACAGTAAGACTTTAGGGACTTTCAAAACTCGACTTGATGTTATTTATGGAAGAATTGGTTGGATTGGCCTGGCAACCTTCGCTGGGCTGAATAGCCTGTTCTCGTGCAGATTGTTCAAATGTTCTAGCATGCTGTGCTGGATATTTTCCAGACAAAGACGCTCCAGAATGCACCATTGTACACATTTTCTGTAAAGGAACACACACTGCACGGGAAGTCCACCCCTTGCAATTACCCAGCAGCTACCATTTCTGCTTTTTGATACCTAAAGATGAGGATGAGGCTGTGCCCACTTTAAGTGACATGTGTGACAAATCCTGCCGTAAAATTAATTATTTTTTGTTCTTTAGATGTTTCCGATGCCTTTTTTTTTTTGTAATTTATTTTTTGTTTATTGTAGCATTATGATGTCACCTCGCCATGGTGGTTGGGTTTTTACCACATTTCCGTGGTTGCAGCATTTTTCAGCTTTATTCTCCTGTATGAGTTTTAATTTTATTTCTTTGACAAAGATTTATGTTTTTTTTTTTTTCATTTAATTTTCAAGTACATCATCTCACCATTTCAGAAGGATGGTAATGGATTGCTAGAAAACTTTATCTGATTGCTGTGCTGACTAACACTTAGTAAAAACAACATTTATGAGCAAGGACCCAAAGAACAAATGTCACCAAAAATCTAAGCAAAGGTCAAAACCAAAAGACAAAAAGAGAAATGACAAAACCAGAACACTAAATATCAAATGCTAGGAATCACAAAAATCCTCATGTTTATCCATTCTCAGGTGAACTGGAACAGCGTGAGATGAACTTTATATACCGTCATGTTGATGGTGTCATTGTTATACAATCCTGATGCATTATGTGAAGCATTGCGAAGGCAACAAGCAATGCGAACCCTACAGAATGGTGGCAACCATTACCAAACAAATTAGCATTTACAAAGATGTGAAACAATAAATATGTTTAACACTAAGGCTCTACGGCGGCACGGTGGCGCAGTGGGTAGCGCTGCTGCCTCGCAGTTGGGAGATCTGGGGACCCGGGTTCACTTCCCGGGTCCTCCCTGCGTGGAGTTTGCATGTTCTCCTCGTGTCTGCGTGGGTTTCCTCCCACAGTCCAAAGACATGCAGGTTAGGTGGATTGGCGATTCTCAATTGGCCCTAGTGTGTGCTTGGTGTGTTTGTGTGTGTCCTGCGGTGGGTTGGCACCCTGCCCGGGATTGGTTCCCTGCTTTGTGCCCTGTGTTGGCTGGGATTGGCTCCAGCAGACCCCCGTGACCCTGTGTTCGGATTCAGCGGGTTGGAAAATGGATGGATGGACTAAGGCTCTACATAAAAAATAAAGTTAATGTAAGGAATTTATTTTATGAGTTGGTTAAAAGGAAACCCAGGAAAAAGTAAATAAAATGCCAATCATAACATCAAAATTTGCTGATAAATTCCATTGTTTCAATTGCAGCTATTTGTCCAAGGTTAGGGATTTAATTAATGAACACGTGTGATTCATTATTTGTGGCTCTGATATTCTGGTTTTAAATTGTTTGTCTTGACTTTGTTGCTCTGATTGTTGCAAGTTGTGTACCACAAAATAGTCAAATGGTCGGGGTTTTCAAAAGTCCCCACAAAAAACTGGCCTGCCCAATAATGGGTCTCACCCCAGGGAAGACAGACCCTGGTAAACTCAGAGGTGTTATTTTATTAGGCTGCAAAAAGAGAGAACTGGCAAAACAATTAGAAATGCCCCCCCAAATCAATTTGTATAAAATGCTAAGGGTTTTGTTTGTCTGTCCCACAATTATCACTGGGTCAATAAACTTAATCTTGGTCTTAATCGAAGGCTTAAGAGGTGCTAAGTGGTGAAGAAGTAAAAAATTGGGGTGGCAGCAACTTCTGAAAAGTTATCGGGAGTTGTGATTTTTTTATGTTTAATTGCTTGGAAAGGTGACACAGCAGAAAGGAAAAGAACAGCAGTCGCATCCGCTGAGTGTGAGGCAAATTGCAAAAGCTGTTGCCATGATAAAGAGCACTGTCATAGGAAGAAAACAAGAGTTGTGTCATCTGCTGAGTGTCTTACTGATGGGTGGAAGTGTTTATTGTAATATAAAATCTCAGTCTTTGTAAGCCATCTATTTGTAATCTCTCAGGAAATGGTAAAGATATGTTTAGAATTCATAATCAACTGTAAGTACTGTGTTTATTGATCATTGATTGTGACAAAGAACTCCGTAATAGGGCTTCATACAGAATGCAGAATGCAAGAAGATGAACAAGTGAGAAATGCATGCCATCAAACAAGTAGAACTTTGGAGAGTTACATCAACAGTGTGGTCACTGTAAAGCTGTATTTTGTCATTGTCAGAATGGAAATGTTTAGTTTGCTCTATATCTTCTTCTTCATCTTTTGGCTGCTCCCGTTAGGGTTTGCCACAGCAGATCATCTTCTTCCATATCTTTCTGTCCTCTGTATCTTGTTCTGTTACACCCATCACCTGCATGTCCTCTCTCAGCACATCCATTAACCTCTTCTTAGGCCTTCCTCTTTTCCTCTTACCTGACAGCTCTTTCCTTAATCTCCCAATATACCCAGCATCTCTCCTCTGCAGATGTCCAAACCAGCACAATCTCGCCTCTCTGACTTTGTGTCCCAACCCTTTAACTTGAGTTGACCCTCTAATGTCATCATTTCTAATCCTACTAGGGGGCTCCGGCCCCTGCTCGCTTCGCTCGCCAACCCCTGGTGTTGGGAAATGACAAAGAGCATGATGTATGAATGAGATATAGCATAGTGTGAAGGTGTAGATGATGCATATAGAAAGCAAACAATAAAGTGTGTGGCACAGTGTAAAGGTTTATTGGAAAATTTCTTTGTACACAACATTAGTAGTAAAGATGGTGTCTTGTCCTTGAATGAGTTTTCCTTGGCATGGAGCACTTATAACCTTAACTTTAACGTCAGATGAACGTCGAACTCGTGAGAAGGCCACATAAAGTTGTCCATGTCCAAAAATGGGTTCAGAGAGGTAGATGCCAACCTTGTCCATGGTTTGTCCTTGTGATTTGTTGATGGTCATGGCAAATGCAGGTTTAATGGGGAACTGTCGCCGTTTAAGTGTAAAAGGTAATTCTAGGTTAGAACTTGTAAAGTCAATTCTAGGAATCAGAACAGTATTGTTAGCATGTGATCCTGTAAGAACTGTCGCTTGAATAACATTGTGTGTCATGGTGTTGATGACCAAACGTGTGCCATTGCATAAACCCTGTTTAGTGTTAAGGTTTCTTAATAGCATGATTATTGTTCCGTTTTTAAGGCTAAGATTGTGTCGTGGTAATCCGGCTGGGTTAATAGTGTTTAAATGTTCTAAGGGGAAATGAAGATGGTCATTGTCGTCATCAGAGTCAACTTTGTCAGAGCTTAGAAAGAGTTGTGTCTCTCCAGGAAGTAATGCAATGACTTGGTTATTTATGTGATCCACATTAATATTTTTTGGACATAATATAGTGCGTTGTGTTAAAAGGGGTATTTGGTCTAATGAGATTGCTGTTCCAAATATCTCTGTAACTAAGTCGTCACAGATAAAGGCTTGAGGAATTGTAATAATATCTGGGTGAAGTCCATCTGTATTGGTGAGTGTACCATCTCCCAGTTGTAATAACCAATTGTTATAATCTGGATCTGGACGTCGCATGTTTTGTACTAACTGTATCTTTTGAAAGCGATGCCAATTGTCTGCGTATTTTAAGGTGGACTGAACAATAGCTGAGCGCATGGCATGTGGAACAATAGCTAAGCACTGTCTAAAATCTCCTCCTAATAAAAGTACCTTTCCTCCAAAGGGAATATTATTATTCATCAATGTTTGTAGAAGTTTATCAATGGTGTTGAGTAAGTGACTGGGGGCTTTGTGTGTCGTGGGTCTCAATCCTCTTCTTTGTGTGTGTCCCGTTTCGTGTGCAATGGGCTTCGTGCGGTGCTGTGTGCGGCGCCGGCGTCTGACTCCTTTTTTCTGTGTGCTATGGGCGCGGTGCCTCATTTCTTATTTTACGTTGCATTCCATCCGGTTTCCGTTGCTTGGAGGGGGGGGGGGGATTTGTGGGGCGCCTGCGCAGTACGTCTTTTGCGTCCACGGCCCATGTCCGGATGTCGCTGCGTCCATCCGGTTTACCATTCTCGTTTAGTAATATGGATTCCTCCTTGTCACACCCAGTGCAAATCTTAACATCTTTAACTCTGCCACTTCCAGCTCTGTCTCCGGGTCACCGTCTCCAACCCATCTGAACCACCATAATCTGAGGACTAGATTCTGCGTGTCTGCGAGGATATCAAGAAAATCAAAAAATATCTTAATGGGGAATGAAACCACAGCAAACTCTAGCTGTAAGATAGTCCCAAAAACAAGAATCTTTATAAATAAGACTTATTATTATCAGTAGGCAAAAATTGCAAGAATTACAAAAATGCTCAAAAAGGGGTTGCTTGAAAGGCAATATGAGGTAAACAAGTCCAATTCACAATCCGAAAGCAAATGAAAAAGACAATACTTACAAAAACTTTAACTGGGTGCGTTCAAAGAGCTACAAGGAACTGGCATTGCCAGCCTACCTTTAAAGTGTGGGGGCGGTCCCATAGTGGTGATGTAAGGGTGGCTCCGCCTCTTGAGGATCCACCCACAAAACTCAAGCTCCATAACAGAAAATAATGACACACATAGAAACTAAATAATAAATGGACCCAACAATATTAACTGAAACGATCATCACCAATGTTTTAATAATACTGAGAAAGGAAGAAAATGATTTTTAAACTTAATCCACGGTAGAGACATTCACTAGAATCCAACCTTGCTTTTATAAGTGTGCTCTGGCAAACAACTCCTTGTAGTCCTTGTGTGACTACAATTACAGTTTAGCCACCTGGTTCTCCTAACAAATTAAAAAAAAACCTTTGGAATTTTTGTTTTTTTGTTATTGTTTTCTTCTGGAAAAAGATGTGAACATCTGATCTTTAGCTAATAACATCTTAGCAGCTGCTCTCTGTCACCTTCCTGGATGGTCAGTGGGTGGTAAAAGATGGGCAGTAAGCACCCTTGTCACAAACCAGACAGAACCATCTTGTGTTTTCATGACTCCGGTCTGGTAAATGCGTAAGTCGGTTCAGAAAATGGATGGACTGTCTTCCTGGTGTTTGACCCTCCTCTGAAGCAGTAGAATAGATGATTGTGGTGCTCATTGAGCTGTGCTATAGGTGAGGAGCAGGGTAGGGAGAATAATTGGAAACCAGCAGCGCGGAACCAGCCGAGGTTTTCAAGAATCAGGCAGAAGCACCCCGGGGCAATGATGGCCTGTTTAGCCACAAGTGATTTCCACCTTCTGCTTCCCCTAAACTCCCTTTTTCCCTTCCTCCCCTGACTTTCTCTTTTTGACTTCTGACTGCTAATAGCACAGCATGTGACTAGAGTGAGACAGAGACGATATGGCAACTGTTATATGTAAGACACCATCGAGACACTGATAAGATTAGGATAGTCATACATCTTGGAGACCACAAGTACTGTAACATGGGGGGCGAAGAGGGGGTTTGGATCTGGGTGACACAGAGAGAACCAGAGCCAGTAGCAGCACAGAACGCACATGAGTGGTGGTCCCGCTGCAAATGAAGATCGCTCCTCTCTGACATTTCTCTTTTACCCTCTGGGAATTTCTTTCCTCCTTTCTTAATTAATGAATGAATGAATTGATTGATCTCTTGATTCATTGGCACCATTAATCAGATCTCCTGCATCTCAGCAGGCCATTTGTAATGCATGACAGGTTAGTAGGGGAGGTCCTCCCCCCTCCTTCACTTACAGACACGCAGCGGAAGATTAGAGTATTAAAGACAAACAAAAAAGAGCACAGAAAAAACTGAGGTAATAAACCTTACACTCTGAAACTGGCTTAATCCGGTTCAGGATCACAGCAGCACTGGGTGCAAGTCAGAAACTAACAATGGACGGGACGAAAAACCATTGCAGAGCAAGGGGCACCCACACAGGGCTTGGTAAGAGCTGCCAGTCAACCGAATCTGTTTGTCTTTGGGATGTGGGGGCAAAACTGGAGTAGCTGGAGAAGAGCCGACAAAGACACTGGGAACACGTACAGAGACGACACTGACCGGCAACATGCTGCCCTTCTGTGGAGGAATTCAATTATATACGAGTAATACGTTCAACTGAACATGATCGTTGGATTAGAAAGGGGGTTCATGTATTCAGGGTTAAACTATATATACTATATATAATAATATAATATATTTAATATATAATTATTATATATATACAGTTTTTTTATAAAAAGGAAGGAAGGTTAAAGAAACAATGTTTGTACAATATAAGTTTCATCATTCATATGTGTGTATATGCTTATAAAACTACTCTGTGTGTGTGTGTATACTGTATGTATATATATATATATATATATATATATGTGTGTATATGCTTATAAAACTACTCTGTGTGTGTGTATACTGTATGTATATATATATATATATATATATATATATCAGTAACGGCGCAAATACACTTGACTTGAGCATTCATAATATTCATCCTCTTTCTCTGTACGTTTAGTATTCATTTGCTCAGAGGTTGATGTGCTTGCTGCTTCCTGAGCAGCTCTTCTTTACTTCACCCTAGTGGCCCGCTGCTTCTCTTCTTTCATTGACATCTTTTTGCGTTAAAACTGATTAAGTTAGTTTTCTGTTGCAATTACTTAGTACGTTTTCTTTAATTTTTCACTTAATCTGGCACTTAAGTCTTCAATCTGTCTCCAGAATGATTAGCGAAAGTGATAGGGAATGAGAACGGCGCCCGTACGCATGCGCCGCACGGCCGCCCTGCTACGCGCTGCTGAGAGTTGATTCTACAATAAAATAAAATAAAAATAAAAAGAGCAATAAAATCATCACTCCGAAAGCGGACAGTAGACGTCATGTAGTATATGTGTACCAAATTTCAAGTCAATAGGTGAAACGGCTTTGCGAGCTACATGTGATTTAAAATCCTGGACAGACAAACGAACAGCCACGGTAGCGTATTATAGAAAAGTTATATATATATATATATATATATATATATAGCTATACAGTAACTGTCAAATGATGCGAACAGTACACAACACATGTTTTGCCCTAATTGGGGCTCCTCATGTGTACGCACTTTTGGTTCCCCTTGCAGGGATTGAACTTTGAACGGAGAAACAAGTGTTGTGTACTCTTTGTATTATTTGGCTGCTACTGTATCACATATCCAAGATCTACTTCTTGCAACTGAGAGGATGTGGAAAATGTTTACCGACTGGCCAGCCAACTATGAGCGTTACCTTGTAGGTGACCACCCAAATAGACATTGCGATTCTGACCTATGTATATGTATATGTGTATATACAGTATATATTTATATATGTATAAATATGTACCACCAGAAGAGGGACCAGGACAATAAAAACAGAGCGTGCAGAAAGAGAGGTCATTTTTTGACCCACTCGAATACCAGAGATGGAGATCTCACCAATGGGTTACCTTAAGTAGAAGTGTAAGGAGCACAAGCTGTTTTTTGTTTACTTTTCATCCTGTAGGACAGCTATTCTTCAGTTTTGTTATTAATTGCAAATGGCCAGGATGACACCTCAAGTTTTACTATATACATAGTATATATATATATATATATATACACTGTATATATACATAGTATATATATATTCATTGCATTCGTAGTCTGTGTCACAATCTGATTGTATGGGTGGTTACCTACGAGGTAACGCTTGTGGTTGGTCAGCAAGTCAGCTAACATCCACCATGGTGCCCTCATTTCAGTTGCGAGAAGCAGATCATAGAATGGTTGAAATAGTTTACTGTCAAATAATGCAAAGAGTACGCGACACATGTTTCGCCCTAATTCTGGGCTCATCAGGCGTACACGCTCACTGCACCCCCGTCTCTGGGAATTGAACCTCGGTCGTCAGCGCTAGAGGCGAAGCCTCTAACATTGCGCCACGGCGTGTGGTTCATTCATTTGACAGCATGTAGATCGGGGTAATTATATTCATTGCATGAAATGAGTGCACCGTGGCGGATGTTAGCTGACTTGCTGACCAATCACAAGCGTTACCTGGTAGGTAACCACCCATACAATCAGATTGTGACACAGACTACGAATGCAATGAATGTAATTACCCTGATCTACATGCTGTCAAATGAATGAACCACACCCGGTGGTGCAACATTAGAGGCTTCGCCTCTGGCGCTGACGTCTGAGGTTCAATTCCCCGAGAGGGGGGTGCAGTGAGTGTGTACGCCTGATGAGCCCAGAATTAGGGTGAAACACGTGTCATGTACTCTTTGCATTATTTAACAGTAAACTATTTCAACCATTCTATGATCTGCTTCTCGCAACTGAAATGAGGGCACCATGGTGGATGTTAGCTGACTTGCTGACCAACCACAAGCGTTACCTGGTAGGTAACCACCCATACAATCAGATTGTGACACAGACTACGAATGCAATGAATATATATATACTATGTACAGTGTATATATATACTATGTATATAGTAAAACTTGAGGTGTCATCCTGGCCATTTGCAATTAATAACAAAACTGAAGAATAGCTGTCCTACAGGATGAAAAGTAAACAAAAAACAGCTTGTGCTCCTTACACTTCTACTTAAGGTAACCCATTGGTGAGATCTCCATCTCTGGTATTCGAGTGGGTCAAAAAATGACCTCTCTTTCTGCACGCTCTGTTTTTATTGTCCTGGTCCCTCTTCTAGTGGTTGGTGGGGGCAGGGATTGGCATCATCTCCAAGCAACGGGTCCACACTGTGGACCAAACCAGAGATTCAGTTAGCAGTAGTGCCCCCTCCTGTTTGGCAGTGGTATTGCTTGACGTACTTGAACTCCTTGATAGACCCCCAAACTTGCATTTGTGAGTATATATATATATATACAGTATACAGGTTCAGAAGGGTTGGAAACAGGAAGTGACATCAGAGAAAGAGAAGCTGTCAGTCATCATTTCTGAAGAGGGTAGAAGATAAAAAGCATTAGACAATAGCCTCTGGCTTGGAATGTAACAGTTATTAAATGAGCCCTGAGGTTGTGTCCTTGGCACACATGTGAGAAAAAAAAAAATATATATATATATATATATATAGTATATGGGTAGGTCTGTGGCCTTTGGGATTCCTGTTTTCCATGGTGGTCTTCATAATGTTGAAGGTCAGGTTATTATCTGACTGCCATTAGGCCAAGTGTTAACCTCCTCTCTATAGGTGGACTCCTTATAAGGTCTATCAGTGTGGTGTCATCTTCGAATGTGGTAATGATGTTTAGACTATGCATGGAGACTCAGTCACAGGTAAAACAGAGGACAGCAGAGTAGGGAACAATGAAATGCCTGCTTATGTATGTGCCATACCACATGAACTTCAGAGCAGGTCATCCACCTGAAGCTCAGCATGTTTGGGCCCAGCAAGCACTTGGATGGGAGACAATCTTGGAAAAGCTTGGATTGCTGCTGGAAGAGGCATTTGTGAGGCCAGCAGGGGGCACGTACCCTGTGGTCTGAATGTGGATCCTAATGCCCTAGTGCAATGATGGGGACACTGTGCTGTCAAATGGCGCTGTCCTTTAGATGAGACATAAAACAGATGTCCTGACTCTCTGTGGTCATTAAAGATCCCTGTGCATCCTTCATAAAGAATAGGGTGTATCCTGCTGTCCAGGTTAAATTGCCCACCACTTCCTAGTCATTCTGGCCCCCTAATCATCTGCTGTTTCTAGTTGGCTGTCTCTTTCACCTAACGGCTAATGTGTGGTGAGCATACTGGCACAAAATGGCTGCCGTTGCATCATCCAGGTGGATGCTACACATTAGTGGTGGTTGAACTGGCTCCACACTCACTTTGAAAAGCACTTTGAGTAGTTAGAAAAGTAATATATAAATGTAGAGAATTATTATTTATTATTATTGCAGTACACATTTTTCACAAAGGCACAATTCATTGATGTATTCCATTTAATGCCACACTTAGCACAGTTCTGGTCTCCATATAAGAAGTCAAACATAAAGGCCGCCGAGCGTCCAGAGTCATTCCAGGGTTTGAATTCTTTATACGAAGCATCAGAATTGAGACCTAACAGAAGTGCTGAAAATTCTGAAGGGAATAAATGAAGCAAAAGCCAGCTGTTACTTTAAGATAAGTTAAAAACCAAAAAAGGAAAAAAAAACAGCCAGTGCTTTACACGCAGACTTTTGCAGAATTGTTAAAAATCAATTATTGATACAAATAGGGGAGTTAGTTGCCCAGATGGCTGGTGCGTCATAATTTCTAAGGGACCTGTCTGAAAACGAATTGTCGAGTAGGAAAATGACAAATGGAGTCACTTGGGGGGGTTCAATGAGCTTTTTTCAACTGGAGTTGCGCCCCAGATGTGTTTACATCAAGCGAGCACATCAGAATGAAGAATTCATGCCTTGAATTTTATACAGTGCCGCCTAAGTGTCTCTCAGCTCAGTTATAGACTCATAAAGATTGTCCTAGGACAAAATCCAATTAAAATCAACGCGAAACCAAGTGATACTTCATGTATTTTTATTAACCAGCTGGAGTACAATAACGCCGCAACAAAACTGGGAGGCTCGGAAGTCTGTTTTATCCTTCTTGATTAATCTCGTAACGTGCTGAGTGATCAATAGCCGCACTCTGATACAGGAGCCATAAATAAGGTCAGACGGGCTCAGTGGGGGCCGAGCGAACAGCTCTGAGGCGCTGCCAGTCAGAAATCTCACCAAACCTGTAGGGTGACACTGCTCAAGACGATGCAGCGAGCGCCTGGCGTTCGAGCAGTAAAACAAGCTGAAATGAGATGAAGGCACCCTGTCACGTTTATTGGCGTAGTAGATAAAAAGAAAACCGGCTTTCTGCCTGGACCTGGGTTGGGGGTGGGTGTGGGGGGTTTGGGGTTATCTGCGAAGAATAAAATAAACCATTTACCTTTACCATCTCACGGTAGCTAGAAGGATATTGTATCTGTGTTTAACAGCCATGGCTGATGAGGAACGCACCGGCTTGTAGCAGAGTGATTTGTTCTGCTGTGAAAAATCCCAACTCCGGTAAAGACATGGGAGCAAAGGCGCCGGGGATTAAATATATGGACTCATCTTGAGGAGTGTGGTAGAAATGGATAGGGCTGTGTTTTTACTGACTTCAGTGATAAGATACAATGAACATTTAGCATTCGTTTGCAAAGAAAGGAAAAGAAGTAAACGGTCAACATCCCATTTTTGGGCTTAGCTTAGTACAAATGTGAGAGTGATAATTTATTCTCATAGCTTGTATTTTGTTAAAATGATGGAATTATAGAAGTCTGTATCCCTCCCTATGGGATAGCAGTTGCCCCGTAGATTTTTCGGAAAATGAATAAATGAGTCAACGTAGGCATCCAGAGACTGGTTTGACTGCCACAGAAGCCTTAATTTCGCTATTCTGTCCTTGTGCAACTGGAGCAAGAGCAGATTTGTTCCTAGTGGGTGTGGAACTCCATCAGGGCTGCTCTTTACATTTTCTTATTTGGCTGATGCCTTTATCTTAGGTGACTTACAACTTTAATGATACAACTGTTTCCATTTCCTTTTGTTTTTCCAATTGGAGAACAGGCAGATCAAGTAATGGTCACACAGTATCAGTAGCAGGAATGGAACCTATAACCTCAGGGTTTGAAGTCCAAGGCCTTAACCACTGTACCACACGGCCAAAGATCCTGTTCCTAATTTTGATGGATAGATTCCTAGGCACAGCCAAGGGGTTGGGGGAATCTCTGCATCGCATCCCTGCTTTTTGCAGATGATGTGATCCTGTTGGTTTCATTAGTTGGTGACTTCAGGTGCACACTGGGGTGGTTTGCAGTTGAGTGTGAAGCAGTTGGGATGAGGGTCAGCTGCTCCACAAGTTAATACTGGGATTCTGAAATTGTTAACGTTGATTCGCACATACGTCCTACAATATTTCCCTGTTCAACATTCATTCAACGGTGGAGTGGTGGCTCTGAGGCTAGGGATCTGCACTGGCAATCGGAAGGTTGCCGGTTCGAATCCCGTAAATGCCAATAGGGACTGTGCTCTGTTGGGCCCTTGAGCAAGGCCCTTAACCTGCAATTGCTGAGCGCTTTGAGTAGTGAGAAATGCAAAGAATTTTTCAGCACCGATACCCTCAAACACAAAGCAAGGAAGGTACTTCAACACTGTCCAAGGCTGGCTAGCTCAACTTCGGTGCCTTACCAGGAGTTAGAAGTTGCTCCACTCATGAGGAAACCCTGCTGGGATGCTGATCCATATTTTGGATTGCTTCCATGGAAGGGTTACGTTAGTAAAAGCCTGTAACCGGTGTAAGGGCTGCTCCTGCTGGGCTGTCCATACCCTGTTGGTTACCTTTGAATGGGCTTCACAATCTAACAGAAGCCAAGGGCTAATTGCTACCCCTGAAAGGACATAACCTAAATGAGCGTTGTTCGTTTTATAAAGAATCATCGGCCATTGATAAATGTCAGTAAACAACAGGACAACCTTAGTAAAGCTTTACTCAAACTCTAGTGCAGTAAGTTTATTTTCAGAAAATACTGACATAAATATTAGATATGAAATCATACAATCTGAACGATTCAAATTAGTGTGACACAGAAGGCGGCTAGAGCTTTAACTGTCATAGTCTTTGTCTCCTTAGGTCAGGTGTGATGCTTGAGAGAAGAAGGGTGGTCTATAGATAGCAAAATCTCACAGAATTGTCTTCTCTCTCTCCTTGAGTTTGTGATGTCTCTGAAGATGCATAAATATTAGATATGAAATCATAAAATCTGAACGATTCAAATTAGGGTGACACAGGAGGCGGCTAGAGATTTAACTGTAACTGTCTTTATCTCCTTAAGTCAGGTTTGATGCTTGAGGGCAGAAGGGTGGTCTATAGATCGCAAAATCTCACCAAATTGTATTCTCCCTGTTCTTGAGTTGTGATGTCCCTGAAAATGCTTTTTAAGATCCTGTCCTTTCTAAGGTGCCTTTGGTGGCGACTGTATGTAAGATGTTACAGTATGCTAGTCGAAACTAAAAAACTAATAAGTTCCCATGGTCTGGATGTCTTTAATGCAAGGTTACAATTTAAATGAGTCCCTTTCTCACAAGCATGTACACACTGGTTAGTTTTTGTAAGCTTAAACATATACATTCTAAAAAATAATGACAGTTTTAATATTTATGATACTTTTTTCCCAGAATTCCTTAATCAATTTGCATGCTTTTAAAAACAACATATCCTATTTTCTGAAAAACATCCTATGAGTGAATCATAGTCAGGTGCCTCCATGTGCCAGAAGGTTCTTGTCAAAAGTGATGATAGCTTTAATCACACAGTTTATTCACTTAAAAGCTACAGTACGTGTAAATAATCCTTAAGTAAAATGAAACCAACAAAGGACATATCATGATGCGTTTTTAGCACATTGTAAAAGCGCAATATTTTATCAGCATTACAGACCTCCACTGTCCTGCAAAATAAAATGACAAGTGGCTAATTTGTATTAGTAAAGTGCCTAGTTATGACCACAGATAAAGGTGAAATATTTGGATTACATTATAAATGAAGTAGACCAGCATGTTAGAGTAACAACATGAGATGTGGGATGGGAAAGAAAATGAAGCACACAGTTAATGGGGACAATGCCTCAGTGGCCGGCCATCTTGATGACCGGTTAAGAGCGCTCAGTCATGACCTTACCAGACATCGGATGCTTTCTCTGGAGAAGTTTGTGGATCCAGAAGTTCAATTCACCTCCATGTGGACCCAATGCTCTGATTTACCTGGCAGGACCTCCTGGGCATGGCACATTGCCTTCTTCTTCCTCCTCCTCCTCTGCTACTTGGTGTCATCTTTATCAAAGTCGATTTGCCTTCCATGTATCTGCCAGCAGATTTTAATCTGTGGTCGGCTTTGATTTATGCACGGCCCCGATTGCTGTGCACATCCACCATTCTCAGATTGAAAGTGTCTCGTGTAATTATTCCCTGAGATCTATCGCCGAGCTGTGCGGGGCCGGGGCGCTGTCTTGTAAATCATGAAATTTTCGCCCAGCTAGCATCTGTTTGCATACAAATAAGATACTGTGCCACCAAGCTATTTATTTGTCTATTTATTTATTATTTGCTGGGCTCGCCCTCTTCCTGGCTGTCTGGTTTTAAGTGTTCTGCCCTTGATCTAATGTCCCTTTTGTAGGAGGTCCAGTCTAGGACTTCCTCCTCTGTCCTAGTGCTGGCCATATTGTGCCCTGCTGTTTAGAATTCAGACTTTTACTTCTTAGCACTAGTGAGTCAGCTCGCAACTCCTAATGTCTGCTTTCTCTTTCACTTGTCTCATTTCTCTTCTTTCTAGTTGCAGGCACCCTGCTGCTATGCCATAAGTACTTTCTGTAGCTGCTGGCTGTTCATTTTGATCAATAGGTGCATTTCCTCCTGGTTTTCTCCCACATCCCCAAAGACTTGGTGCTTACGTTAACTTGAAACTCCAAACTGGCCTTGTGTGGGTGTGGGGGCGTGCTACCCCATTCAGGTTTGGCTTCATCCACGTCACAATATTCAGCCCAATAAGCTGAGCCATCTCATTCACTTAGATTGTCCAAAATAACGTCATGTAAAGTTCTGAAGGACCCTAAAGCCGGACACTCTACCACACACTACTTATCCTGTGCGCCTTTGGCTCTTTATGTGAGGAAAAGCTTGCTAACATTTGTGTGAAATTTGCCCTTAAAAAGTTTCCAGCTGTTTCTCCGGGTTCTTATTGAACTTATTTTAAAGTAATGGCCGTGTCCACTGTGCTGTTCCTTTCATAACTGTAAACACTTCGATCACCTCCTAATCTCCCTTTACTTAAGATGGAGCTGCTTCAGTCTCTCCTCATAGTTCATACATCTCAATCTTGGAATTGGCCTAGCAGTTCTCCATGTTCAGTGACTTTGGGATGGACTCTGACCCCCCGCAGCCCACCTGAACTGCATTTCATGGCATGAGAGTGTCACGTTGTGTCATATCATTATCTGTTATGCTGTGTTATGTTGTATTTATTGTGTTACACTTTGTCATGTTGCAGTATGTCAGGTTATATAATTTTATGTTATTCTAGGTTATGTTATGTTGCATATTACGGTATGTCAAGATATATCCAGTATACTGTACATGTTTTTCTGTACTACTGTTATGTTTAGCCATGATGGTTTTGCAACCTATATGGGTTTTGACACATGCAAAGTTCACATTTTGTATTGATTTTTGATTTAAAAAATTGATTTGAGATGATGTTGATTATTTTGCATTTTTTTTTATGTGGGCCACCGCTTCTTAGCATTTATTTCATTGTTGCCTGACGAGTCAGAACAGCGCGGCACATTACATCATCGCTTCAATGGGTTATCATCTGAGATTTCGGATAAAACCATAATTCTGTGTTTCACCGGTAATTACAATGCTTAGTAAAGACCTCCATTTCTTTTTTTCTTTACTACCATTTCTGGTTACAATTTTGATTTTTGGCGACAAGATTTTTACTCGGTTTTGTCCCTTGCCTTTGTTTCCTTACTTTATATCTTTTAGTTCTAGTTGTTTAACGTAGCATGATAATGATATGTCATGTGATGTTATGTCTTGTTATTTTATGTTATGTTATGTTATATCGGGTCATGTCGTGTTGTGTTGTGTCATGTTACGTCATGTGATGTCATGTTATGCCACCACATTTGAATTGCTGTGGCCTTGCACCATGAAGCATTAAAGTTCAAAGATTTGAACTGTTGTGAACTACTGCTGGACAGTCGCAAACCTGCAAAATCTGGCTCATAAACGATCTCCTTGCTCTGTAAACTAATAGGAGAAATCTCATTATTCAGCCATGTTGAAACTGTCTCTAAACATTGTGAAGTGAGTGCTTCGTCTTTGTCTCTATTGGACTGTTGGACTCCACGTGTTCTACGCAGTGTCATCACAAAACTACAGTCATTCACAGTGCAGATCTCATCTTCGTCGTCATGTGAATTGCTGTGGACTCACACCATAAGGAAACTCAGTTCAAAGATTTGCACTATGGTGAAAGGCTGGTGGTCAGTCGCAAACTTGTAACATCTGGATTAGAAGCGGTCTACTTGCAGCTTGAGCTAATACGAGGACTCTCATTAGTCAGCCACACAGAGACCAAATCTGAACACTGTAAGCAAAGTGCTTCCTGGTGAGGTCAGATGATCGCTCTCTCTGTGTCAACCCCTATCTTTTCTGTGCAGCAACACCACTGAACTCCACCTACCCACTGTGCAAATCCCATCCTGCTGACTACACCAAGTGTTCTGTCGTGGTACAGTCCTAGGGTGACCTTATTCTCCCCCTTATACTCTTTATTATGTACACAAACAAAATGCTCCAAATCCTGCTATAGCCCTCATATGTTACACTTCCTTTTATACCTTTGACCTCAGGCAGCAAGATGGGCTACCAGAATACGTGGAAGAAAAGTTATGTCTTGTTATCATTATCATTTATTATAGATAATATGCCCAAAATTTAAGCAGAGTAAAAATATGAGTGTTAGTAAAAAATAATACAACCTTATATAGGTGGCCAGGTGGCTCTCTGTCTTATGATAGATAGATAGATAGATAGATAGATAGATAGATAGATAGATAGATAGATAGATAGATAGATAGATAGATAGATAGATAGATAGATAGATAGATAGATAGATAGATAGATAGATAGATAGATAGATAGATAGATAGATGCATGCTTTATTCATCCCCTCAGGGAACATTCAGGTGTTAAGTAGTTCAAACACATCAGTAAAATTGTTAAAAAATTATTATAAAAGCAGGGAGAACATACATAAATAAATAAAAAATAAACAAATAAATAAATAGTTAGCAAAAAGCACAAATGGTCAATTGTTCCAGTGTCTGAAGGTGGAGTGGTGGCCAGGTCATGAATCACTTGTATTGACGACAGGATTATAAAATCTCATGGCAATAGGTTTAAATGATCTTCTAAAGGGTTCTGTTCTGCGGTGCAGTAAGATAAGACGACTGCAACTTTTACTTCTCTGACCTGCCAAAATGTTGTGGAGAGGTTGACTGCTGTTACTAAGGTTGGCCTGTACCTTCTTCCCCAAACACCTTTCCACCACAATTCCCATGATAAGTCAAGCAAAATGACCCCTTTTATTGGCTAACTAAATAGATTACAACATGCAAGCTTTCGAGGCAACTCAGGCCCCTTCTTCAGGCAGTTTGCCTCAACAGCTTGCATATTGTAATTTTTTTAGTTAGCCAATAAATGGCGCCGTTTTGCTTGACTTCTCATTGCATCCACAATGGCTTACACGGTACAACACCTTAACATTACCATAATTCCCACTGAGTCCACAGCCCTACCCAACACTGAGCTGGCCTTCTTCACCCACTTGTCCATCCTGTTAGTGCTCTTATCTGTCATACTGCCTCGTCAACACATGGCAGGAAGAAAGAGGACCCTGGCAACCAGTGTCTGATAGAACAAAGACAACATTTTGCTACGTTTGCAGAATGATCTGAGTCTTCTGAGGAAAAAGTGCCTGCTCTGCCCCTTGCTGTAGAGGACTTTTGTGTTCACAGACCAGTCCTGTTTGTCAGCAATGTGCACACCTAGAGATTTATAAGTCTGCACCACCTCAATGTCCTCCTCTTGAATGTGAACAGGCAGAAGGGGGATGGGACAATCATCTCCTTGGTCTTCATTGTTTTCAGAACCAGGCAGTTTTTTCTACTCCAGTCACTGAAAGCTCCAGTCAGATCCCTGCATTCATCTTCCTGCCTGTTCCTCACATACACCACAATAGTTGTATCACCAGAGTACTTCTGAATGTGGCAAAAGTGTGACTTATATTTAAAGTCTGCTGTGTATAATGTGAGCAGGATTGGGGCCAAGACAGTCCCTTCTAGGGGCCCAATGTTGCTTACTACCGTCCTGGAGATACAGTTCCCCAGTTTTGAAAAAGTGCAGTCATCCAGTCAGGTATTTATCAATCCAGGACGTGAAGATGGAATCCACATCTATCCTCTCTAGTTTATTTTTAAGAATGAAGGGTTGGATGATGTTAAATGCACTCAAAAATATCAAAGAACATAATCCTCACATAACCACCTGGTTCATCCAAAAAGGAGTGGGTCTGGTGTAGCAAGTAGAGGACTGCATCCTCAAGACCAACATGCTCCTGGTATGCAAACTGTAGGGGATCCGATGCATTCTGGACTTGTGGACTGAGGCGACGCAGAAACAGCCATTCCAGTGTCTTCACGATGTATGATGTGTGGGTCACCGGTCTGTAGCCATTTATTTCAGTTGGTCACCCAATTTTGGGAACCGGCACAAGACATGACGTTTCCTGCAGAGCTGAGACCCTCCCACCTTGAAGACTCAGGTTGTACAATATCAGTAGAGGCTCAGCAAGCTGATCTGCACACTCCTTAAGCCTCCTCAGCTGCACCCTCATCTGATGTGCTGTGAAGAGCAGGGGAGTGGGACCCAGTGTGGCAGATGCTGCAGCATCGGTGTCAGGGGTGCAGCAACATGGAGGAGCTAAGTCTGCCTCTGCAGACAATGGTGACCCATTGTGTGACACCGAGCCGTCGCCGGACTCCATGTCATACATGTTGTTAAACAAGTTAAACTCATTGGCCTTGTCCTCATCACGTTTTGCTGCCTGGCTGCTCTTCTCTTTATAGCCAGTAATGGTCTTCATTCCCCTCCACAACTCTTTGATGTCGTTGTTTTGGGGCCTCATCTCCAGTTTTCTTTAATTGTCCATTTTTTTTCCTGCGTTAAGCTCCTCTTCAGTTCATGCTCTGCCAGCTTAAGCTTCTCCCAATCACCAGCCTTGAAAGCCTCCATTTTTTTTTGGTTGAGGAGTTTCTTGATGTTAACTGGTAATCCAAGGTTTATTGTTGGGAAAGCAGCAAACAGTTTTTGCTGGTACCACGACATCCCCGCAGAAATGTGTGTGGTCCGAAGTGCAGACAGCCGCCGTGTCAATGCCAGTGTCTGTGCCATTCTCCATGGATTGTGTTGGTTATTTCTGGTTGACCTCACCTTGGAATTGGAATAACCCTTTCCTTATACCATTAATATCCATCGAGTACTAACTGCTGCTTGCTTTTAAGGAACATTTCACTCCAAGAGAGAAGTGGCTTTTGTGTTTTGTGGGTTGAACCCCACGAGGTGGGACTACCCCTTGTATTACTGCTAAGGGACCACCACTAGCCTTTAAAGTGAGATGCTCTGTGTTTCAAATGAATTACGCCAATACTGCCATTTTGCTGTTTTTTTTTATTATCTTTGCTTCTGTTTTTGGTTTTCTATTTCTCGGTAGTGTTTTGGGACTTGTTCACTTTAAGACTACCTTTCTGGCAACTCCATTTTTGTTCTTTTGACCCCTTTCTTGTAGTTTTCTGTTTCTGCAATAAATTCTCTCATTTATAAAGATTATTTGTTTGCCCTTTCATTTACAAGGTGAGCGTTTACTGTCATTTTCCTTCTTGGCTTTTATTTTGGGACATTTTTTCCATGATGTTTGAAATTTAAAAGCCTGTTCTTCATTTTGAGGCCTAGCTAGGTTTGATGCCTCCTATTTTCCTGGGGTCAGGCTTGACTTGGGGTGAGACCTGTTTTGGGCAAGCAAGTCAGCATTCTGTGATTTGTGGGTCTTTTTGTAGGCCTCGAACCATTTTTGCAGTTGTGTGCTGCTTAATCATAACAAAAATACAACAATATGAGGAATAAGGTTCAAAACTTATGGGCAGATTTCCCACAAAATTGAAACATTTTCTCAAGTTATGAAGTGGTGTGGTGCAGAGGAAGGCTTTGTAGACCTTCAAATTTTGACTTGATGTTATTTTGGCGCGGATAGGAGAATAAGAGTTTGTTGGGCTCGTCACAATTGTTTAAAAAGCTTCTAATGTCACTTGAACTGAGGTGTTCATGCCAGTTGACCGTTGATGCCCTCTGGGAGTAATCACTTTGACCTCTAGAACATCTCTCTCTATTGTCAGCCTTCCAAGTGTCTTCTCTCTATTCAAGAACGCCTCACTGTTGGCGCTTCAATGCTCATTATTCTATTGTCTGCATGAGCATTCTTGTTCTTTGTATTGTAACTACTTACTAGTCATATGTGCACACTAATGTACTTTGGCATCCTTTGTGTGCTTTAGTACTAATTTACTCGATTGTCTATTGGCTAGCCTAAACACACCTGCTCTCCGTACCATGATACTAATCATCAATATACTAATCAGCCTGCTTGATGCCCTTTCTTCTGTGTACCCTAATACTAACCAGCCTCTGCTATGTGTGGCACTATGGAATTCTACTCCCTATGCCCTCTTAGAAGGCCTGTTGTCTTATGATCACAATACAACATAATATTGTGCATTGTGATAACCTCTCTAACTTCCCATTCTCTGTGCTCTTCTGCTAATCCTCAAGTATCTTCGCTCTAATCAGTACCACCTTACTCTTTGACTTGGTTTGGCTCAATTAATTCTACCATCTGTTTGGCCATTCTTCTTCCATGCATGTTAACAGATACTAACCATAAAATTCTCTTCACTCTAATCAGGAGTGTTTAGCTCTGTGTGGTTTTGTGCACATTTACTCCATCTCCTGTTTGCTGGCTAAGAACACACCAACGTGATACAAATCATCATATTCTGATGGTGAACGCCTGTCTGCATGCCTCAATATATAGTAAACAGTGCATTTAATCCCAAAACTAACCACCGACCATTGTGTCCTCTGGTACTAATCCTCAAATTTTGCTCTAATCAAGACCCCCTTGCACTATGTCATTTCATTCTATATACTGTCAACATTTATTTAACTTTTACTAACCATAATATCTAACATAGTCAAAGTCATCTTGAATTTTTGTGGCTTATTACTAATTGATTGACCTGCTCTGCTAATCTTAATACTAATCTTCACATTCTAAATGAGAGTGCAATGCCTTACTCACTGCTTCCATATGGTGATCAGCCTGTTTGATGCTCTGTAGTCTTGAATTGCTCCAATTCCCTGGCTGTTGTCCCTTCATCTCAAATCTGGACTAATCATTGTGCTCCACGACTAATCCTACAAGTGCTTCCACACCATCTTGATCTGTGTAGATAAATACTAATGACTGTAACACCCTTGTTCTTTGTACTTTACTACTAATCATCATTCTGCTCGGTACTTCAGCCTTGAATGCTTAGTTTTCATCACCCCAATTCTAACCCACCTGTTTTATTCATTGTAGAATAGAATTCCCTGCTCCCATAACTACTTAGAGCCCTAGCTGACAAGTCTAGAACATTCCACTACGTGATCCTGTAAGTGTCGACTCTGTTTTCAAACAAACCTTTGTCATGTGGCTTATTAATAATTACTGCATTGTTTGTTATCTAACCTAAGTCGCATGTCTTTTCTAACTTAACGTTAACCGGAATACCTTCCACCCTTATACTAATCAACTTGTTTAATGCATGGTGTTAGAGAATCTCTCGCTTCTTATGCCTGGTTAGCACCTTCTATTCCCACTCCCTGAGCTCCAGAACTAATACTGCAAATTGTTTCTATTTAATCAACCCCATCTTGCTTTATGTGGCTTATTACTAATTATTCTCTTTTTTTCCCTGACAGATAAAACTTTGCCTTGTAACTCAGTGCCAAATTGTCTACCCTCTAACCAAGGCTTTGCTTTGTGCACCTTAATGCTAATCAGCCTGTCTTATGCATGGCAGTATGGAGTCCCTGACGTGATTTACTTATTTAGCAGCCTGTTGTCCTGCAATCCATCTTTAAAGTCACAGGCATAATCTATCTAGCTGTCTAATGATAAAGCATAATATTGTGTAGCATGATGGTGTCTCCATAATCCAGAGTTCAAACCTGTCCATCACTCTGTCTATGAATCTTATATACTATCTACTGTATCTATCTGTCTGTCTGTCAATCGATTATGTTTCACAGCAGAGTAGTGTTGCTTCGCCCCCTTTTTCATGTACCATGTAACGTTCATGCACCTTAATACTAAACAGCCTATTTTTTGCATGGCAGTATGGATTTTTCTATGTGTTCCCTCTCAGCAACCCTGTTCTTGAAAGCTTAGGCTTATGGCTTCTCCAGCGTGTCCATGTGAAGATATGAAATGGTGAGAGATGGAACACTGAGTAATTTCTTACTGGTGACTCCATTTACCTTCCAGTGTCATCACTGAACATGGCTTCTCTCTTTTAGTACTACCCTTCATGTACTGGCACCTTTGGGTGTGGCTCATTAGAAACCACACCCCCTTCTCTCAGTGGCTGTCACTTTGGGTGTGGCTCATTAGAAACCATGCCCCCTTCTCTCAATGGCTGTTCTGTTATTGATTAATGCTTTCATTCAATTTAAGTATTTCATCTAAAATCATATCTGCTTATTGCAGTACATGGTCATCTTGCACAGAAGGTAGAAACCAACTTAGAGGGGCTCCGAGCCTTTATGGAGCCCGCTTCTATACACACACACACACTTGCCCACCACGCACATACTGTAGATTCAGTCATACCTGGCCATATAAAGACACCAATTAACTCAACGCACGTGTCTAGGATGTGGGAGGAAAGAATACGAACAAAAAGAGTTTAAAAAATGTTTTCCCTTTCATCTATCTATCTATCTATCTATCTATCTATCTATCTATCTATCTATCTATCTATCTATCTATCTATCTATCTATCTATCTATCTATCTATCTATGCTTTGTAACAGAGTAGTTTTGCTTCACACCCTTTTTCATGTACCATGTAACGTTTAGGTACCCTAATACTAAATCAATTTTTTTTTTTTTTTTTTTTTTAATAACAGCATAGATTTTTCTTTGTGTGTCCTCTTGGAAGCTCTTGGCTTGTGGCCGGCTTCTCCATGTGAAGATGTGAAATGTAGTGGGACAGGTCACTGAGTAATTTCTTACTGGTGACACCATATGCCTTCCAGTGTCATCACTGAATGTGGCTTCTCTCTCTTAGTACTACCCTTCATCCACTGGCAGATTTGGGTGTGGCTCATTAGAAACCACGCCCCCTTTTCTCAATGGCTGTCCTGTGATTGACTGGTGCTTTCATTCATTTTAATTCATTCATCCAACATCAAATCCAGTTAATCCATTGTGGGAGTCATATTAGACAGAAGGCAGGAACCAACCTAGAAGGGCTCTAGTCCTTCATAGAGCCTTATAAAGCCCACTTATACAGTCACACACACCTACACACACACAAATACACATTCACTCAAACTGGAACATCGGAGTAAGGAATACAAACAAGGAGAGTTTCAAAAATACTCAGCTTTCATTTATTTATCCATCTTATATAGTGCCTTTCACATCTATCTATCTATCTATCTATCTATCTATCTATCTATCTATCTATCTATCTATCTATCTATCTATCTATCTATCTATCTATCTATCTATCTATCTATCTATCTATCTATCTATCTATCTATCTATCTATCTATCTATCTATCTATCTATCTATCTATCTAAGGTTACAATCCACCTCCTCATCCTTTATTGCCAGTTCTTTATTTAGAAGAAATGTTTAGGGTTTTTAAGCGCAAGGTGGGCTGGATTGTGCTGCAACCCTACTTACCTGCTATCTTTTTATCTGCCATTTGGGTTCCTCCCTTCGCTCATTTCAGAGTGCTTCTTTTTATTTTCTTTGTTATTTTTTCACTATTATTCATTGGTTTCCATTGTTTTTTAAACATATTGCTCTGTTCATTTATTATTTGTTTAATTATGTATTTGCAGTTCTATTTATTCTATTGTGTTATTATTGAGTATCTATGTGTGCATTACAGTTCCCTCATGTTCCTCATGTTCTTTGCTTTTTGTGGGTGTATCCCTAAGAGGTATGGCTGCCCACCAATCACAGCTAAGGGACTGCCCCCAGCCTCATAAAGGCAAGCTGAGAATTAATGTCCAGTCCAGTTCATTTGAATGCCCTCTGGTGTTGGGAGTTTTATCTGTATCATTCTCTTTGTGATTCCTTTGCTGTACTAGAACATGGACATTCTTCCAAATTGTGTTTTTCAGTTTGTTTGCGAGGAGTGCCTTTGGTAACTCTTATCGTTTAGTTTCACAGTAGAGTGGTGTTGCTTCACCTCCTTTTTCTTGTGCCATGTAATGCTCATCTCTCAGCTTGCTAACCAAGAATGTTTCACTCTGTGTCCGCTAATGCTAATCAGCCTGTCTTATGTTTGGCAGTGTGGATTTTGCTCCTTGTACCCTCTTAATAGTCCTGTTGTCTTGTGATCACAAATCTAGAATGTGCCACACTGTGTATTACAGTATAAAGTGTGCAAGTTTCTTCTCTGTGTCTGTAATGAATGATACTTTTGCTGATGTCGTATTTTACTAATTGGCTTGCTAGTTTGGAATTCGCATTTCCTGTGCACCTAAAGACTAATCATCATGTTCCTGAATATGGATGACCATTCTCTGTATCCTAATCAAGAATGCCTTGCTTAATGCACCCTAATGCAAAGTCTGCTTTGTGCATGCTGCTTGTGCCCTGATGTCAAGTTTAAAACATACTGCTCTTGTACTAATCCTGCGTGTGTCTTCAGTCGAGACAAGACTTACTTCTACTTACTACTAATTATTGCTTACTACGCCTATTCAAAGCACCTCAATGCTAATCTTTATTTTCTCCATCTTCTGTTCAACTAATGCCATGCTTTACACCCCTTATTAACAACGAGCATTATAATATAAAATTCCTTGCTGTCTATAGCCCCCCCATTACAAATCCACATCATTCCATCTTTGTGCTGCAGTGCTAATCTTATAAGTTATATCAATAGTCACCAACTTTGTGGTTCATTTCATTTGAGTGCTATAGTTTGAGTTTGCTGGCTTATACTAATCTTGTGTTCCCTGCCTTACTAGTTGTCATTTCCTCTATGTCCAGTGTCAAGGTTGCCCTTATTATTATTATTTTTTTAATTATGTTATTTATTGCCCCTGCAATATTCTAATAATATGTATTAAAGATTAATAAGGGGTTAAGATTATACAAAAAATGATATACCTTCATAAAGCTCCTTCTAACAGTGATATTCAGGTGCCTGTGACTGGCAAAAGAGAGCAGAAATGCAGCGGTGACTATGAGGTAATTGTTCAGGAGAGCTGACACAACAGTTCAGCCTGTTTAATTCTTAAGTATATCATGATGAAGGCTTGCTAGGTTCAAAAAAGAACAGTTATTCCTTGTAGGGTTTTGCTTTTTTTTAATTTAAGCAGAACAATACATCATCTGTGTGCCTTTTGACTGCCTTGTCTATGTGGAGTCTGTCTGTGTGGGTTTTCCTCCAGGCTCTCTGGTATTCCTCGCTCGATCCAAAGACAAGCTGATTAGATCAACTGGTGATTCCAAATTGGTCCTGTGTGTGTGTGTGTGTGAGCCAAGGATTGGACTGATGTGTTTATCAAAGGTTTGATTGGTTCCTGCCTTACAACTGATGCTGCTATGATGTGCAGGTGCTGCCTGTGGCTTTGTGACAGTCATTTTTATTTGTGAATGGAAATGTACAAGTCCTGGCTTGTTATGCATTCGTGTGGATTGCTGTCTTTTCTGATCCCTAACCTAGAATGGCAGACTGGACACAGACTCTTAAAACAAAAAGGCCAGATTGGTGCATCAGAGTAATGCCATAAGGGAGCCATTATTAGTTACTAAAAGTCTCATCCACATGAAAGAACCCTTCATTTATTTAGATCTGTAATGGGCTCCATGAACGACCATGAATAGCTGATAACAGATTTATGAAATGCCATTAAAAGGACTGCATATAATAGCACAGAATAAGTTCATGTCTTCTTGATCTGTATATGTAGTTTAGTATACATTAAAGATTTCTGTTTTTCTTTACATATTAGGAACTTTTTCCAAAGAACCACTTTTATTTGCAAAGAACTTTTCCCAGAATGAAACGATTCTTTGTCTAGTAAGAAACTACACAACCCAGTAAAGAAGCATTATTTTAAGAGCGTACCTTGGTGCTGGTCACTCTCGTTTGAAACATCACATTACTAATGCTTACAGCACGAAGGTCTTATATTAGTACACGGCATGTGCCTACTTTCTCAGTCTCTCTAAGTTTCTGTTTCAAGGTTTAAAATCCAATATTCCCACATTTCTAGAGTTACCCTGCAGCACCACTTTGCCACAGAGTATAGGATGTCTTCATCTGTAGCTTTGGTGATGCCTTGGATACACACAACACTCAAGAAAATGATGAGATGGGCTCGCTTGATTGCTCATTGGACAGCTTGAATGGTTGACAGGGTGAAAGCATGTCTGCCTCAAAACAAAAAGAAAAAAGTGATCTATCTATCTATCTATCTATCTATCTATCTATCTATCTATCTATCTATCTATCTATCTATCTATCTATCTATCTATCTATCTATCTATCTATCTATCTATCTATCTATCTATCTATCTATCTATCTATCTATCTATCTATCTATCTATCGATTATGTTTCACAACAGAATACTGTTGCTTCGTCCCCTTTTTCATGTAACATATAACGATCATGTACCCTAAAGCTAAAGGCAGCAAGGTTTTTTTTTTGTGTTCCCTCTCAGCAGTCCTGTTCTTGGAAGATCTGAGCTTGTGGCTTCTCCAGCTTGTCCATGTGAAGCTATGAAATGGTGAGAGATGGGGCACTGAGTAATTTCTTACTGGTGACACCATTTACCTTCCAGTGTCATCATTGAACGTGGCATCTCTCTTTTAGTACTATCTATCTATCTATCTATCTATCTATCTATCTATCTATCTATCTATCTATCTATCTATCTATCTATCTATCTATCTATCTATCTATCTATCTATCTATCTATCTATCTATCTATCTATCTATCTATCTATCTATCTATCTATCTATCTATCTGTCTGTCTGTCTGTCTGTCTGTCTGTCTGTCTGTCTGTCATGTTCCTATTCATGTCCACCAACTTTGTGTCCATTAAAATTGCTTTGCTCCTTGTAACACTCAGTTCAGTTCCTCCATTACAAGGAGGACATTACAGTCAGTTGCTTGTGGTCCTTTTCTGTCCTATCATGCTATGTCCACACTACTATATTTCTTATTTAAAAATGCACACAATATACAGTAGCTGTTTGCCAACACTGCCAATCTGAACATCCGTGGAAACCGAAAGAGTTAAATGTTCTCCACACTAGACATTCGTTTGTAGCCTCAGAACATGAAGAACAGCAGTGGAGGATACAAAAACAAAAGAAACAGATTGTTTTGTTTGGGCGGATGATAAGGTGAAATTGTTATTGAGAGTATAAGCCATGAACATGAGTGTCTGAGAACCCAGACTTGGAGTCACATCAGTGCCCGTACATTTTCCAGTGCTACAAGGAGCACTTTCTGTCACCTGAAGAAGTACAAACCACAGTGCATGATTACCCGCACAGTGCAGACTTAATTTATGAAGGGGGACCAATCAGGGAAAGGAAGGTTTTAATGAGCAGTAACCAATCAAAGTGTGATTCGAGTTTGCATTTTAAAAACTTTTCTTTTTCACCCATCCACGCTTCAATGCTGATCTGGCATTTTCAGCATGGAGAGCATTTACAGTCTCCACTTTTGGAGGTTAAAAGCCCTGCTGTAATGTGTACCAAAGGCAAAAATGAAGACTTATGTCCGTGTTTTTAAATAAAAACGTAGTCAGGTGGGCACAGAGCTCAGACAGAGAGCTCTGGCCCGGGGCGAGAGATCTCTAGTACGTTATGACTTCTGATGAAGGAGGTGCCACCAGGGGGCTTCCTACTGTTTCTTGTAGCCTCTTCAGTGCTGTCACTCTAGCACTCTGATTGAGGCAGCAAGTCCTTATTTTTACACTTGCTCTACTTTCATACTTTATTTTACTAAATCATATTCGTTCTGATTAAGTAATTGCATTTGATGGCTGACAAAGGCGCTAAGAACAGAAGATATTCATCCGGCACAGTAGAAATAAACAAACAATGAAGTTTGAAATCAATAACTGAAGAACATTGTCACCATCTTTACCATGTGTGCTCTAAACTAACTGAACATTGACATTGTATAATTGTAAAATAGGTAAAGTGTTGGGGTCCGTGGTCGGAGCCTCATTTAACAGAGAGTGTAAATAAAGTATAGGCAGAGTGGTGGCTCTGAGGCTAGGGATCTGCGCCAGCTGCTTCAAATCCTGTAAGTTCCAGAAGTGATTCCACCCCATTGCCCCTTTGAGCAAAACCCTTAAACTGCAATTGCTCTGTCCTGGGTATGACGTTAACCAGCAAGCAGGTGCTCCAAATTACAAGGAGCGCTCAGGAGTTAGTGGCACTCCAGCCAGTGTTAAACCTCCCACTGTTCCACTCCATTTGAACTAGTGTGGTGCTGAGGTGTTTCATGGCCCTAATTGGGGGTCTCAAGGTGGTCTGTCGTGTGGTAATGAGCTGTATCAGTGCATAGTACTAATCGCTTTCTAATGAAAGTAAATAACGATAGCCATAAGGTTAAAGGCCTTTGCTTCCTCAGCCCAGAGTAGTTGCTCCCAAAGTCGTTGCTACATCCTGAAGACATTTCTCTCAAAGCCATTGCTGCATCTCCTTCAGTGGCAGGTTCCTTAATGAATGCTGACTTTTTTTTTTTTTTTTTGAATTCTTAAAAAAGGGGAGGAGTCTAAATGGTGGAAATGATGCCACAGTTCCACCCAGCGTTCTTCATCACACCACTCTCAGTCCCTGATATTCTGACCTAATTTGAGTTCTTAAGACGCTCTCTAGGGGTGCGTGCCTGACGATAGCATGACTTCTGCAAAGTCACTAAGAAACTAAGACCTTTGATTAACCAGATGAGACCATTCAGTTCATCAAGCCTGTTTGTTTAGCAAATAGCTGAACTGTCCCAACAGCCCACCTAAATCCTTCTTAAAGGTGGTCAAGGTTTTTACTTCAAGTAGATGCCTCCATAGTCTGTTCCAGACTCTCAGAACTCTTTGCGTAAAGAAGTGCTTCAGCCTTAACTGCACTTCTCCTTAATTTCCACTGATGTCCTTGAGTACGCGATTCACCATTAAATTAAAATAATCTATCTTTATCAATCCCTTTAGAATTGTGAAGACCAGCTGCGGTGGGCTTACACCCTGCCCAGGGTTTGTTTCCTGCCTTGCGCCCTGTGTTGGCTGGGATTGGCTCCAGCAGACCCCCGTGACCCTGTAGTAAGGATATAGCGGGTTGGATAATGGATGGATGGAAGACCTGGATTAGGACCCCACTCGGGTTTGATTGTCTGAGCCTCTCGATCCATTTTCTCAATGCCTTTGGGAAGGCACTTAAGGGGCAGTATCAGGTGCCAGACAGGCCCATCTCAGTGCCCTCTAACTCCTGCTGAGACAATTTAGCAACACCAATTCACCTAACCTGCAGTGGGCCAGCTCCCTGCCCGGGGTTTGTTTCCTGCCTTGTGCCCTGTGTTAGCTGGGATTGGCTCCAGCAGACCCCCGTGACCATGTAGTTAGGATATAGCGAGTTGGATAATGGATGGATGGATGGAATTCACCTAACCTGCATGCCTTTGAGAGAGAACCCACACAGGCAGAGCCCAGGTTCAGACTCTGGATCTACGGGGCAGCACACTAACCACTGCACCTCCATGCTACCCAACATTATTTTTAGTCAGATAATAAAAATAATAATTCAGTGTCCCACAGCAGCCTGTAAGCTGTGCATGCTGCCAAGCAGGTGGTTATCCCTTGTAGACGGTTGGCCATGGCTGCTGTAATGCGAATGCCACCTTCTGCACAACCTGAGTAGACACTTGTACAGTTATCCTGCATAAAGCCGACGTGCCAGTGTCGTTATCATGGAGACCTGGGAGAAGGTAGGCCCCATGCCTATGCATCAGCTATGATCTCATTATCTTTTTCATTAACCTCATACAAACAAGCAATCAGTCATTAGCTGCTACATTTTGGTTGTGACCCCAACAGGGGCCTGCTAGTACAGCCCGGCTCTGTACTGATTAATGCTGCAAATTTAGCTTTTTAATGATGTACAGACTATATTACTGTCGGAAGACGTGATCATAATGAGTTTGCTGACAGCCAGCTTTCCTATGGCGTCAAAGTTTTCCAGAAAAACCTCAGGCTTGGGCACGCTCCCAAAGCATAAGAAGGCTCTCCTACCTTTGATGGAGTCACCTCTCTATTTGGTACCACTTACTAAGGGGCGAGTCGACCCTCCATTTGCCCTTAGAATTCCCTTTAGGTGTGTTGGTAGTGTGGACCACATCAGCTAAATCTGAACTTAACTGAGCTGAGGTCTGGTGGCCAAGGAGGCCTTTGCATTAAGCTAAATTCACTGTCATTTCTCTTGAACTCACCTTGCCTGATACTGCTGTACAAGTTTCCCTACTGGAGGAAGTACAATACAATACAATTTATTTTTGTATAGCCCAAAATCACACAAGAAGTGCCGCAATGGGCTTTAACAGGCCCTGCCTCTTGACACCCCCCAGCCTTGACCCTCTAAGACGACAAGGAAAAACTCCCCAAAATGGAAGAAACCTTGGGAAAGGCAGTTCAAAGAGAAACCCCTTTCCAGGTAGGTTAGGCGTGCAATGGGTGTCAAAAAGAAGGGGGTCAATACATTACAGTACAATACACAGAACAGAACATTGGGATTAATAAAGTATCTATCTATCTATCTATCTATCTACTGTATAAAAATAAAAATTTTAGAAGTACAGAGTAGAATTTAACAGTAGATGATATCACATAATATGATTTGGATTTCACCTTGTGAAGTGACTGTGATGTTCATACACCAGGTTTCTGTTTTGCTATCAAAACAGGGACACCAGTGCACTGCTTTGACCGAGGGGTTTATAATGCTGGTAAGATGGCCCTGTGGGTATGGGTGGGTGCGAAGTCGGGTCTAACGCCTCCAGCAGGAAAGGATCCTTTCTTGTATCGATCCTGCTGTGATAAGACTCCATTTCCCTCTGATCATGTCTCAGAATGAAGACGTTCATGAAATGGATGAATATGAAGTCATGGCATACCAGTCAGACATAATCTCTAGACCTAGGCAGTATTGCAGTTTGTTTGTCTATTTTTTATATACAGGTTTGTTTTTTAGTCTCCTCAGCGTTATATTTTCCCAAACAAAAAACACTGAATACTTTTCAATAAGTAAAATGAGATTACGTGTAACATAAATATATAGATATCAAAACATCAAAATGAATATAGTAGTAAAGGTCTGCCTAGTGCCCACCAGTCACCAACAGTCACCAACGCACAACCCGACATCACAATCTGGACAGTAGAAGTGGGTTTCTTTGTGCCCTTTTCTTATCGTACTTGTGAGGGTAGAATGTCAGTGTCTGATCCGCACAATCAGCGCCACACCTTGTGTAGTCTTTGGGGCTTCCTCATTTCACCTGACCCGAACATTGACAACTTCTGCATTGTCAGCAGTGCTTTGGAGACGTAGTTACAGCACCCTGCTGTCATCAGGCAAATCATGGCGGTTCGGTCGTACGGTGCCAAATGCATCAGTTTCACTATCCTTGCCAACATATGATCACCAATTCACATTGTTATCACTATGGCTTGATTCAATCAATCGTTCACTTGCAGTTTGTTCTAAAACTGGCTTTACAGCTTTTCGTTAATGTGCTATTGTGTGTTTTGATGGAAGGCTCCATCCCACTCATGAATATTGATAAGCTACCATAGAGTGGCAAAATATTCATGATTGTTTTGCAGTATGATGTTATTTTATCCACTAGATGGCAGTAGAATACCATCCTGAGTGCTATTCAGGCTTAACACTGTACATTGAATCATGAGAGCTTAGCCTGAGAGACACTCAGGATTAACCGTTTTTTACACAGAATTTCTAGCCCGAGAAATCCCCAGGGTTGCTGCCAAGGAGGTTACATCATACACCTTAAATTGAGTAGAGTTGCTCCTCACCATAGGTCAGATTTTTGGCATATAACTTTAGCCTTACAGGATCTGGTCAGGATTTGAGGGGTTGCCACTGTGCCCCAAACCCCAGAAACCAACACACCCAGGACAGGACTGGGTTCAAATTAAGGATTTGTTTATTAAACACAGAACCTTTACAAATGAACAAAATCAAAATTCCCCAACCACAGATAACATATAGCTCTTTGCTCTCCTTCTGCTCCTCCAGGTACGTGCCACCCTCTGTCTCCCGACTCCCCAGATGCACATTGCATCCAAGAAGCACTTCTAGGTCAGGCAGAACCTCATTAAAATAAGGGCACCTACTATCTGCAGAAAACCCTGGTGGCCTGCAAGACACCCTGCAGTGTTGCCCATTGGAACTACAACTCCTACATTGCCCTGTGGGCATGCACCTGGGAGATCCTGCTGCCTTCTAGCATACTTGAGAAGAAATTCTTCTGGAAGGACAATGTCCCCCTGTTCATCCATTCATTATGGCCTCCTGGCCAGGAATAGCACCAGCAACCAGCCCGGCTGGGATGCTTTTCCATTCATGTCCTTACAGTACAGAATCCCTTTCAGCAAGGAACCACCCTTATTCCTGGCGGGGATGCCAGTCCATCCACCCTGGCACCTACACATGAAATACCCTAGTGTGATCCATCAACAAAGACAGATCCAAACAGGTGGTAATGGTGGTGTGATAGCTAACACACTTACCTTTCAACCAGAAAGTCAATGTTTACTCAAGCACTTCCCTTGCTATCTCCCCTGGCAGCTCAAGTTGCAGTCATATTGTCTCCAGGGTTATTTATTGTAAAGAATAATCTCTCAAGATGACACCACCATCATAGCCTGTCCAGCAGTGTTTCTGTGGCTTTTGATGCTACAGTCAGGTTTTTGTCATGGAAATTATGGACTTACCCTTTGCCAGGAGGGCAGCATAGTAGTGCAATGGTAGCGCCAATGCCTTGCAGCAAGGAGAACAGAGTTTGCATCCTGGTTCTTCCCTGCATGGGTTTCCTGTGGGTGCTCGGGTGTCCTCCACCTGTCCAAACACATGCAGGTTAGGTGAACTGGCAGTGCTAAGTTGGCCTTGGTGTGTGTGTGATAGCTAGTGACATGACATGACCCATGCTGGGGTGTGATAGCAGAGGTGGGGACAGCTGTTGACCATAGTGAGTAGTCATAACTCCACAGGAGACTCAGATCTTGTAACGGAATGGGATCACCGATTGTATTTAGTCTAAACACACAAATTGTTCCATACATTAAATTTTCTACTAAGTTAGTCAATAATACCACATACTGTAATAGGGCAGCTTCAGCTAGCAAGTGGCATGAAATACTCCAGTGCAGTCTACCAACAGAGAAACAGCGCCTAGTATGGTCAGCATTCCTACCTTCCAACCAAGACTTCTACCCATTAAACTGAACTTTTTCTTCATTCGAGTGTTTCTCCTTGTTAAGGATTCTTGGAGGTATCCGAGGATTAAATCACAAGATAAGATGACCCGGGGTCTCATTTATAAAGCTTGCGTACTCACAAATAGAATGTGCGGACACAACTTCCCATGCAAATGTTGGGATTTATAAAAGAAGAACCTTGTTGGTAGAATGTGTGTATATTTATGGCAACTCTGACCATTTCAGAGAAGCTGGGAAGTGCTGACATCCTTCAAGTAGAGAAATTAATGCTAAATGACAAACTGCATGCATAATAATTCAGGTCATTGAGCCGTTATTATAATGTGCTGACGTGACAAACATATTACACCTCAAAAGTGATGAATACATGCACAGGCTGTATTGTAAAGAGGACTAACATGGCGTATTTGCACTGAAGAACATTTTTATTGTTTTTCATCAGCCTATGTCAACTATCTATTGTCACTTCTCAGGGAACTGGTGGACAGGTCAGGAATATCTCAGCCAAGCTTCATTCCGTCATGCCAACTATGCTGGAAGCCATTAAATGACCGGCGAGTCGCTACATGAAGCTTCCACAAAGTGTAGGTGTACATACATAAAACATGACATGTTTTTGGCAACATAACAAGGTCATTTGCAGCAGTGCCAGCAGTTTCTGCTTCTCCTAACGTAATCGGAGAACTTTACTGCACTCATATTGCAAAAAAGGGCACCTACTGGGAATGAAGCTGCTTTTGTTAACAATAAGCAATTACATTCCATTAGTGTACGAGTCATCCAAGATGTGACTGGCAAACATTGTGCCTCAATGGCCTGTGTCACCCTATGATTCAATTATTTTGAGGCAAAGTAGCTTTGACAGACGTGATGGTGCTGTACTTGATGGCAAGGTAACTGGCTGAACCCTCATTGTTTCTTATGGCCTGAACTATTCATTGTAACAGCAATTAAGTCCTTACATGTGCCAGGCTTTACACTTTTCCCAGACCCCCAGAGTGCCTGCTGCACATGATCTTGTGCTCTTAGTTGTGGAGCACAGCCAGATACTCTTGACTGCAGGGGGGCGGGGTCTCAACATGTCAGGAGGGAGGGGCTGCTCTTCCAGCCAATGAAATTCTGGAAGCATTGTGATGGCATGTGTCTGCAGCTGATTAGCATGCTCCATATATGGATGTTTCAGGACAGTGTTTGTGGCGAGTTCCTTGAATGCTGTAATGGAACTGGGGCTGTCAGCGAACCCCAAACCCCCAAACACAATCACACAGAGAGTCCCGAGTTCAAATAAAGAAGTGTTATTAAACACACCTCCACAAACTTGCAAAAGCACACAAGCACAGGTTCTCTCTCTCTCTCTCTCTCTGTCCATAATACTTCTTTTCTTCTAGCCGCATGGCCCTCCTCAAGTCAAGTGTTTCTCTACATCTGCCCAGCTCCGACTCACCTGGATAAGATCCCTTTTATTAAGGAACAGGGAGTGCTTCTGGTGCCAGGGCTACTGCCCGATGGAAGCAGTTCTGGGTCATAAGGAAGTCCCATATTTTGGGGAGCGCATCTCCCTGCAAGCACCCTTTATGGCAATTCTAGACCCCAGCATGGTTGTGCTGCCGGACTACAAGTCCCGGCATTCCCTGCCGATTCCTGAATGAATGCTTGCCATCTAGCGCCTGGGAGGAAATAAACATCCCCCAGGGATTATCCTTCCCTGTCCTCTTCTTTTCTCATGGGCAGGGAAGGTGTTAAGTCTGGTCGGGGACACCTTTATATTCCCTCAGGGCCTCCTGTCCGGGTAAGGAATCTTCCTGGTTCCTGGTCAGGATGCCCGTCTATCTTGTGTGCCACATACAATGCATATTTACAAAGTGATTGTGATTTATAAACGGTAAATTGTGTAGAAATCTAATTTTTTTTTTGGCTTACACATTTTTCCGGTTTCTTTAGGTGTGTGCAAATTTTGCAGTTTGAGATTTACCGCTAATGTAAAGTGCCCCTATAAATAAAATTCATCATTATTATTATTATTACATTTTCACACTCAAATCCATGCAAGTATTATAAATGAAGTCCCAGGACAGGTGAGTGCTATGCTGAAAGTAATCTTGAGTAGAAACAAAAGACAAAACTGAGCGGGCAAACTTTAAACCAAACAAACAAGATTAAAAAATGAGAGAATGAATCGTAATCAGGGATGGAGTTCACAACCAGAAAGAAAGTCCTACCACTACTTAAAAAACTAAAGCCAGCAAACACTGAGAATGATGATTTGAGGTTTTTATCCATGGAAGAGTGAGAAGGAATGGCTTGCAGGCGTATTTGTATTGTCACGTCAAAAGTTCCGAGCAAGAAAGACATTCAGAACCAGGCAACCAAACGTAAGGGCAAAGACCAAATCAAAAAAATACTTGGATAAGAAACCAAATACTGTTAATTGCTTTAGTTGTTTGGAAGTTTCAACGAGGATACCGTACTTGCTGTGCACTGCGATATTTAATCCAGAAATCCTGCATGGGAACACGACTACATTTGAGCAAAATGGCATGAAGTTAACAAAGAAAATAACAAAAAAGAATTACTCATAAATCAAAGTGAAAACTAACGTAAAAGTTGTAGGCTTCACATCTCTATATATATAAAATCCAACGTCTGTCTGTCTGTTCTGCGTTTCACGAGAGAACTACTTAACGGATTTAGATTGGGTTTTTTTCTATCATTTGCTTGAACATTTCAGTTGACTTTGTGACTTCTGCTATGTATCATACTTCACTTGCGGTACTGATTTATTAGCATGAACCCGAGAAACACGCAGCAGACTGAGGAGAGGGGGTGGCGGGGCCCTCCTCACTCACACGCCAGCCTCGGGGCGTATCTTACATCTGCTTAGCTAGCGAATGAGAGAACTACTTCACAAATTTAGATTGGGCTTTTTTCTAGAATTTCCTTGAACATTCCAGTTGTTTTTGCATCTTCTCTCATCGCGCTAAGAATCGTAGTTCACTTGCAGGAGCGATATATTCATGTTAATCTGAGACAGAGGCTGCGGGCCGAGGGGAGGGGGAAGCGTGACGTCAGGAGTAGGGAGCCGGGCAGGGACCTCCTTGCTGTCTTATTTCACTTTTACGTGGGCGAAGCTGCAGGGGACAGCTAGTACTGTATTAAAACACCAAACCAGACAAAACCACGACAATAAGATTATTAATTTCAATAGCAATGTTCATGGAAACCAAATGAGTGGCTGTGCTCAAGCCATTGCACTAAAGGACGAGATCCTCGCTTGTCCACCTCCACTTTCTCACAGTAATGACACATTTTTTTGAGCTCAGAATGTTGTTTCTACCTTCATATCGTTTTCTGGAAGCTAATGTTCATCTTTCCTTTATGCTGTTTTGTGTTTTCTAATTCAATAGTCTTGTATAGCCGTAGATCAACGGCATAAGGTCATCGTTTCAGATCACCCTGAAGATTCCTTAAGCGCTGGGTGGTTGAAGGGAGCTCACCGAGTACTCCAGCTCCGGTTTCACTGGGGAAACTGAGAAACTAGCCAAACTGCCATTTATTACCCCCAAAACATGGGGAAATGAGTTTATTCTGCATATGTGTTTCTCCTTCTTATTATTGCTATTACTATATTGGCTGTTTTGTACTGCACCTCCCTGTCCATGTGATGTGGCTGTGGATCATTGGAGTTGTCACACCAGAATGCATTTCAAAAACTAGACAGAAAGATAGAGATTTTTCTTTTATTTAGCTAAAAAAAATCTGCCAAACGAGTAAACAAAATTTATTATTTAAATATTTGTAAATGCAAGGTTTTGGATTAGTCAATAATTCTTCTAATAAGGAAAAGAAGATTTAACATCACAATATAAATACTTTTCACTTGCTTAAATTTCATTTTTTGCACTATATTGAATGAGCATCCTCTGTTGGTGCTTTGGGTAGTTTTTAATAAGCCAAATTCATTTTCCATTTGGTCTTAATAATTATTTATTTTGACTTGGAATTAGGGTGATTTTGCTTCCATTTTTTTTGGAACAGTTATTGCAGTTTAACATTTTCTTTTGAATATTCCCACAATGCCATTTTGTTTCTTCATGGTCGCAGCCATTTTAAGTTACCATTGCTATGATGAAACATCTTGTTGTTAGGGCCGCGTCCCCGAAGTCACCCTTTTCAACGTCACCAACGGCACAATGTCATGATGATTTTTTTTTTTCCAGACATTTTTCTTGGCCACTAAAAATAATGGAGGTAGGATTTTGGTGGATTTTATGGTCAGATCTGCTTTTTGATTTAGGACGTCTTTGAAAATGTTAATATTAAAATTCGGCTTCCCAAGGCGCCATTTTGTCTTTAGTGTCGGTGCCAACATTGTTAGCTGTTTGTAATGAAGGGCTGCTAGGCTGTTGCTATTCAAGATGTCTGGCAGCGTGCAATGCATGATGTAATTACTGTGACAGTGTAAAGGTCAGTATTATATACACCTTTATTTTCTGATTTGGTGTCTAGCATCATCACTGTTAAAGATCTCTCTAGCCGTGAATTGTTTTCTCTTCAAATTTGATTCACACCTTGAATTTTGGCTTCAGCTATGTGAAATATTCTGGATTTTGACTCTCCATTTACGATTTTGTCTCATGTACGAACCATTTTTATTTGAATCTCATCCCTCCGGTTTTGACCTTGGCTAGTTATTCATATTGCATTCTGTCTGCTGATTCCATCCCACTTTAAACTGCTGATGAGCAGTCATTACAGATGATATTTTATGCTTCTGTTGCACTTCAGGTTGTGCCCAAGATTCCGGATAACATTCAAACAGAACTTCACAGTTCTGCTAAATTAATTAGGGGAAGGATTTCAAGGTTCTACATGTTATGATTCGCTTTCCTTTTAATTTTTTCTTTGCTAGTTGCAGTTCAGTTTAGAATTTTGCATGTCACTTCATTCATTTCTGCAGCTGTGCAATTCATTCATTATTGATTTTATTATATAAACAGTCAATTCTCATTATCCACAGGTGGTACTTGCCTGAAAAAACATGAATACAGAAGCATTGCTCCTATGGGAATAAATAGGGTTAGGTTCTGGTGGAACGCAAGCTCAGAGTGAGGACTGGTGGGGGAGGCATGTTCAGGTGGGTTCATGGCCCACCACTCTCACCACTTGAGACTCCATAATGATCCTTCTTCAGGTTCACCTACAGAAACCTTGTTATGACTTCAACATCCTCCATAGTCAAGTTCAATCATCTTCCAACTGCACCACCAGACACAACAAGTGACCACAGCTGGACCAATCTGAGGACCTCCATTAACCATCCAGTCAGCAGTAGCTATGGGTGATGCATACAAAGGGACTGGACTTAATCAGTGCTAGCTTATAATCTACACTTACTGGAAATTCTTAATTCATGGAGAACAATTGCAATCCCCAGTCTCCATCATGAATGGGGTTTAACGTCTTAACCATGCCTCTTGGAACCAGGTAGCCACACGTTGATCCTTGCAGTGTAGCACGCATGCAGCCCCAGACATCTAATGGTATCACAGACCTGTTATTGCTGTTGTGTTGATTGGCCTCTTGGAAATCTGTTTCTGCTGTACATGACTGCAAATAGGCGCACGTAGACCATAGGCATCATAAAATGAGTTACACTTTTATCATAGCGGATAAGCGAATCCATAGGAAATGGGTAGCAAGAATTTACTGTGTATATTTGGATCTATCTGACACTATTATGTTTTAATTGCTGTACCCCAGCACTGATACTTTTGACAATAATTTTTGGTTCTAATATTTTGATATTTAAGAAAGAAAGGATCGACTCCTGATTACAGATTAGCCTCCAAAAAAGACTTACATTTCATCTTCTGGTTGCTATTTAAAATTCTTGTGGTGTCACCTCTCAGACATCTCAATACAAGAAACCTTTTACCAAGGCTTTTCCAAGAAAACTTTGTGTTTTGTTCAGCATTTCCTGATTTCACGATTGGTTTTCTGTCCCTCCAGTTTTAACTCAGCTAGTATTCTTGAGTACTTGTTTGATTTGGAACTGCTACTCTTTGTCTCCATTTTTTATGTCCTTCAGTCAAACATTGCACATGCTCACAATAGTGAGGGCCTATAATGTTTTTGCCTATTATTAATCTGCTCTGTGTCAGGGATACACAATTGGCTCAGACACAGGAAGCAAAGGGTTATGGAGCAATGGAACCACATCACAATTAAAAGATGTTAAAAGTGATTTCCCTCAGGGGTCAGCATGAATTTTGATGGTCTTTTTAAGCTGGTTAAGTTTGTGACAGATAATGGAGAAGAATATCTCAACCCTATCTAATATAGCAGATAGACACAGAGTAAGATGCTATATGAGATACAGAGATTAAAAAATATAATGTAACGGGTAAATATATATATATATATATATATATATATATATATATATATATATATATATATAAGGCACTACAGTGTATGATAGATAGATAGATAGATAGATAGATAGATAGATAGATAGATAGATAGATAGATAGATAGATAGATAGATAGATAGATAGATAGATAGATAGATAGATAGAATTGGGCTTTTCTTTTCCTCCATGACTGAACCTTGGATGACATGAATTCTATAGGGCTGTGTTATGGAACAGGCAGATTTGTTACCCTGGCTCAAGTTTATTTCTTATTTATTTCAACTTTTTTCTTTTTATTTAAGTATATTTTACAATATTATGTTATTGATTCTGTTTTTGGTTTTGTATTTGTATTTGTGTAATATTGTTACTTTATTAATATGGTATTGTTTGTTAATTATTTTTTAATTTTGTGTTGTATTAAAGATACTGTATATCCATTAGTTTTATGTGTCTTCTACTCTGTCTCATTTGCATAGAGCCTAAAGGGGCAGGGCCACCTGATGATATGGTTGTTGTAACAGCACCTTCGGCATTGCTCTGCTTTTCATTCCTGCATTTGTTATTTTTTATTTCTATTTGATATTTGGATTTTCTGGATTGTGACCCCTGCTCTTGGGCTGGACTGAGGACCACTTTGTCAAACTATAGAGGACCACTTATAGCTAACAACCACTTAGGTTAGAAAGTAGTTAGAAAGATGGATGGGTAGACAAAGGATTGGCAAGCCTGTTAGGCAGAATGGCCTGTTCGTGTGACAGTTATTCTGATGCGCTAATATAGTAAGTAGACATAGAGTAAGATGCTATATAAGATACACAGATTAAAAAATACAGTGTAACTGGTAAATAGGTATATATGAAAGGTACTACAGTGTATGATAGATAGATAGATAGATAGATAGATAGATAGATAGATAGATAGATAGATAGATAGATAGATAGATAGATAGATAGATAGATAGATAGATAGATAGATAGATAGATAGATAGATAGATAGATAGATAGATAGATAGATAGATAGATAGATAGATAGATACTGTAGATCTTTATTTGTCCTCAGCTCTGTTGGCATGGCAGTCACACCCAGTATTCTCCATATAAAAAGCTCAACACATGACTTCTCAGGTCATCCAAGGTTAGAATTTTTTGAGCGATTTTGCACAAACCTTTGTGAAGCCTTAATGGCGTTCATTTCTGTCTCTGATTATCAGCTTTGATTCTGGTTAGTGCTTTGGGTTTGGACGACTCTGATTTGTTCTTCTTGTTCCAAATCTTGCATGATTCCTGACTGTCCTCTCTCTCTTGGTCCTTTGTCACTGAATTGTCGCTATATCTCCATGAGTCAGTACAGTTAGGTCCTGTCTTGTGTTACCCACAATCCGAACTGAAATGACAATGAATAAGAATGTTATATACTGTATGTAATGTGTTTTTGATCTGGAATTATTTGTAATCTCTTCAGATCTCTTTCCTGCGTTGACTCCTGCTAAAGGTTTGCGAGGAATTATTTTTCTTGCTTTATACATTTATCTAATGTAAATATTAGTTAATGCTTTACTGTGACACACACTGTTTATTTCAAACATCACCATGTTGTTGTGCATGATGGATGATGCGTGATATCAACTGTGTGACAGTTTAACAGGTCAATGCCATTCACTTTCTGACTACCCGAGTTTGCGGATAATGACGAAAACAAATCCTTTGTTAGTGTGTGCTTTACTTGAACATATATATATATATATATATACAGTATTTAATAATTGGTCATCCAGCAGTAAAAGGTGAATTTTCCAACAGACAATAAGCTTATCTGCCATTGCTGCGTTTTCTCCTTTCCATGTAGGGCCTTTGCGTTGACTGCCTGGGCTATTCCTTGCAAGTGCATTTCTTAGTGCCCTCATATAATTAGTCATTTGCCAAGTTACTTTTTTTACTTGCAGGTGTCGTCATCTTTCATTTTTTCCATCTTTTTTTTTTCGAAGAAACATCAGTTTTCTAGCAGCCTTCCTGCCTGCTATTCCGTGAACAGCTGTTCCCGACTTTCACACTTTTCGACTGCTGAGCTCCGCTGGTTCGCACAGAGCCGCCTTCATTTACATTGGTGTTAGAGTTTCAGTAATTTGTCTGCTCTGCCGTAGTACAAGTGAATGCCTTGATCTTTGTGCCAGGGTTCTGTTCAGACTCTCTTCATTCCAGTTGCTCTTCCTTTACAGTAGTGGACTACGTTTCAGCTCATTAACTCGCTAGCTTTAATCATCTGTCAATATTTTAATTCACACATCACTTTAAGAGTTGTGAGGAACTGCAGCCTAACCTGAAAGCACACTCACTCACGACTAAATCAGAATCACAAACAACTTGGGATGTGGCAGGAAAAATGGAGAACCTGAAGAAAAACCTGCAAAGACCCAATTAGAATGTGCACCAGGAGTTCTAGAACTGGGAGGCAGCTGTGCTGGACACTGGGCCAGTTCAGTTCAATGGTATACAATGTTCTTAAGAGGGAAGTTTGTAATGAAAGGCACTATATGATAGACAGATAGATTACCTGTGGATGAATATGGAAGACACAATAGAAAACAGGCAGATAGAAATGGTGTAGTATAAAGAAGGGAGATAGATAGATAGATAGATAGATAGATAGATAGATAGATAGATAGATAGATAGATAGATAGATAGATAGATAGATAGATAGATAGATAGATAGATAGATAGATAGATAGATAGATAGATAGATAGATAGATAGATAGATAGATAGATAGATAGATAGATAGATAGATAGATAGATAGGCACTATATGGTTGAAGTTTTGTGTTTCATATCTGCCAGTCTTTCCGTCTAAACTCTACCGTGAATGTAATGTCAGCAGATCCTTAAATTACCCTGCTGGCCATTAAAATTTTAACCACCAAGGAAGTCATGAGACGTCAAAGTGATGTTTTTATGGCCGATTACTGAAGATAGAAAGCATGCCTGAGTAGAAGTACAGTATGAATTGAATGATGAAGAGATGTCTTGATGTGTGTTTGTGGGACGGCATGCCACGCAACCCCTATATCTGCTGAACGTTCATCTGTGCTAACCGGTGGTGCTCTCTGATATGCCAGATGTCACTTGTGTATTTCTCAGATGTGCTCAATGGGGGTCAAATCAGATGAATGTGAATGCCAGAGAAGAAGTGGCACATGGTGTTCATCCAGGAAATGGAGAATATTTTGTGTCAAATGCGGTTGAGCATTGTCCTGTTGGACTGTGGCACCAGGGAACAACTAGAGACCTGCAGACCACCCTAGCCCCCATTAACATCTCTCTGGCTGATATGTGTGAGGTCGCGAACTGAAGTGGAATCCCAATGGCACCTCACCTTGGTGCTGGACCTGTAAGGTGCTGTACAATGTGTGCCCCCCCCGAGCCTCTCTCCGCTGTGCTTCCACACATGGATCTGTCCATCTTGGCAAAGTGAGTTGAACCAGGGCCAGTCTGAAAACACAATGTGATACCAGTCATCTTACCAATGATGGCACTTCTGGCACCATTGTAGTTGCAGAGGCCAGTGGTCGACAGTCAAGGGTATCTGAGGCCGTAAGCATTGTGTGTGATAGAGCCCACCTGCTGGGCTAGGGTCTGTGACTTCGTTTTTTGGTCCATCGCTGCCATGAGCAGGAGACATCTGTCCTCCTGTGTGATTGTGTATCAGGGACCCTCCAGACCCCAAAACTTCAGTGGATCCAACATGGGTGCCGATGCCCCTGAAAGATAATCCAACTTCCTGAATTCCCACAATTTTCCTCATGCAACGTTCCAAGGGCTGGATGTGTGGATGTTGTCCTCTTTGGTCCCTAAGGGTAGCTGAGCTGCCCAAAGTCACTCCATGAGGTTCCCTTTGCAGGCGCCTGTGAGAGGGTCCAGGGGGCACACATCACGTGCACATGTGCTGCTCTCGTAGGCGTTTTCACACTCGGCTGCGACCTGCCCATCCACTAAGTTTCAGATCAATAGGATGTTTTTCCCATTGTGGAAATGTTAATGGCAGGCAGTCCTTTTATAGAGTGCTTTTCCGATCTATGCAAATCATGCAGCTGTAGCTCTCATTTATATAGTGCCTTTCATATTGTCTGTCGTGGTCCAATACACTAAATAGATCTGTTACTTTCACTAACGAGCTTTCATAGTTACGTCTCTGACACTTCTACTCGAGTCCAGTAGGTGGTACAGGTAGCCATCTTAAATGATGCTGGATGGACACAAGTGCCCCCCATCCTCTAACAGCCTTTCCACGACAGACGTTTGTTCTTGACTGTTCCACATTCTAGGGTGGAATGGGGACGTGAAGAGCCTCTTTTGTTATTTTGCTATTTCACGGAGGATTTCTGCAAGGAAGCTAAACCTCCGAAGCCAACATAGAAAGCTGAAGTGATGGCAACTCCTTAAAGAAAAAAGGAAAAGGCTGCAGGCCTCCAGCTCGGCAAAGGCAGCGTGCTGAAGTGATGTGTGGAAAATAAATAAAAGGCCCGAAAGAAAGGAGCGCGGGACTCTTAATGCATCCTTTCATTGAGTCAATTATCCTTTAGCGCACCATTCCAGAAGTGCGTCTTCACAAAGCACTTTAGAAAATGCAGTCAAATTGCCCAGGACTGAAGAAGCATTTTTAAAAAAAGTAAGGAAGGAAGGAAGGAAGGAAGTGGGGGTGGGAGAGGGATGGGTATAGGGAGAAAGGGAGCAGTCGAGAGAAGAGAAGAGAAGAGAAGAGAAGGAATGGGAGAGGAAATGAAAAAGACACGGAGATACGGGTTCAGATGGAATGAAGAGCAGGCAGGCTGGAAGGGAAGGATGGGAAGATGAATGAAAACCACAGTGAGGGCCACTGGGAGCAGAGCAAGAGACAGCAGGAAAAAACGGCCATACAGCCCCCTCAGCTTTCAGTCAGAATCTGTCTGTGCTGATAAGGATGTCTGCTTGAGCGCCACACTGCACACTTTGGCTGCCTCGGTCACTTTCCCTATAGCTCCTTTCATTGAAAGTGAAGAGAAAACCAAAGAAGCAAAGGTTATCAGAAGATCGAGCATTTATGTGGTGCACTGGAGGGACGCCATTGTCTGTGCACAGCGCTGAGCCGAGGGAGAGCAGCGGCCATTGTGAAGCAGACAAATGGCTGAAAATCTACTTGAAGCACACTTTGTGTATACGTATTATATAAAACATGCATACATACATATATATGTGTGCGTGTGTGTGCATATTTTAAGACAGAGCATATAAATGGATAATATATGCACACATATTTATCAGTATATTCCTATCTATTTTTTTATGGTGCATTTCAATCAATCAATCTAAATTATATAGCACTTTCATAGCTAGCTATCATTTATTTATTATTACCTTATAAATCACATTTTCTAGGAATCCAACAGCCTTTATCATATAAAGTTATCATGTGAAGTATATAGCAACAGGCATGATGTTGATATATTTATAGATGTTGTGAAAGGCAATGTATCACTTACAGCTTAGATAAGATACAATATCATCATAAGGCACAATGTAATATAGATAGATAGATAGATAGATAGATAGATAGATAGATAGATAGATAGATAGATAGATAGATAGATAGATATCAATGGCACTATATAATAGATAGATAGATATCAATGGCACTATGTAATGGATAGATATCAATGGCACTATATAATGGATAGATAGATAGATATCAATGGCACTATATAATGGATAGATATCAATGGCACTATATAATGGATAGATATCAATGGCACTATATAATGGATACATAGATAGATATCAATGGCACTATGTAATGGATAGATAGATAGATATCAATGGCACTATATAATGAATAGATAGATAGATATCAATGGCACCATATAATAGATAGATAGATAGATAGATATGAATGGCACTATATAATGGATAGATATCAATGGCACTATATAATAGATAGATAGATAGACAGATAGATAGATAGATATCAATGGCACTATATAATGGATAGAAAGCAATGACACTATATAGTAGATAGATAGATATCAATGGCACTATATAATAGATAGATAGATAGATATCAATGGCACTATATAATAGATAGATGGATGTGAAAGGCACTTTATAATACACTGTAGATAAATATGAAAGGTGCAATAAAGTATACCAGTCCCACATATACTCCCCTATATATTGTACTATAGTCACTTTATAAAAAGGCAGACAGATTTGAACGCTCCATACTGTATAAGATTCAAATTGATTTCAAAAGCACATTTGGGTGCTGTAGCGAGAGGTGAAAGGCAGCAGATAGCCCGATAGAAGGCACTATATAATTTGAAAATCCTGCCAGCATACCATTCACAATGATGCCACCTTCTTATCCAAGACTGCAGAATGAATGGCAGGCCGAGTGAATCCTTCTTAGGGTGCTGTCTGAAAGCGGTGGAGCACAGGGAGGTCAGGTGTAAGTTTTGCCTTTGCGTGGGTTTTCTTTTCCTCTGTTCTTTGCTCTGCGCTCTTTCTGGTGGGCTGCACTGTGAAGCCAGTCTACTGTGAAGGGCATCGCATATCAATAAGTAGAGTTAAAGTTGACTGAGAAGAAGAGCCTGGCAGGATAGACCGGCGGTACTCGTATTTAATCCCTGGCACTGCTGGTAAACACCAGCTGTCACTGTGGCTCTGGTGAAAGTTTGATGTGTATTTCAGGAGGATCTGAGAGACGAGCTGGGGTGCCAGTCCAAGTTACAGCTCAGGCCTAAAGTCTACTATTGTCAGTGCCAGTCTATGTGGGGCTCTTCTGAGATATGGACAGTGTGGCTGCAAGTGACCCAAAGTATAGTGTGGTCAGTGCCCCCTCAAAAAGATGGTCTTTGTATAAAAGGTCTAAATTAAAAAACTCACCTGGATCAGCAGTTAAGCACAATTAGAGGTTCATTGATTTGGCACTGCGCTGCCCAGCCAGGAGCTCTCAGGCAATCAGAACAGTCTTATGGGGGAGAAATGGAGAGGAGCCACTGGGGAATTGATTCTGCTTTCAGTGCACAAATCAGGCCATGGATGTTTCTGGGGCTGATTTCTACTGGGTCAGGATGTAGAGCTCCAGAGTGATGTTTGCTAGAGTGCTGCCAGCTTGGGTTATACAGGAGAGAGTGGGTGGAGGGTGTGAGCCAGCTATGCCCAAGGACACTTGTGGAGGCTCAGACATCAGACCCTGAGATTACAGTAGGGAATACCTTGTGCCAGTGAAGGTCGACACAGGGTGGGTGATTGTGGGTTAACATTAGACTGGCATCCTGCTTTGTGCTTACTGCTGTTGTGGTGTGCTCCAGCTTCTTGTGACCCAAGATGGATGGCTGGATGAAATGATGAAGGTCCTCAAATTGCTGGATTTTTTATCCTCTTTATTAATTTTGATTCATTCTGTTTAAAAATGCTAATGTACCAACCACATATGACAGTTGTATTCTGACTTGTAAAAGCTTAATATGTGATTGCTTACTTTGTGCCAGACAGTTTCATGGCACAGCCAAGTCATCTAGACCAATGATTTGGGCATCATGTCACTTTAACCAATTTGATGCCTGGAACATAAAATTATATCATTTTCCAAAGATAGTCACTAGGTGACACACTCTGCCCGCTGCGAGGATCACAAATGGGCATGCCAGTGTTTTGCAAACTGTACCCGAAGCTCAGCCCTTACTTGGTCTTTATATGTAGCTTCACCATAATAAAATGAATTTCTTGACTCAAAGGACGGTGGATGCCCACCATTTGATGCCCACTTTAAATCTGAGCCCGTTAGTTATGTGTGTTGCATATCAAGTCCATTTTCATCTGTGCTGTGTTCTGCCACCATAAACCATCTGTAGATTCTGTACTTTAAAAGGCATCAGAACTAAGTGGGCAGATATCCTAAATGTGCACCCATCCTTAATTGCAACTTATTTTAAGGAAAGCTGATGCCCACCATACAAAGCTCACTCCAGATCCGTGCCCATTTGTTTTATGTGTTGCCCCTCAAGTCCATTTTCTTCTGTGCTGTGCTGTGCCCCCATAAACCATCTCCAGATTGTCATCTCAAAAAGAAATCAAAATGGGCACATGCCCAAATTGTACACCCAGATGAATTATACCCCCAAAGTCATCCCTCAGGTCTTTCAATAAATGGTTATTGTTCTTATAAAGACAGTGAAGGCAAGTTGCTGCAAGCCACCAAAATGCCAATTATGGGCACCCTTATGCTTTTCATGTCTTGTTTCAATGCTTATATTTGTAGTGTTATACATGAATGTCAGTAAATCTTCATTGTTTCATTTCAATGGTGCACTACCACTGCCACCCTGAGGGGGGCGAGATTGAGTGCTTGCACATTTCCATAGTCATTCCTACATGGCACATGTACCAGTGTAGCCAACATTCAAACCTTTTCCAGCCATGATATGACTTTAACAATAATCAATGCTAAGTGCCCAAGTAATTTCAGACCCGACCCAGATGAAGTGACTCAGATCACACACTAGAGGGCATTGTACAGTTAATGAACACTTTAAAGACTTTGCCAGGCTGCTGACAATTTTAAAAACTGTGACAAGTTAGCTGTAGGCAGAGTTCATAGCTGGATCTGCCATTCCGAAACAATCAATGTTTTTCATACACGAGGGGGCACTATAAAACGCAAAGCAAATGTAGATACATCTTCAGTGATGTTTCTGGGCTTTTCAGGAGATTCGGGTCTCCTAAAAGCAGATTCCCTCACCCAGGTGACTCAGTCAGGCTTGATCAAGTCCTGATGTGTGCTCAGGTTGCACTCTCCCGTATGGCCGTCCCCTCCTAAGCCACTGCCGCCTAGACGACACTTCAGTGGATTTCCATCTCTATCTTTATGGCCCGTTCTCTTATTGGCCCTATACACGGCAAGAATGGTAAGCATCTTGCACAAAGACTGGCATAGCGAGCTCTCTTCAGCCTACTTCAGTTGGCTCATACCTCGCCCTTCACCCATTCTCCTTGCGCTGCTCCTCCAGCTCTGCTCTCTGCCTTTGGGACAGTAAGCTCCATAAGCATGGCCTGCTTGGAGGATCTGGAGAGCAAGACAATATCTTGCAACCTCTTCTGGGAACTTCATTTGCTACTCAGACCAACTCTCAGTTCCCAGTCTGGTGCTGTGGCCAGTAAACCTGCAGTGGTGATGGTGGTGGAGTTGGGGTCCCAGTTGCTGTTGGTGGCTCCTTCCCGGTGCTGATAAAGGTGACAGTCCTCATTTGGTATTTAATAACCAATGAACACTTTACCAGAATGGCTGCCAGTTCCAGTTAGGTGCTATGCCAAGTGATTGAACTTCAAAAAAGTGGTTGACACATATTTTTAGGAAGTCACTGCGCACTGGAGAGATTCTGAAGGACTGGAAAATGGCAAATATCATCCCATTATATAAAAAGGGTGACAGGGCAGATTCAAGCAACTATAGGCAACTAAGCTTAACATGCATCACAGGTAAATTAATGGAAGGAATTATTAAGGATAAGATTGAGCAACACCTGGCAAGGACAGGAGTTTTATTGAACAGTCAAAAAGGAAAAGGTCCAGAGAGGAGCGACTAGGCTGATTCCAGGGCTACAGGGGATGAGTTATGAAGAGAGATTAAAAGAGCTGAGCCTTTACAATTTAAGGAAAAGAAGATTAAGAGGTGACATGACTGAAGTGTTTAAAATTATGAAGGTAATTAGCCCAGTGGATCGAGACTGTTATTTTAAAATGAGTTCATCAAGAACACAGGGACACAGTTGGAAACTTGTTAAGGGTAAATTTCGCACAAACATTAGGAAGTTTTTCTTTACACAAAGAATGATAGACACTTGGAATAAGCTACCAAGTAGTGTGGTAGACAGTAAGACGTTGGGGACTTTCAAAACTTGACGATGTTATTTTGGAAGAAATAAGAGGATAGATCTGGCGAGCTTTGTTGGGCTGAATGGCCTGTTCTCGTCTAGAGTGTTCTAATGTTACATGCTCCTTGAATGCCATAGCAGCTGATACATAATAACTCTATAAACCTATAAAAGTTACTCAAGCATGGCATTACATACTCTAGGGGGCGCTATAAACTGTAATATTTTAGTAATGAATGCTTCAGCATACACCTGCGCACTCCAGCAGTGTTGTGCCAGTAATTACCTGCTATGGCACTACTTCATACATGAATGACGCTATAGCAAGTGTGTGAAATTTTAAATAAGCTTGATGAATTAAAAGAAGAGAGCACAAATGTCAGACCCACTCCAGTCTGATACATGAGAGAGAATCAGTACATTCAAAACAATCACACGCTGGGGCTGCTCTAATATGTACATTTAATTGTTTAGCAGACACTTTTATCCAAAATGATTTACCAAAGACTTCAAAATGTTGAACATTTAATAAATGTTCGTCATACTCCTGCACATTCCAGCAATGAAGTGCCAGTCATTATTACTATGGCACTCCACTCTTCTGTACGTACTGTAAGTAACGCTGTAGTAAGTGACGGAACGTTTTAAAAAAGCTTGAATTAGATGCAGACATCTCCGACACCGGAGCGACTCAAGTCTGAGAGAGAATCAACACGTTCAAATAATCATGGCTCTGTTTTACGCAGGGGCGCTATAAAATTGGCAGTTACTCACTTAGAAGACACTTTTGCTCAAAGTGACTAACAAAAGAGGTCAAGATGTAATATTTCACAATGAAGACCACATCACGGGTTTGGCACCCTTCCAAAATACAATATGGCATTAGAGTGAGACAGGGGGTGCTATGCCAAGTGGTTAAAACTTAATAACTCTAATGCATTAGCCGCATAACCCATAGCAGCTCAAACTTGATACATAATCCAAAGAATAAGTGTCTGTGTGTCTGTCCTGTTGCTATGCCTCTGTCATTTTGACAGACGGTGCATCAAAACATATGTGGTAATAAAATAAATTACATGTGTCATTCCAACAGATGGTGCATCACACACATTAGCACTGCTTTTATGAATTCCATACCAAATGGCATATAATGCCTGTGTAATTCTGACAGATGGTACTTCACAAACATACTGTGTGAAGTAATAAAATACAATCCATGTGTCATTCCAACAGATGGTGCATCACAAGTACTAACACTGCTTTTACAAATCCCATACAAAATGGCATATAACAGAGACATATGCATTGCATTTGTCTTTCTGACAGATGACGCTTAATAACCTTTTGTAACAATAAAATGTAATACAGATGGTGCATGACAAATATTAACACCGCTTTTATGAATTCCATTCCAAATGGCATATAATGCATGTGTCATTCCGACAGATGGTGCTTAACAAACATACTGCATGTAGCAATAAAATGCATTCCAGGTGTCATTCCAACAGATGGTGCATCACACTACTTTTATGAATCCCATATGAAATGGCATATAATAGAGACATATACATTGCACATTTCATTCTGACAGATGACACTTAACAAACATGTGTAGCAACAAAATGTAGTACATGTATCATTCCAACAAATGGTTCATCACAAACATTAACACTACTTTTATGAATTCCATTCCAAATGGCATATAATGCATGTGTCCAACAGATGGCACTCAACAAACAATACTGTATGTAGTATTAAAATGCATTCAAGGTGTCATTCCAACAGATGGTGCATCACAAGTACTAACACTGCTTTTACGAATCCCATATGAAATAGCATATAATAGAGGCATATACATTGCATTTGTCATTCTGACAGATGACACTTAACAAACATTTGTAGTAATAAAATGCATTACATGTTTCTTTCCAACAGATGGTGCATCACAAGCATTAATACTGCTTTTACGAATCCCATACCAAATGACACATAACAGAGACATATGCATTGCATTTGTCATTCCAACAAGTGGCACATCACAAGCATTTTTAGTAATTCATTTTATTAGTTCAAATGTTTATGACAAGTCGTCTGTTGAAATGACAAATGCAATGCATTTTATTACAAAATATATTATAAAATGCAGTACATGCCAAGAGATGATGCACTTCAAACATTAATTCTGAGGTCTACATTGATTACTCAGAGATCAACCCGCCCTATTGGGTAGCACAGCTAGCAACTCTATAAACTTGTAACTGTTACTCACACATAGCTTTGTATGCACAAGGGGGCGCTATAAATTTGAATAAAAAATGAAAGCTTCAGCATATACCTGCCTTCAAATTCCAGTAATGTTGCTCCAGTTATGATTGCTATGGCACTCCTCCATCAATAAGTGATGAAAAATTGAAAGTTTTAAAAAAGCCAGATGAATTAGATTTGTCACATGCCAGGAGCGCTATAAAATTTACATTTATTCACTTAGCAGAAACTTTTATCCAAAACTTCTTACACTTTTCTTTTATATGTGTACCTGTAGATAAAAGAATGTCATAATTGTAATGTAGAAATTATGGTAATGAGTGGCAGTTGGCTGTAGGTGGTCCTTCATATCTTTAATTTTGACACAGTGGTTCTCAGTCCAAAATACTTCGAGAATCACTGCACCAGAGGGTGTAGTAAAATTTACGTTTACTAATGTAACTGGCGTTTTTATCCAAAGCAACTTAAAAATGAAATCAAAATATAATATTTTACAAATAATGTCAGTTTTCTCAGTGTTGCACCAATTATAATGTTATGTGGCACTAGTTCTAGATGTTGGGGGGGGGGGGGTGTACTATGCCAAGTGGTTAAATCTTAATAAACCATGACGCCTTAGCTGTCTACCTCTTAAATGCCATGGCAGTTCAATCTGGACACGTAATCTTATTACAAACCTCGAACAGTTGCTCACACATCCATTTTCGTACACTAGGGGGTGCTATAAACTGTAATCTTTACTCAATACTGAGCAGCTCACCATATACAGTACTTGGAAATTCCAGCAATTTTCTGCCAGTCGTTACTTACTATGGCACTCTTCTGAATGTAGGTGACGCTACAGCAAGTGACTGTAAATTTTCAAAAAGGTTTGACAAATTAGATGGAGACCCCACAAACGGCACTGACAACGTGAGAGAGAATCAACACATTCGTACCAAGTCCTAAACTGAGGGGACTATAAACTTAGGAGATGCTTTGATCGAAATGTTTTTCACATGAGTACCTGTAATTATAATGGAGAACGTATGGAGGTGGTCCTCCATATTTTAGAACTTGACAAAGTGGTCCTCGGTCCAAAGCACTTTGAGGACCACTGAACTTGAGGCTACTCTTGTAGCAGACACTTTTATCCAAAAGAAGTTGAAATGTAACATTTCACAAAAAAATGACTACTGTATTTTACCACCTTGGCACCATTCATAATGTACTCTGACACTAGTCACAGACAGGGGTCGCTATGCCAAGTGGTGGCATCAGCTCCCTACAACTTAAATATTTTTGAAATGAGTTTGCAGAAGTCCCCCACCCCCCAGCTGTGGAAAACATCCTGAGTGGTCTTAGTGCAAACAAAACACCACTGCGGTGATCCCAAGGACTTCAGACCAGTTGCTCTTACCTCATTCATCATGGAGTCCATTGAGAGGAGGGGCCTGAAACAGCAACCCCCAATGTGATCCTCTGCAGTTTGCCTATCAGACACATAGAGGTGTATAGGAATCTCTGATCTCCGAGGTCCATGGCGCCTAATCCCACCTGGACAAAGTTGGCCTCACAGTCCAGATCAAGCTCTTTGATTTTTTTCCCAGTGCCATCAGCCATCCAGTATCAGTAATCCAGATGCAGTCCATCCCAGGATTTTCCAGGTGAGGTCAGAGATCCAAACTTGCCTTAGTTATCTTGGATCTGCCATTCAGCATCTGTTATCCATGATCAGTCATTGTTCTGAGTTTTGCTGGTTCATGAAATTCAAATTAAAGCAAAATATAAGTCTGAAAAATCTTAAATCTTTAAATGAGCCAAAGTTCAAAACTTGAGAATCAGAACAAAATACTTGCAAAAAATAAATCAAGAGAAGTGGTAACTGCCACCGCGGCAGGCATTTTGTGGTGCGCTGTCAGTTAAATAGCACTGGGTGGTGGACCAATGGATGTACTATCATGGGGCCCTACCCCCCCGGGCATAATTTACTTTGCACTAAGCAAGTAACAAAAGTAAGAGATTATTACATTAGAGAGAATTTTCATATATTAAGAAATACAGTGAATTCAGAAAATATGCACCCTCCTTCATGTTTTGCACATTTTGTTCTGCCTTCTGCTAAAATCATTTAGTGATAGTCACTCTGGCTGAGCTCTAAAGGACCCGTGTGGGGATGGGAGAAACTTCTAAAATTATAACCCACACTGCAACATCCTACTGATCCGGACTTTATGGCAGCGTGGCCAGATGACACATTGAAGCCCAATTGGGGTTTGCAAAAAGTCACCTAAAGGACACTCAGACTATCAGATACAAGACTCTCTGGTCTGAAGAAACCATGATGGAACTGTTGGGCTGCAATTCCAAGAATCTTGACTAGAGAAAACCAGGCATAGCTCATCACCTGCCCAATGCCATTCTAATGGTAAAGCATGGTGGTGGTGGCAGCTTCATGTTGTGAGGCTGGAAACTGTGAGGGTTGAAGGAAAGAGCAAAGTGCAGAGATGTCATTAACACAAACCTCCTAAAGAGCACTATGCACCTCAGGCTGGGTTGACGGTTCACCTTTCAGCAGGACCGTGACTCTAAACCGTGACTCAAAGCCAAGCCAGCACAGGGGTGACTTAGGGACAAACTCTGGGAATGTTCTGGAGTGGCCCAATCAAGAGACTTGAAAATAGCTGTGCACCGATGGTCTCCATCCAACAAACTCCAGACTGGAATTAGTTCCACGACTGAGTAAAGGGTCTGAGTACTTGCATCAATTTGACATATCAATTTTATTTTTGTAATAAGTTTGCAAATGTTTTCATTTTGGGATTCTGGGGTGCTGAGTGTTGCTTAATGAGGGAAAAAACAAATGTAAATGATTTAAGCACAAGACTGCAAAATAACAAAATGTGTAAAAAATGAAGGGGGAAGGCACTATAAATAAAAATCTGGAGTGGTTCTACCCTCTACTTATCCTCATATCCTCAGATATGAGGATGGAAATTTGAGGAATAAACTGCAAGACAATGATTATATTTTTATATTATGTACATTAAAGAATCATCAACAACATATCAAATCAAAGTAATACTATATCAAACAATTATTATAAAAGTAAAGTTGAATAAATCGAACTCTGCAGCTGCATGAATAAAAGGTAAAGTACCACTTCTGGTTAGTGGAAATAGCTCAAAAGTTAATAGAAATTTACATTTGTTGACCTAAGTGAAAGCGAACTCAAGTTATCATGTTTACAGATACATAGACACAGACAAATGCTCAGACATAATTCCAAAAATGGTATTTGTGGACTCAGGGAGGTCTAAAACGTTGAGATTCTTGAAAATCTCGAAATGGAGTATTTAGAGGATTCCAATACTTTCTCTATACTTCGTATACGAGAAAGTCAGCGTGGTCTAAAATTTCAAGATTCATCAAAATCTCAACATCGAATCTTTGGACGATTACAATACTTTCCCTATACTTCGTATAATAGAAAGTTAAAAGGAAATTTAAAATCATAATCAATATTTACAGAATAACGTTTAGAAATCCACAGCAGGGTTAAATAAAGAAAGACAAAATTCTTGAGCCATGGATGTTTCCTAGCAGTCACGTATGATGATTGAGCCAGGACTGGTCATGCAGGATCTACACTGTGTCATGTCCGATTGGCCACCCTAACCCTTCCCTTAATCCTGACCTTAACCTTTTCCTCTTTTATGATCTACCCCAACTTCCAGTCCGAGTCCTAAAGTCAGACTAACACAGTCATAATCTTAAAATTTGTTTATGGGTCCCTGATGTTAAAAAATGGTTCCCTTTATCCCAATCTTAACCCTTTCCTTTATGACCTCCTCCTACCTCCAGTCCTAATGCTAAAGACAGACTAACACATCCCTAATCTTAAAATGCGTTTATAGGGCCCTGATGTTAAAAAATGAGAAGACAAATTTCATGTTTTGTTGTGTAAACATGGCCAAATAAAGTAACCTTGAACATTGAACCTTAAACCTTAACCATTTCCTCTTTTATGACCTACCCTACCTCCAATCCTAATCTTAAAATCAGAATAACGCAGCCCTAATCTTAAAATTTGTTTATGGGGTCCTGATGTTAAAAAGTTTGTCTGCAGGCCCCTAATCTTAACCTTTATACTTGCCTGCTTTTAACTATTTATTTAAAAGTGCCTTATTTAAAAATTATTTTAAACTCTATTCTCTAATTTAGTATCTCTTATTTTAGTATCATTTTGAATGCAATTTTAAGTTTGGTCAGTAGGGGGCAGTCTATTTGAATCCCTGACTGTACCTTGGATTTTTATTGCAGAGAAAAACAGAATCTTTAAACAGGTTTTGGACACTATTTTAATGAATAAAAAAAGTTGGTGTTTAGAGTATTTACAGTGAATCATTAGTTTGGGTGCACATAACCCTAAATTAAAAGTTATTTTTGGGATTAGTGTGCCAGAGCCTACCTTCAGGCTTTCTCTGCCCTAACCCTACAACTAACCTTAAGGTATAATGTATTTCTAAAGTTTGAACAATAGGGGACTGTCTTTATGAACCCCCTATTTTGTATCGGAATATTTATTGTATAAAGTAGACAGATTTTTTAAAACATATTTCAGACACTACATTAAGACTATTTTAGTGATTAATGAACACAGATTTTTAGAATATTTATAATTGATGATGGTTAGGGATGCATATGACACCAAATAAAATTTTGTTTACGGGACCAGTGTGCCAGAGCCTGCCTTTGGGCATTTTTTTCCCCTAACTCTAATCCTAACCTTAGGGTATCAGTCTTATTGTGGTCTCTCCAAAAAAATCAAAGGTGATGCACTTGGCAGACCTGCAGTCTGAATCTCCATCCTCCCCTTAGGCAGAATGAGGCCAGCTGCCATCTTCATTTCACATAGATGGAGGAGGTGAGGTCTGAACTCACACAGGGCCGGTGGGGACATCGTGTGGGGATGGTGTGCAAGAAGGTGGTCCTGTGGTGTCAAAGCTGCCTACCCACTGAGGTTTCTTCAGTTCCTGATAACAGAAACGTGAAGCCGAGTGTTTAAGTGCGCTCAGGGCAGTGCACACCAGAGAATGCAGCGCCGAGATGTTGTATCTGCCTGGCCCGGCATGCGCGGTGATAAATGAAAGTGCCTGAGTAAGGTGAGAGTGTGACAGCGGGCAGGATTTGAACGCAGCATGCACAGCAGGGAAGCCATTACTTCAAAGACTGAAAAGCTGCTGGGAGCTGAGCTGCCAGGCCCGGCTGTTTGTCTGTTATTTCATTTTGCTGTAGTGGGCTCCCTGCTTTCCAGACTTGGTGAAGTGGGCGAGACCTGAGGAGGTGGTGAGGCGAGCTGATAAGGTCTTCTAGAAGGGGGCGAACGTGACACACAAGCAATAAGTAAGACATGACCGGTTTTTAGTCAGCATACAGGCACACACATTTGTCATCAAAATCATGAAGGTGGCACTTAAGGATGGCCGAGAAAGCACAAGTCCAGAAATGCCAAAGAAACAGAGGGAATGGGATGTGTTATTAATGAATTGGGCCTTACCTGGAAGATGTTGTGCCCCATGTTCTTCAACACACACGTGGTGAGCGCTCCTCCATTTCAATTTTTCTTCTCCAGCTGGAGTCTGTCATGTCACGCCAATGCTGAGCTGACCATCTGTGAAATGCGTTAAATGGGGCATCTGGCACACCCAAGGAGTTTCAATGTGTTTGTAGGCGACCAGCCAAGTAGCAAATGGACAATGTCGTCTGAAAACTTCATGGATTAAAATTGGTCACCCTGGACCAAATGCCATGAGGTGTGCATGGGGAGGTGGGTGCCAATGGGGAGCAGCAATGGCACATTAGCAAGTAGTGGCAGAAAGTGATTCTTATATTGGACAGGTTCCTCACAAGTCCTAAATTAGTAATCCACTGCATGTTATTCTAAAGTTGTTGTGGGATGTGCAGGAGGGGCTGCACCCACCTTTGTGAATGGCAGGTGGGGCGACTGGCAGCTACAGCAGGATTTGAAAGAGTCGGATCACTTCAGGGTTGGGGAGCATGCACTGGCATAGCGCATTGCCGCACCCACCACACAATGAAACAACCCAGGATTCCGGTTGGCAATCCCCCAGGCAGACACGTGGTCCAGTCCCACCCTTGGGAAATGACCCTCTATTCGCCACAGCCAGGTGTTACGTGGGCGTCCCCTTGGCCTGGTCCAGCCACTAAGGTCATTAACAATGAGAATCACGCCACATGGCCGTAGTACCATAACTGATGCTCCCTCACAATGCAGGTAATGTGCATCATTCGGGACTCTGTTAGCAACTGCTCATTCGACACAAAGTCAAACCAACAGCACCCAAGGATTCACTAAGGAGACACTGAACTGAAGGATTCCTGTCTTTGTCTCAGGTCCCTGGACAGCGTCCATGTCTCTCAACCATATAGCAAGACAGGAAGCTCCAGGATTGTAAAGACTTGGACCTTCGTCCTTTTTCTAATATATCGGGAGCACCACACACCCCTTTATAGCGACCTCATGACCCTTCATGACTCCCAATCTGCCTACTGTCCTACTGTGAATTTTTATTATATAACTAGAAAACATGTGGACCTCTGGACCTCCAAAGATCAAAGTTCTAGCCCCAGCAGTTGGCGTTTACTAGCAGGTTGCCAGAAGATCAATGATCCATCATCATTAGTTTTTTTGAGTACCATTAGGTTGCCATGCCACACATGCCTGATGCTTTGCAGATGTTGGAGCTGTCATTCCTCTTCTTCCTATCATGTAATTGGCTTCTGCAATTTTCTTCACACTCAGCACATGTTGCTGCTCTTTTTTCTTTCTGCCATGTCAGTTTCCTTATTCAGTTTGCCACAGGAAATCTGGGACCCTTGATAATTTTGTGGAGGTTGATGCTAACTGCATTTTTTTTGCTCCGCCAGCACATAACACGTCATAGGTTTTTGATTAAGACCAAGATCAATATCCCATGGTTCACGAATAATAGCATAACAGACAGACACAACCTTTAGCATTTCTTATATATACTGTAGATCAGGGATCTCAAACTCCAGTCCTGGAGGGCCGCAGTGGCTGCAGGTTTTCATTCTACCCCTTTTCTTAAGTAGTGACCTGTTTTTGCTGCTGATTAACTTCTTTTGAATTCATTTTAATTGACTTGCTCTTGAAGACTCACACCCTCAATTGTTTCTTTTTCCCTAATTAGCATGCCAAACAATAATGAGATACAAAATGAGCCAAAAACATGACCAGCAAACTGTGACCATCATACAATATCTGAAAATAAAGAAAGGTGAAGGTCTCAGGAATGTTGATCTGCTTAGGTCACCAAAACATTTTTTTGGCGCTTTTAGAAAAGAGAAAATGAAGAATGTCGGAAATGTCTGCTATTGTACAATGAGAGCAGCAGCAAGTCATGGAATTAAAGAACGAGTTTAATTAACAACAAGACTCGGTGCCTAATTAAGCATCTGGTTGGAGTGAAATTGGTTGGCGTTTACTGCCGTGACTTAGTTGGTCTTCTGTTGGCTCAATCAACGCACATTTAATTTCTATTAAAGGAAACAAATGAGGCAATTCAGAGGAACGATGAAGAAATTTAGGGAAACAAATCTTAAAAAATAAGCCAATTAAAATGAATTCAAAAGAAGTTAATTAGCAACAAAAACAGGTCCCTAATTAAGAAAAGGGTTAGAATGAAAACCTGCAGCCACTGTGGCCCTCCAGGACTGGAGTTTGAGACCCCTGCTGTAGATAATAGCAGGTAGCATAGAAGTTGGCACTGCTCTATAACAGGTTTGGAGTCCAGGGTTCAAGTCCAAGCCCACTCAATGCCAGTATTGAGTTCAAATTCTCTTTCTGTGTCTGTGTTTTTTTTTTTTTTAATTGGTATCACAATTTACCTTCCTCACCCTAATAACCTTCATTAGGTGACTTGGTGATCCGGAATTTGTCCTGTGTATCCCATAATGATATGTTAATGTTATACATATAATGTTATAAACAGTAACCCCAATTGGCATTTAGTAATGAATGGTTAAATGGAATAATAAAGGTGCCATAAAGTGGACTGGCACCCCATAGACGGTTGGTTTTAGACTGGATTAGCCAAGTTTATTAATAGATGGATAACAATGAACTGAAGACTACATCAATACCAAGATCAGTATCGAGATTCAGTTGGATTATTTTTAGGCAAAGCGTTGTGAGTTTATTCTAGTTGTCTGTGTGCCCAATGTAATTATGTCCTCTTCTCCAGAGTCTCCTGCATCTTCTTTGTAGAATGCCCTCTCGGTCCAAATATGATTATATCTCATACACGAGATGTTTAGTGACCCACAGTCCAGTGATCACACGGCATCCAATAAGCTAAATTTTAAGTTATATGTTTTGTGAAACATTCTGTTACTGAAAAATGGAAAATTATTCCATTATTTTGAGAAATCATGAAAATTATTCTGCTATCTCAAGTAAATAATAATAAAAAAAATAATGGTATTGCACTTTCTCGAGAAAATTACTCTGGCATCGTGAGAAGACAAAAAAATGATATTGTACATCCTACATTGGCATCCACAGGAAATCAGCCCCATGATGTTTAAAAGAAGGCCTTCACCTCAGCGAAGAGGGTCAGTTTGGGGTTCAAATGCACACCACAATCCAGAACAGCAACAGATGAAACCATCTGTAAGTCATCAAATAAATGATCAATAAATATATATTCATAAATAAGACCTTTAGGAACACCCATGCCTCAGTGTTTCATGCAAGACCTACAGTAGCAGAAAATCCCAAACATTACTCATCACTCATGTGAGGATCACATCTGGAAATAAAGAGTCAGCGCAGCATCACACCGTCAGTCATCTGATGTTGACTCTACCTGCAGAGGGGGTCTGCTTCTGGAATGAGGCATCTATCTATCTATCTATCTATCTATCTATCTATCTATCTATCTATCTATCTATCTATCTATCTATCTATCTATCTATCTATCTATCTATCTATCTATCTATCTATCTATCTATCTATCTATCTATCTATCAATCATATAGTGGCTTTCATGTCTATCTATCTATCTATCTATCTATCTATCTATCTATCTATCTATCTATCTATCTATCTATCTATCTATCTATCTATCTATCTATCTATCTATCTATCTATCTATCTATCTATCTATCTATCTATCTATCTATCTATCTATCTATCATATAGTGCCTTTCATGTCTATCTATCTATCTATCTATCTATCTAGCTATCTATCTATCTATCTATCTATCTATCTATCTATCTATCTATCTATCTATCTATCTATCTATCTATCTATCTATCTATCTATCATATAGTGGCTTTCATGTCTATCTATCTATCTATCTATCTATCTATCTATCTATCTATCTATCTATCTATCTATCTATCTATCTATCTATCTATCTATCTATCTATCTATCTATCTATCTATCTATCTATCTATCATATAGTGGCTTTCATGTCTATCTATCTATCTATCTATCTATCTATCTATCTATCTATCTATCTATCTATCTATCTATCTATCTATCTATCTATCTATCTGCCTGTTTTCCATTGTGCCCTCCCTCTCTCTCCACAGGTCAGTCTAAAGCTGACGTCACATTACATGACTTCTAGTCATTGGGTATTTCAGAGCTGCCAGCTGCTGTTGCCAATCTTGTCGCTGGACATCAATTTAGGCAACTGTAATGTCCAACTGTTGGACATGACACAGCTGTGAGATGACTTTCTAGCACAGTCTTGCCTGCCCCATTTTGTGACTGTGAAGCCCTGAATGCCCACAGCTTTGGCATCTTCCTTCTCCTTGATCTTGGGAAAGGCGCTATATAAATAAAACATATTATTATTATTATTATGATTATCTCCAGAGACATTGATAGTCATCTACTGAGTATGGACAGGTGTAATGAGGACACAAACAGCAAGGCCTGTTCAAAGCATGTTTGGTGTGGACGTGGCCAGGACTACCACAGTGGCTACATAGTGCCAACCATGAAACCTGGGGGGCTAATAGTGTAGTGAGGATGACTTTATTAGATGTCTGTATACCCAAATGCTGAATCAATGAAGCTTGCTGGCTTCCAACTTGACAACAATCCCAGACACTCTTTACTAAGAGTTTTTAAGGAACGACAATGTGAAAACTGTGACCTGGCCAAGCATGTCCTCTGACTCTGACTTTTTTAAGTGCAAGGCTGAGCCACTGAAGAGAGTAATCTGTGATCTCTGCACGGTTTTGTTTCAGATTGGTATCACCCACGTTCAGGAGGATCGGATCTGTCATCCAAAATAATGTCGGACAGAGAAAGTATTAAAAGAATACAAGAATGGAATCTCACTAATGGATGGTGTGCTGACTTAGGTTGCAGTTGCTTCATAAATATGGACCTTTCTTTATTGCTTAATTAAGCAAATTGTTTCTGTTTTTTCAGATTAATTGTCTTGTTCTTCTTGGGCTTTGGTAACAAATTAAAGTGTATTAAATGGAGGCGCTTTGTAATTACTTAACATTGTAAGTGCTGTTGGCCAGGGGTGTACTCAGTGTTGTCATGTACTCTACTTATAGGGCACTTTATTTTATTGTGAAGCCCATTCCGTTTATGTTTTAGGGCTACATGGAGAATTTTTTCATTTCTCTTTGCTGTTGTTCCAGCTGACCTATCCTTTCAATTCCAATACTGGAAAGTCATTTCTGGGATGTCCTGTCTTGGCGAGGTTCATCCTGAAAGCTGACGAAGGGTCACTTTAGGTGACAGATACTCAAGACCCCACAAATCCAAAATACACAATACGAGTCCACCTGTTTATCCCTTCATTGATACTTTTATATCACCATCTCCTTTATGTCGGTGAGACTGGATTGGATTTCCTCAGGCAATGTGGCTAACTCAGTCAATAAGATGAATTGATTATTTTTTCCTTGCTGATCTGAATCAGGTGTGACCATCAGGGGGCGTTGCAGCACCCCAATCCCCAGACACAACCTTACAGATGCAAGTCCTGGTATAATTAAAAGGTTTATTTTCACAAAACATCACACACAAAGGCTCCAGAAACATCATAAACACAGCACAACACAATTCTTCTCTTTTGTTCTTCTCTTCATCACCTTCCAGGTGAGGCTTGTCCATCCTCCAGCTCTGACTTCCTGGATGAGGTCGAGTGGTCTCTTTTATCTTGAACCCGGGAGTACTTGTGGTGTTAGGGCATGGCGCAATGGAAGTACATCCGGGACATTGAGAAGTCCTAAAAAGTAGGGAATCCTTTCAGCTACCTCTGGTGGCCCCTGTGGAAACCAACAGGGCTGCCCCACAGAACTACAGGTCCCAGCATGCCTTGCAGCATCAGTGTGGGAATCCTAATCCAGACAGGTTGCCACCTAACATACTGGGCAAGGAAGATATTTATCAGTGTTCATCTTCCCCTTGTCCTTCCATTGTACTGGCCTCCCAGATGGGTAAGGATCCTTGTTCATTCCAGGTCGAGATGCCAGTCCATGTGTGCCGTAAATTACACAGGATTCTCATGGAAGAATCTGCATTGTTGCTGCTCTCTGGAAGCAAATTTGAGCTTCTTCTGGGCTTCCACTCACAAATGAGCCAACATGGCTGCAGCTAATGAATTTATGCAGGTTTAGGAAGATTCTGTTAATATGGTGGGGCTGAAACACTGCGAACAAGAGAGCTCCACTGTGGTCAGAAACCTGATTAGTCACTTGAACCGACGACTCCGACTTGACTGACTTGAGTGGGATATCAATCTGAGCAAGCCCCCTGTGGTACCAGAGGAGATTTGTTACAAAGAGAACCCGGCCACGGTAGGGAATGTAGGTGTGTTTTGGTTTTTTTGCATTAGACGCCATTTTGAGTGACCATCGTTAGGGTCACATCATGTTGTTTTATGGGGGTCGGGACCTCAAATCCATCGGCACGACAGGATAAAAGTTCAGCGATTCCACAATGTTCTTTCTGATCTGAGCATATTTACTTTAAACACAAAAATTAAACTGATCTTCATGTCTCGCCTGGTTTTGACTTTGATTCTTGCCTTTCGTCTGAGTGTCGATTGCTTTGTTTATATTTTATTTGTTTTCTTTTGCCTTTCTTCTGGTTTGTATCAATAAATTAGTTATCTGTCTCCTGCTGGGCCAGAACACGGAGTACACGCCCTGAGAGGGCAGAGAAGACACGCTACAAAGAGAACCCAGCCATGGTAGGGTATGTGGGGATGTGTTTTTGGTTTTCTGTATTAGACGCCATTTTGCGTGACCGTTGTTATGGTTGTGTTGCAAGTTGTTATGGGTGTCGTCTCTGGAGTTGTGACCTCAAGTCCATCGGTACAACAGGATATAGAACATGGAGTACATGCCCTGAGAGGGCAGAGAAGACGCACTACAAAGAGAACCCGGCCAATGTAGGGTATGTGTTTTTGTTTTTCTGTATTAGACACCATTTTGCATGACAGTTGTTAGGGTCGTGTTGCACGTTTTTGTGGGTGTGGTCTCTGGGGTCGTGACCTCAAGTCCATTGGTACGATGGGATAAAGAACATGGAGTATTCACCCAGAGAGGCCAGAAAAGACGTTCTACAAAGAGGCAACGGTAGGGTATGTGGATGTGTTTTGTTTTTTCTGTATTAGACCCCATTTTGCGTGACCGTTTTTAGGGTCGTGTTGAAAGTTGTTATTGGCAAGGTCTCCAGGGTCAGGACCTCAAGTCCATTGGTACGATGATTGCACCAGGCTTTATCTGATCTGCAGATAATTTCTGTAAACACAAAAAAGAAACTCTTTTTGCTAATTGATCATCGTGCCTTGCCTGGTTTTGTCTTTGGTTCTTGCCTCTCGTCTGGGTTTCAGTCGCTTTGTTTATGTTTTATTTGTTTTGTTTTGCTTTTCGCATGCATCTCTCAAAAAATTAATTATCCATTTCCTGATGGCCTGTAGGACCCGGCCATGGTAGGTTCTGTAGATGTGTTTTGGTTTTTCTGCATTAGACACCATTTTGCATGACAGTTGTTAGGGACGTGTTGCACGTTTTTTATGGGTGTGGTCTCCGGGGTCGTGACCTCAAGTCCATTGGCATGATGGAATAAAAGGTCAGCGATTGCATCAAGGTTTCTCTGATCTGAAGATAATTTCTTTAAACACAAAAATGAAATTCTTTGCTAATTGATCTTTGTGATCATCATGCCTTGTCTGGTGATCTTCGTGTCTCACCTGGTTTTGACTTTGATTCTTGCCTCTCGTCTGGGTTTCGGTGACTTCGTTTATTTTTTATGTGTTTTGTTTTGCCGTATGCACGCATTTTCTGGTTTGTCTCAACAAATTAGTTTATCTGTTTCCTGCCGGACCAGAACACGGAGTACACTCCCTGAGAGGGTAGAATAGAACCCGGTCATGGTAGGTTCTGTAGATGTTTTTTTGTTTTTTTTGCATTAGACGCCATTTTGTGAGACCGTCGTTAGGGTTGTGTTGCAAGTTTATGTGAGCGTGGTCTCCGGGGGTCATGACCTCAAGTCCATCGGCACGACAGGATAAAAGCTCAGCGATTGCACCAAGCTTTATGTGATCTGCAGATAATTTCTTTAAACACAAAAATTAAACTCTCTTTGCTAATTGTTCTTCATGATCTTCGTGCCTTGCCTGGTTTTGACTTTTGATTCTTGCCTCTCGTCGGGGTTTTGGTCACTTTGTTTATTTTTTTATTTGTTTTGTTTTTGCCTTTTGCACACATTTTCTTGACCATCTCAAAAAATTAATTATCTGTTTCCTGCCAGGCCAGGACACAGAGTGAGGTCAGAGAAGATGCGCTGCAAAGAGAACCCAGCCATGTTAGGGTCTGTGGATGTGCTTTGTTGTAAGGATATTACAGATGTACCCCACTTTGCCTATAATATTCCCAATTTAACTGGTTTTATTATCTATCAGTCAGGTGTCTGGCTGTGATATCTTTCACTGTCACAGATCACAGAGTGACCAGACCGGGATGGACTGCGCACGTCACTTGTCATTTCCTTACTCAAATGCAGTAAACAGAGAGCACAGCAATCAAGCAGGGGAGTGGGGAGAACTTACTCCTCACTCATTATATATATATACTGTAAATGTCCTTAAATCCTAAAATGCGCCTGAAGCTTGAAGCAAAGCTATTTCATATGGGTGTGACATTTACCCCAAATACAACCTGGATGGACAGCAGCTTCTCTTATCGATGGCTGTGTGTCTAGTGCTCAGACGGATGGATGGTCTTATTGCTTTAAGTAGTGAGCTGGCCAGTCGTTCTGGCAGAATCTCCAGCTGTAATTATGGTAAAAGTGAGGTTCACAGCTCATTGCCTTTTAACTCTTTCAGGGCTGATGTCGACTTTTGACAAAAGGAGGAGCTGACGATAATCGGTAATCAACTGTAAACTGTGACAAAACCAGTCGTTACATTTTAGTTAGCTTCATTGGTTTTGACCGAGATTTCCTGCACTCCCGTGAGTAGCAAGGCACAGACAATGGCAAAAATGGCACTGACATCTGGCGAGAGATCAAATCGAATGCGTAACGCAGAATACTCCACGGATGACGTGTTGTCTGTTCTCTCTGAATTGGACTAAGACTTGTCAGACTCCAATTTTGATACAAGTGATCGAAAACGAATATGAGGTTTTGCAGCTTCAGCTGATTGGTCCCCAGCTGATCGTGGTGCTGAACAGATTCATGTAGCTGACACAGCCTATGGCAATATTCACCTGGGAGGACTGCCACTTAACAATGATAAGAGGTAGAAACCAGATTGCAATGCACTGTGACCATAATTGCTGCCATGTGAACACAGCCTGGCAGCTTGCCAGCCGCAGATTCTTGGCAAACTGGCAGGCACAGCATGCAGCAACAGATGTTTTATGTTGATTTCTGTGTGAAGCCATTGCGTTTCAGAAAACAATATTTTTTGGAAAAACTATTCAGCCCTCAAAGAGTTAAAATAAATAATCGTTGCACTCGCGGCTAAAGGAGGGGGCGTGGTAGTGTGGCTTGAGCGTTCCCCGGGCCCGATGGCATTTACGCACTTTAGTGCACAGGTGAGGAATTGTCCGTGTCCGTAATTGATGCCGGGAACTGCTAATCGCCACACCTGTGCCACGTCCCCACATATAAAAGGAGAAGCGCAAGTACGAGAGGGAAAGATGGAAAGGAACGAGATGCGGAACTGAGAATAAAAGGTGGCAGAAGAGCAGTCTCAGTGAGGGCGATCCACCACCTAGAGGGGAAAGGTAGCACGAACAGGGGCCCGACAAAGGAGTGTAGGTTGTGGGGCTCTAGGGGCTGCTTCACCCCAATAGTGTAGAGTGGAGTGCGCATGGCGGTTGACCACCCCAGTGATCCGAAGTACGTGATGGATGACGAGAGGAGTGTGAGGAGCTAGCCAAGATGGGGGGTCAGGGGATATGAAGTTCGTGGCTAATAGGTGAGCTGGGGAGACGAAGAAGGAGGTGGGCTGGGATCTGAAGGAGCCAGAGACTGCATTTTTAACCTTTGCTTTGAATGGACTTATTTATTGTGTTTTTATCCCCCATTATTCACTTGTTTTTATGGATTATTTAATTATGGACATTTTTGTACACTGCGCTTTATTGGGAGCATTCGATTTTGGTTGAATAAAAGCACAAAACACTTATTACACCATCCCCTTGCTCCATGTGTGATTTGTCCCCATCTGTCAGCTCATTCAGTCGTAACTATCAGACAGCGTTGGGTTCAAGAGGCTCCCAAATGTGAAGAGGGAGCATGGAGCAGCAGTACCCGGGTTGGGAGGCTGCTCATCGATATGCCCGGGTATTTATATCTTTTTCTCACTTCCCGAGTGAATGGGGGCATCGCAGAGTAGGAACCCATGATGTCCAATCCCATCCCAGTCCTACCTTTCTTCAGTGTTTTCCCAATGACAACAGTGTAGCAGATATAGCGTTTGTCCACCTCTCGAACCCTCAGGTACCACTCTTGAGACCAGGTGAAAGTATATCTAATATTCTTTTTATTATAATACAGTGCACCAAGCACTCTCCTCCCCACACTCATTAACTACAATAAACTCTTCAATAAACAATCCTCCTCGCCCAGACACGTCGCCACCCTACCTCCCAGCTCAGCTCAGTGTTCTGGGCTTTCCTTAGTCCTTTTATAGCTCCTGACCCGGAAGTGGTTCCAAGCCAAACCCACAAGTCCATTTCCTTCCGGGTCAGGGCAAACAGTCCTCTTCTTCATCCCGGGAGCACGTCGCTTCCTCCAGTCACGTGACTGTGACGCACTCACGGGTTATAGGGCACGCAAGAGCCCACTAGCCCCCCTACAGCGACTCCTGGCTGCCCCCAAGGTATCCAGCAGGGCTGTGTCACAACACTACAAAGTCCATGAGGCCCTGCTGGAACTCGGGGCACGAATATGCTGTCCGGAGGGCTCCTCCTAGCGGCCTGGGGGTGAGGGCCGGAGTGGAAAGCCGGCAATCCTCCACAACAGCTACACGGGACGTACCCCACACTTCATACCTTCAGCCCACGCTGATTCCTTTTACCGGTTCTGGCCGGTCATTCGGTAAGCCAAACAGCCCAGCAAATCGTATCATAAAGTGATTGCCAGACAACGTTCAATTAGCCCTAAACGTTCCCCTGCCTTTCCAGTACACGCATAAGTTACATTACATGATTACATCTCGCTCCGTTATTGTCCAACCTCATATCAGGACGGAATCACGAAATCCACAAGTAAGGCGTCTTTTTGTGGTTTGTGATAAAGTCTTATGATTCCCTTTGCTGAATGACTAATATCACACTTTCAAGTTTGTTTCTTTTCTTCTTTCTCACCTCTGACTGCAGAGGCGAAGTCGCTATAAATCACAAAGTCGCCCCTAATAAAGGGATGCCTTGCACACGCACGCTTTATCTCAAGTTAAGAGGTGAAGCCGAGGAAAGTGGAAAGTTTAAAAGGAAAATTATTTTTCCTCGCACGCTAGTTTTGTGTTCCAATTACCTCTCCAGGAGTGGCAGCTCCAGAACGCCAATATTAACATGTTTAACGGCGGCGGCATTGTCTGCCGCACAAAAACTCTGCGATTTCTTCCCCCTGACATCGTTGTTAAGAGGTACAATTGACAGTTAGATTTTTCGCGGTTATTGAGCAGGAGCTTGAAGCTTATTGCTTAGCAACATGCTAAGGCCATTTTAAAAGCCTCGCTTATTCATAGGTCTTAATAGAACCTGCTGCTGCATTACGTGCTGCTGTAATTGAAGTCCGATTATTACGTGGAGTCCGCTTACTGTGTAGGCTGAAATTGGGGGTGTGCAGAAGTCGGCGGTGGGGGCGGCGGGGGTATTAGGTGTTGACTGGATTTAAAGCTGACCAGATAAGACAAGAACGATGACAATCACCTACATAACCGGCCTTATGGTTTGATTTACCAAATCCATGCAGAGGCACTCTTAAAAATCCTGGTTCTTTAATGGCACTTTACTGCATTGTGTGGGTCCTCATTGAACTGCTGCTTGACAAAGAACCGTGTCATTCTAGGAAGGGGTCTTTGAACGTGAAACTGGATGTTTGGGGTTCTGAAAAGGTTCTTGATATGTGGACAAAACTGAAATCTTTAACATATGGAAGGCCATAGCAGGATACACCAGATCAAGAAAAGCGGATGGAAGGAGACAAAAGGTACAAGGTAAACCCCGTATATTAATGTACCAAAAAGGCGTAAAAAGTAAACGTGTGGTGCTACACAAATGCTGAGATAGAGATTCTCAAGATGTTCTCCCTCCAATATGGCGTTGGTCCCCCTTAAATGGAATACTGGGAGGAAGGGGCGGGCCCAGGTGCTCTGACACCGGAAGTGATGTCAGAGTGGGAGAGGTGTCAGTCTTCATTTCTGCAGAGGGAGAAGGTGAAGAGAGAGTGTTAATAGACAGGGTCCCCTCATGTCTCGGGGCAGTAAATCACACTTACCTAAGCCCTTAGGTTGCTCCCCAAGCACACGTGTGTGACGCTGAACTTAGCCTGTGCAATTGTAAGCAGAAGAAGTGCAACATGAAGCCGTTGGGGTTTCATAAATCTCTTATCTGTTCATGTCTATTTATGGACCCTGCTATGGGTCTAAAAAGAGGATTTCTTGGAACCTTCTTGTGCTTGGTTCTATTGGGAACCCAAAATGTGTCCCCTATGGCATCACACTGAAAGAGCCCCTGTGTGGTTATGCACATGGCTGGCAAGAGGGCAAATAAAAAGAGGGAGCTGGTGCAGGGGTCTGGTCTGCTGCTGTACAGCTCATTTGTGGAGTCTGCCTTTGCTTACTATCAGCACCACAAACTCCCAGGAAGCCAGGCATGTCAGGTTAGTCGGGCTCTTCATCGGCCATGTGTGTGTATTACGGTGCCCAGTGACTGGCTCCACCCCCGGCCAGTGTTGCCATGGAAACCCCCGGCCACTTGCAAACCTTACAAACCTTGGCTTAGAAACTGGCACCCCTTTATTAAGCATACCCTGCGATGGACGTTTGCTTCCAGCTTTACCTCCACTGTAGTTACAATAAGAAGGCTATGGAACAATGATCATTGTGCTTACTGTTAGTATACTGTATAAAACTCCTCTGCGATGATGATACATACGTGTCATCAAACCAGATAATTCTAAAGCAGTTAAAAAAAGAAATATATATCATGAAATCAACAGAAAAAAAAATTATATGGCAAGCAGAATTTGAAGTCTTGTCTTTAGGACCCTTAACTTAAAAGAATTTTGTAAAGAGATGGAGGCAACTCTATGTATGTGTCTGTTATACAGCACCTTATATGTATGAAACACCAAGAGACGTTCATATTGTGTGGCAACTCAATTCACTTCCATACTACATTTGAATCAATCTATCTATCTATCTATCTATAAGCTGCACATTTCCTGTGCTTTCCTGCTGATGTACAGTACATTCGCTGTTTCCAGTCTGGAGGGACAGCATTGAGCTCCAGTGCATTTTTCTTGTATGCATGAATGTATCTATTCAATATAGTGCCTTTCACATCTATCTATCTATCTATCTATCTATCTATCTATCTATCTATCTATCTATCTATCTATCTATCTATCTATCTACTATATAGTGCCTTTCACATCTATCTATCTATCTATCTATCTATCTATCTATCTATCTATCTATCTATCTATCTATCTATCTATCTATCTATCTATCTATCTATCTATCTATCTATCTATCTATCTATCTATCTATCGCACAATATTATATAGTGCCTTTCACATCTATCTATCTATCTATCTATCTGTCTGTCTGTCTGTCTGTCTGTCTGTCTGTCTGTCTGTCTGTCTGTCATTTGTGTCTTTGATTTCGTCCTGTCTATATATTTTCTGAATATCAATTAAAGGTTTGGAAGCTGACCCCATTACTTGTAGTGGAAGAAATGTTTTAACGTAAGGTCATATGATGTGTATTTTTTGCCAGTGTCCGAATCTCTGAAGGTTCCAACACCGAGTGGATTGCGTGCACTTTAGGGCTGGTGGGTATTCCATATGTGACGGTACCAGTGACAGTGCCCCCTAAGTCATCCAGCCTCCCCTGCTCTGGTTCCAGATACTCAGATACTGAGAGAGTGTTGGACCTCCAGGGGTTCACTGCCTAGCATGCTGGGTGGCATTAGAGCAGCATTTCCTCTCCACTAAGCACACATCTCTCCATTCTCAATATAAACAGGGTATATTTACACCATTTAGTTTTATTTCTGTTTCTAAACCAAAATAAGTGTGTGAGGAAAAAGGCGAGCCTAATGAAATAATTGACAACGATTATGTTGACAATTGCATGGCTTTGCTTCGCTTTTTTCAACATGTGGAAGTCCTTTCTGATGGACCCAGAAATAACTGGAATTATTAATGAACAAGTAAAATGGGAAGTGGGAAAATGCAAGTGGTATAATTATCTCATACTGTATATGAAGACAAGGGTTCTCCTAACGCAAGGCTAGTTTGGGGTCAAGTGGGCTTCAGACAAACACTCATTGTTTTAGCCAGTCAAAAAGTAATGGCAGAACTGGTGGGTTTAAAGGGTGCCATTAGAAAATACTGCATTATGTCCATTAAAACATGCAATTATTATTCAATTTAAAAAAATAATAGTCCTTAATTTTAAAAGATATTAAAATGGCCAGATTCCTCTTGTTATCTCTGAAAGTGATAGAGCAATGAATAAGCTGTAGCTGTCTGCAGGAAAGACAGGTCTGCCCACCCAGTATCAAACCCAGTTCATCCAGCGTTTTATTGCTGTGGGCAGCCTGAAGGCATCAGACTGACGAGATCCAAGTCCATCATAAGGACAGGGACAACTGAGACGTGTCAATCAACCAATCATGTATGGGGGCAGAAAGCCATGGAGACAGGACTGGCCCTTTGTGAGCAGCAGCAATAACAGCTGTGCCAGAAAAGGGACAATAGAAAATAAAAAGAAAGGCAGATGTGAAAGGCACTATATGCTAGACTGATGTGAAAGGCACAACATACACTCACTGGCCACTTTATTAGGTACACCTGTTTAACGGCTTGTTAACACAAAATCTAATCAGCCAATCACATGGCAGAAACTGAACGTATTTAGACCTGTAGACATTGTCTAGATGACCTGCTGAAGTTCAAACTGATCATCAGAATGGGGAAGAAAGGTGATTGAAGTGACTTTGAATGTGGTGTGGTTGTTGGTGCCAGACGGGCTGCTCTGTGTATTTCAGAAACTGCTGATCTTCTGAGATTCTCATGCACAACCATCTCTAGAAATTACAGAGAATGGTGTGAAAAAGGGAAAACATCCAGTGAGCGGCAGTTCTCTGAACGCCTCATTGATGCCAGAGGTGACAGGAGAATGACCTGACTGGTTTGAGCTGATAGAAAGGCAACGGTAACTCATATAACTAATTGCTACTAATGAGGTATGCAGAAGAGCATCTCTGAACACACAACACGTCGAACCTTGAGGCCGATAGGCTACAGCAGCAGGAGACCACACCGGGTGCCAGTCCTGTCCGTGAAGAACAGGCAACTGAGGCTGCAATTCATGTGGGCTTACAAAATTGGACAATAGAAGACTGGAAAAACATTGCCTGGCCTGATGAGTCATGATTTTGGCTGCAACATTCAGATGGGATAGTCAGAATTTGGCATCAACAACATGAAAGCATGGATCCATCCTGACCTTGTATCAACGGTTCAGGCTGCTGCTGGTGGTGTAATGGTGTGGGGGATATTTTCTTGGAACACTTTGGGCCCCTTAGTACCAACTGAGCATCATTTAAATGCCTCAACCTACCTGAGTATTACTGCTGACCATGTCATCCCTTTATGACCGTAATGTACCCATCTTCTGATAGCTACTTGCAGTAGGATAACGCACCATGCCACAAAGCTGGGATCATCTCAGACTGGTTTCTTGAACATGACAATGAGTTCACTGTACTCAAATGGCCTCCACACTCACCAGATCTCAATCCAACAGAGTACCTTTGGAATGTGGTGGAACGGGAGAGTCACATCACAGATGTGCAGCCAAGAAATCTGCAACAACTGTGTGATGCTATCATGTCAATATGGACCAGAATCCCTGATGAGTGTTTCCAGCACCTTTTTGAATCTGCACCAGGAAGAATTATGGCAGTTGTGAAGGCAAAAGGGGGTCCAACCGGGTACTAGCAAGGTGTACCTAATAAAGTGGCCATTGAGTGTAAAATGGGTATGATAGGTAGACTATTACAGATATATATGAAAGGCACTATATGATAGATAGATAGATAGATAGATAGATAGATAGATAGATAGATAGATAGATAGATAGATAGATAGATAGATAGATAGATAGATAGATAGATAGATATGAAAGGCACTATATCATACAGTCATATGAAAAGGTTTGGGAACCCCTCTTAATTCTTTGGATTTTTGTTTATCATTGGTTGAGCTTTCAAAGTAGCAACTTCCTTTTAATATACGATGTGCCTTATGGAGACAGTAGTATTTCAGCAGTGACATTAAGTTTATTGGATTAACAGAAAATATGCAATATGCATCATAACAAAATTAGACAGGTGCATAAGTTTGGGCACCCCAACAGAGATATTACATCAATACTTAGTTGAGCCTCCTTTTGCAAATCTAACAGCCTCTAGACGCCTCCTATAGCCTTTGATGAGTGTCTGGATTCTGGATGGAAGTATTTTTGATCATTCTTCCATACAAAATCTCTCCAGTTCAGTTAAATTTGATGGCTGCCGAGCATGGACAGCCTGCTTCAAGTCATCCCATAGATTTTCGTTGATATTCAAGTCAGGGGACTGTGACGGCCATTCCAGAACATTGTACTTCTCCCTCCGCATGAATGCCTTTGTAGATTTTGAACTGTGTTTTGGGTCATTGTCTTGTTGGAATATCCAACCCCTGTGAAACTTCAACTTTGTGACCAATGCTTGAACATTATCCTGAAGAATTTGGTGATATTGGGTTGAATTTATCCAACCCTCGACTTTAACAAGGGCCCCAGTCCTTGAACTAGCCACTCAGCCCCACAGCATGATAGAACCTCCACCAAATTTGACAGTAGGTAGCAGGTGTTTTTCTTGGAATGCGGTGTTCTTCTTCCGCCATGCAAAGCGCTTTTTGTTATGGCCAAATAACTCAATTTTTGTCTCATCAGTCCAAAGCACTTTATTCCAAAATGAATCTGGCTCGTCTAAATGAGCATTTGCATACAACAAGCAACTCTGTTTGTGGCGTGAGTGCAGAAAGGGATTCTTTCTCATCACCCTGCCATACAGATGTTCTTTGTGCAAATTGCGCTGAATTGTAGAACGATGTACAGATACACCATCTGCAGCAAGATGTTCTTGCAGGACATTGGAGGTGATCTGTGGGTTGTCTGTAACCATTCTCACAATCCTGCACATATGCTGCTCCTGTATTTTTCTTGGCCTGCCAGACCTGGTTTAACAGCAACTGTGTCTGTGGCCTTCCATTTCCTGATTCCATTCCTTACAGTTGAAACTGACAGTTTAAACCTCTGAGATGGCTTTTTGTAGCCTTCCCCTAAACCATGAGACTGAACAATCTTTGTTTTCAGATCTTTGGAGAGTTGCTTTGAGTATCCCATGCTGTCACTCTTCAGAGGAGAGTCAAAGGGAAGCACAACTTGCAATTGACCACCTTAAATACCTTTATATCTCATGATTGGACATACCTGTCCATGAAGTTCAAGGCTTAACAAGCTAATCCAACCAATTTGGTGTTGCCAGTAATCAGTATTGCGCAGTTACATGCATTCAAATCAGCAAAATTACAAGGGGACCCACATTTTTGCACAGCCAGTTTTTCACATTGGATTTAATTTCATACAACTAAATACTGCTTCACTAAAAATCTTTGTTTGGAAAACACCCCAGTACTCCTAGGAAATGAAAGACATACCACTATTATTTTTGTTGAAAGCAGAGTAAATTATGATGCAGGCTGAGAGGGGTTCCCAAACTTTTTCATATGACTGTAGATAGATAGATAGGAATTGAATTGAATTGAATGTTATAGAGAGATAGTAGCTATGAAATTGTGCTGGTGTTACATGCACACCAATAATTAAAGTACATACAATTAACAACATAATAAACAGTATATGACACCATCCAATAACAATATATTGCACAAGAACACAAATATATAAAATACTGAAATCAAATGATGCAGAATTGCACTCATGCCTAGTAATATGTCACGTAAGTCTTTATACTGCAAATGTGATTTTAAGATCAGAAAGCAGCAGACATGAATCAGAGGCCATGTTTCGCCAGAGTGACTGCATTACTGGAGTGACACCTTCAGTGTCCAGTGCTTTTTGCTTTTTGTGACATTTCCATAATGATAATAACCGAAAGAAATGGCTACCTTGATGAGAGTAGTCTTTAATAGACTGATAAGTGTGAAAGATACTATTTAGCGTTAAATATATTAAAATTAAGTTTAATGTGTATAAAATCCATATATTATATTTTAGCCGTCCCCCACGGCTTCGCCTGTGTAGTAGTGAAACAGGACAATGAGGAGTGCCCTGTCTGGCTCCCCACTCCTAACGTCATGCTTCCCCCTTCCTCTTGGCCTGCAGCCTCTGTCTCAGATTTGCATGAATATATTGTTCCTGCAAGCGAACTATGATTCTTAGCGCAAAAGTCACAAAATCAACTGGAATGTTGAAGCAAATTCTAGAAAAAAGCCTGATCTAAATTGTTAAGTTGTTCTCTAGTTTGCTAGCTAATCGGAGGTAAGATATGCCCCGAGGCTGGTGCATAAATTAGCAGGACCCCGCCCACCTCGGCCTGCCGCATCTCTCTCGGATTTGCGCAAATAAATCAGTACCGCAAGTGAACTATGATACCTAGCACAATGAGTGAGGTTGCAAAATCAACTGGAATGTTCAAGCAAATTATAGAAAAAAAACAATCTAAATCCGTTAAGTAGTTCTTTTGTGAAAAGCGAAGAGACAGACAAACATTAGATTTTATATATATATAGAGATTATACAGTACCGTATCTTAGAAATCAGATTTCTTATTTAGTAATCATTTCTTATATCCTTCGGTGCTCTGTCTTGAGTACCCCATACGCTGACTAGCCCATGACATGCCAGTCCATGCCATGATTTTGTCGAGTGTCGTAACAAATGATGCTGGCTGTGCAGGAGATGTGAAGTCAGGGTTGACCATGGGCATGGCAGTGATGGTTAAGTCGAGAAGGATGGTCAACATATATATATTTGGTCTTGTGTGCCCTTTTTCATTTCCACAAGACGAGTCATTGCACATCCCTCCATGGTATTATGTGGTTGTCTCCTCATATGCCAGAAGCATTGTAGCCTGTGGGTTTTAATGTGACTCAGCAGTTCACTTTCTGTAACCTTGCTCAGTGGTCATCATTTTCATTCATGAGAGTCTCAGCAACTATCTACATTTGTTTTCGAAAGCCTGGAAGCATTTCTCTTCTTCCTTCTTCAGTGTCCAGACCTTGCATCCAAATGTTGCTACCAGCAAGTCTGAGGGCAGTTTCATAGTGGTGCCTCATTAACTTAACCATCACTTCCATGTCCATAGTCATCCTTGACTTCACCTCACCTGCACCAGCATCATTTGTTACTCTACTCCTCAAATACACAAAAGAGTCCACTTGCTCGAGCCCTACACCATCCACCATGTTCCTATGTACTTCATCAGTGTTCATTGTCATTACTTTATGACCCTCTCAACGTGCCACACCAGCTCCTACAGTTCTTCTGGGGGTTTGGCTTTGGACACTGTACAATCCACTTGCAGCACTCCAGGATCACTTGCAACAGGATCTGGCTGGTATGTAAGACCTCGCCAATAGTCCTGTAGCTGTTGCACTGAAGCAAATCCTCCTATGAATGAAGTCTTCTTGTGTCCAGACATCCATGCAGATCTCATGCAGCTCCTTCCTCATCATCACCCTACCAAACCTGAGACGCTGGGCCGCTGTGTCCTTATTTTGACAGATAATTGAACAATAGCCATGATGCCAGTTCCACTTTGGAAGGTCGTGTTTTTAATTTTGATTTATAATGACTCCAAATTGATGATCTTATGTAGAGCACTGATTGCTAAATGATTTCCATTGATTGACAGGCAGGCCATTATTAATGCACTTCAGTTCCCTTTGCTCCTTATTAAGCACAGAAGAGCCGAGCACATCACATAATAACTAGAAATATAGCATGGCTAGAAGGAATGCAGCCTTCAAGCGAAATATATTTCTGCCAGATCCTCAGGGATTATATTCTGATTTCATATGGACAAGTTCAACAATTCGACTGTAGATGTTTTTTCTTTTCTGATATTATTGTGTGATATATAATTATATTTCCATGGCCTGAGATAATTAAACAGAAATAGGACTGAAATGCCCTCCAAATGAGGCCACTCTCTTCCTCTACATTGAATCTTCAGGCTGCTAGTTGTTCACTTTCCACCAAACACAACCCCCCCTGTCCCCCCGTCCCCCAGCCACCCCTTCAATCCTCTCTTTTGTCCGAGCTGCTGGAACAGAAAAGACCTTATAATCGCACCCTAGTCTCTCTGAGCAACCGTGGAGCGAGAGAAAGAGATCCTCTTAGACAGGCCTTGTCACTCTTCCTGTGCTCTGTATTCCCTGACACAATGGGGCTCCTATATGCGCTTGAGAGCCCCCCCAGAGCAGATGAACCGCTGAAGCGGAGAGCCAGAGAGGGTGATATGCCGGTTCAATGGCCTACCCTCTAGATAGTGCTGCATGGAGGGAGAAAAAAAAAAAAAGAGGGGCAGGAGGGGGGCTTGCTTTATCTTCCCCCCTCTGCATTTGTGCTGGACCCGTGGAAGGAAGCTCTTCCATTCCCTGAACATCTGTGCCCTGCTTCGTACCACAAATCCAACAGCAGTTCTTAAAATTCACTTCCAGCCCCTAAGGCCCCCCAAAAGCCCCTTCTTACGGTGCCCAGTGCTTCAAGGCGGGACGGGTCTACTTGACGGCCTCCCACCCGCACTTCTCCATTCAGTGCTTTCCAAGTCACCACTTCTCCTCCCTCTGCCTCGTACGGTGCTATTCCATGTACTAAACACCCACCCCTGCTGAGGGAAACAAAAAATGTCAATCTCCCCCAGCGAAGAAGCCTCCTGTCACACAGGAGGTGAGGGGTGTCTTACCGTCAGGCAGTCTCGGCATGCTGTCACGAGAATCACTCTCACACCGCGTGATTTGAGAGCTTACACAGGAACATGGGGGATCTTTCAGAATTAGAAGTGTGAATTGCAGTGCGTAGGGTGGGTGAGAGGAGTGTGAAGGAATTTTTTTTTTTCTTTTCAAAGCTGGCACAAGCAGGGACCATGAGCGAGTGAGGAGTAGATGCCATCTGTGACAGCTCTCCGCCACAGTATCTTTGACTGCCATCTCACTGGCATGACAGGCGGGCCGATCGGCTCCCTTGGCTGCCTCATCAGAATGAGACGCCGTGCCTCCCACTATCAAGACTTCAAGGCTGGACCACTGCGGGGGAGAACAGACAGAGGCGAAAAGTTTTATTTTATTTTTTTTTTTCCTTTTCTCTATTCTACTTATTTTTCAATGAATTCTCTTATCCTCGCTGGATGATGACCCTGAATCATAGGTCAGAACTTCAGGGCACACAGACTTCAATGTGAGGTTTCTTATTCACCAGAAAGATAAAAGTTAAAACGTGTGGTTTAAACTGCTTTGATCGCCTTTGTGAGCCCAAAGGCAGAATTCTGTGCATCCCAATTGAAGTGACCTGTGTCACTGGAGCGGAAATGCAATTATATATCAGCTTATTAAATATCACCTTAAAGGATTTACAGACTTATAGGGTCTTAAGTGTCCTCTTTAGCCCACTTTCGGTGCCCTGGCATGCCTGTCGATATTAGAAACAGTGTTCATTCACTTCAGTTCAATTTATTCTTATTGCACACACCTCCACTTAAGAGCCCAGTGCTCTATACAGGAATTACAATTAGGACAGTTACAGTAATCCAAAGTGACTTACACATCACACGAGTCCCATACATACAGTACATAACAGTGAGGCCAGCTGGCACGAGCCTGCATGGGTAAGGATACCACCAAAGCAGAGACCTCCAGAGATGAGAGACAGAGTGCTGGGGAAAGCAAACCACCAGGGGGCAGCAAACTGTGTAAATGTACCAGATACCCTGGAATCAAAGGGCAGGGGCACCAATGCAGGAGAGAGAGAGAGAGAGAAAAAGAGGAGCTTGTGATCACGAAATAGGAATGGGCTTGGCAAGATCAAGGGTATTACATGGGATGTATACTGTGCAGTACATATACAAGTAAAGGAAAGGTGCAGCAGGGCTGTTTCAAAGTGGGTGTGCATTTTATATTTTTGGCCTCATAGTGAAGAACAGGGTACTTGTGGACCCATGTTTGAAAGGTACTTTAGTATGTCGTGATTGAAGGACATTGGGGCTATGTATGTGCCCATGTGCAATACACCCTCTGCATCTCCCTTATGTGCACCCTTTTTAATATTTATAGGCCTCCGTGCAACACACCCTGTGCATATGTATATACTAGGGGGCTTATCCCCCTGCTCACTTTGCTTGCTAACCCCCGTGCCTGCGCTATGCGCCAGCCTCTTTGCAGTTCTGCTGTTCGCGTATGGAGATGCAGATGTACAATTTGAACAGATTTTTAATTTCATGGGAATTGTTACATATGAGTAATAGAACTAATTATTTTACATTACTGCGAGTAATTAACCTTATTAAAAAAGAGTAAAACATAATATTTTGAAAGTAAATTATATTTCATTTTGCGTTATTTGTTGCGTAATACAATTTCGTTCTGTTTGGCTCTGAACTTAACACGCAAATACTTTTTAAACTTACACTTTTACTGTAAAACTTCAGTAAAAACACTTTTTTGAATGACATTTTGTTCAATATCGCATTGAATTTTGATTCTGTGTTTCATCGTAACAACACAACGTATAACTGCCCGTGACTGAATTTCATTTCTTTCTCTCTATTAAATAAAATAACTTTTTCAAATATTTGGCTCTGAGATTTGTTAATTGTCTTTGCCAAAGCTATTCTAACCCGGAAACTGTTAGCGTTTTAATATGAATGGCATATCAAGGTCTCCTTTGTTGTCTAATGTTATCTGTGGGAGATGTACTACATTACCTTTCTTGGATACATCCTTCTTTCAACAGTAATTTGTGCGGTGGAAGATCGGACGGTGTTAACGGTTGTAGATTTTCTTCGGGATATTGTAAGTTGATGTTTACATCTTCCACACCATCACCACAAACTGTTTCAGCTTAGTCAATTGATACGCGTTCAACTAATTTGCTGTGTAACCGATCGACAATTGTCACGTTAATTCGTTTTACTTCATCGTTTCTTGGTGCTAGGATTGCCCGTGTACTCATTTTTTCTGTTAATATCCCTTCGTGATGAAATTCTTCAATAAGATTTGAACACAATATGTCTTCTTAATTTGGAAACTTAAAGTGAGGAAAATGTTTAAATTTATAAGAGCCGAGAGAGCAGAAATTGTCTGTCAAAAGCATTCACACGAATGAGAGGTGAGAGGACAGTGGGTGTGATTGAATATGGTTGAGAGGAGGGTGTGACTTGAAAAAATCACAAAGCCAGAGTCTCGTCTCAGGATTTTTTAATATATATAATATAATATATATATTTATTGAGGTGCCCGGCCGCGTAGAGCTACCCAAACCCCGACATAGACAAGTTCTCTCACAGCACATGGTTTTATTTACAGCTGGGGAGCGCTTCTCTCTGTTCCCCACAGCACAACACAGTACAGCACAGTCCCTTTGCCGCCACCTTCAGTCCTCCACACAGGCTTTGCCCTCTTCCTCCCGATTCTGGCTGTTGAATGCTGGTAACTGGCCCCTTTTTATAGGTCACCCGGAAGGACCCCAGGTGCCTAACGAGCTTCTTCCAGCAGCACTTCCAGGTGTGGAGGAAGTGCTGCCAAGTAGGACCCTGCCAATGTCCATGCACCCCCTGGCGGTGGCCACGGACCCCAACAGGGGTTGATCTTCTATGCTCATGGACCCGTTGCCCCCCCCGGAAATCAAGGGCGCTGCCATCTTTCGGTCTGAGGGCGGAAAGGTCTTGAAAATACTGTCTCTCCTGGTCCTTTCATGGTCAGGGCGTCTCTGCCCGGTAAGCACTCCAACTCTCCACCACAATATATATATATATATATATATATATATATATATATATAATATCCATTTATCCATCCTTTATCCAACCCACTATATCCTAAATACAGGATCATGGGAGACTGCTGGAGCCAATCCCAGCCAACACAGGGTGCAAGGCAGGAAAACAAACCCCAGGCAGGGCATCAGCCCACCACAGGGCACACATACACGCACACTCGCCAAGCACACACTAGGGACAATTTAGGATCGCCAATGCACCTAACCTGCATGTCTTTGGACTGTGGGAGGAAAACCACGCAGACACGGGGAGAACATGCAAACTCCACACAGGGAGGACCCAAGAAGTGAACCCAGGTCTCCTAACTGCGAGGCAGCAGCACTACCCACTGCACCACCGTGCCACCATATATAATATATATTTATCTATATCTATATATGTATACACACACACTAGGGGTGTTCCCACATGGCTGCCTGTGGCAACCCACTTCCCCGTTGAAAGCTCACTTTGCTTTCTATCATTCCACGGTAGAATTTGTTAAATGAAAATAAATTTACTGTTTTTACAAAGTTCACACAGGCAGGGCCCAGGATCTCCTTGCTGTGAGTCTGCTGTGCTACCTTTGTGGCTTGTCAGCGGCTAACACACAAATGAACCACTACTGTTCTTAGCAGAGCCGATGTACATAATGCACTTTGGTTGATGTATGCACGGTAAATTGTTTGTATTGACATGAGAGTATCATTGTATTCTCCTAATGAAGAAAAAAATGATATATAGATGTATACTACAGTATATGATGTACAGTTCTGAAGAAAAATGAGTGTTGGCTGAAAGCGCTGCATGATTTAGCTAATCTTTTTGTTTGCAGAGAGTAGATTTATGTATGTATGTATGTATGGTTGTAGGCTTTCTGATAGGATTCAAAACACATTATTCATCCTATTAAAGATTTTCAGGAACACATTTGAAAATGAAGGATGACTTTATTTGTCTTTTTCTAAACTAGCCTTCAGATATTTGGAATCACACAGAAATTTCTAAATTTTTGCCTTTTTTAGATACCATTAAGGTTAGGAGCATGAGTTGATAACACGTTGCCGCACCCACCACACAACAAACCACCTGAATTAGGACCCAAGTGTACTGGGTGACACCTCAGCACCACACTGGAACAGTTTGGGGTTTTTTTACGGTGGCTGCAGTGCCAATCCTGCCACCAAACCCCAAAGTTTTTCTGTAAGTTGGAGGACCTGCTTGCAGGGCCTGATGCAGATTAACGTCACACCCAGGACGAAGCAAAACTGTTTTTAAAATATAGCCATAAGTGTTTATAATGGTTGTTACTGCTTTAAAATTGTGTTACAACTAGGTTTTTTTCCCCCCAGTTTATATTTATTCATTGATAATCTGAGTTTTTGGTTAATTTTGAATTTTTATTTGCATGTAATTTCTGTTGTTTGCCAGTGATTTGATATGTATGTGCCGTGTCATTAAATGTGATTCCACTCTGTGTGTTCTGTGGGTGGAGCCCCCAGGAGGCGGAGCCACCCAGAAGTCACTGCTCTACACTGAGTCAGAGTCAGAGAGAGAGAGAATCTCAGCAGTGGATCGTTGGTTTGTGTTGGACTTGTCGTAGTTACTGCTGGTTTTCTTTTTTTCTTATTTTATTTTATTGAACTTCTTTCTTTGAATTTGCCTTTGGAAAAGTATATTTTCAGATTTATTTTTTTAGGCAACTCCATTTTCCACGTTGAGCATTTTTTGGTACATTTCTTTATTTTTGCAGTATGTCAGCATATATCTTTGTGGGACTCATCCAATCGAACCAGAGGTTTTAACTGCTCATCTCTCTGAATGGCCATTTTTGAATAGTTTGAACCACAGAGAACTATAGACACATGGAATGAGTGATCAAGTAGTGGGTTGGAGTGTAGGACTGAGAGACCTCTAAATCTCAACATGATGTCATTTTGGAAACTCTCTGTGAACAGAATGGACGTACATTGTTGGGCTGAATGGCCTGTTCTTGTCATAGTTGTTCACATCCAGGAGCTGCTCTGGGCACATCCCACTGGGCGGAGGGAATTCCATCAAATTCTCCAGGAAAGCTGGAATCGGTAGCTGGAGAAAGAGGAGTCTGGGGTGATTGTTTGGCCTGCTGCCACCATGACCCTCAACAGGAAAGACATTTCAGAAAACAAGATGAGATAAAAGCAGCTAGCTCTGTGAAGCCACAGCCAGGGGGTAGCAGTTGGTGACTGACTGATATGGGATTAGTCTTTGCTTGCCATGCTTGTGCCACCAACTCACAACAGAAATGACTGATTTACAGTTTACTAGCTTCTTTACATGTTGAAAACAAGTAATAGAATACATTTAAAAATATCTGATATTTGAAAACTCTTGCCTTAAATGTACATCAGTTCTTCGGTCTCTTCTTGGCCAGCATTTCATCTCTCAGACGTGTTCTTGTAAAGCCTGCCTCTCAGGCTGTGTTGTTTGGAGGTGTGCTACTCGCCTTCTGTCTACTTTCTTACTCCCACTGTTACCCGATGTGTAAAACTCATTCATAATCTTGTGAATACTTCTCATATTTAATCTCTCAGCGTTTCCCCCTAAATCTTTCCTCAGTATCCTCATGTGTGGCACCCTCTCTTTCTCAGCACTTCCTGTCTCAATCAAAGCAAAGGAAAAACGGCCAATCAGATTGCTCGGAGGAACCAGACACACACACACACACACGCACACACACACACACACACACACGCACACGCACGCACACACACACACACACACACACACACACACACACACACACACGCACACACACACGCACACACACAGAGTAGTGGTTTAGTGCTGTCTATAGCAGAATATTCACACATGACTTACATTCATATTTTGAGCAGCCATTATTACAGTGTCCTGATGGTAATCTCTCTTTCTGTAGCTCATCCTTAACTGATCATGTTTAAATGATACCTGTTTATTCTCTGATGCTTCTGGAATGGCAGCCATGCTTCTTAGTTGGTCATCATGCATCTAATGTAACTGGACACACTCCACAATTGTAGGTCAGACCCTCAAATTACTCTCTACTGTTTGAAGTGTTAACAGTTCCTGCTTGCACCACTTTTAGTGACTGTAGCCTTTGCTTCCTCCGCATTTAGACTTTAGTAGTTTAGCCTCACGGACATACTAATCTCCAGCACACAATGCTTGTTCCTTGAGTACAAAGATTTCCAAGATTTGCTGTACTTTTTAAATCCTGCCAACTAGTCCTAAATATAGAGCAGAATTCACAGGAGTAGTTTGGTGCACTGGGCTCCTTATTCTCCTGTCCTGAGGTTTATATTGCTGAGCTCCTAAGGTGAGGCCTCCATAGCAGCGAGGGGCACAATGGAAGGGTCGAGGTTTTCATTTCCAGGCTGGCAGTGCTGTCCCACAGTAACATGGCAGATGTGTAGAAGATCCAGGCAGAAATAATACTGGGCCAACAGATGGTAGAGATGAAGGTCAGTGCGCTTTATCAGACCTCTTCTAATTGCATGTCAGCACAGCAGTGCAGCGACTAACAAGTAATTTGGTGAACAAAATGGGAAGAAAGGGTGAGATAGATAGATAGATAGATAGATAATAGATAGATAGATAGATAGATAGATAGATAGATAGATAGATAGATAGATAGATAGATAGATAGATAAGAAAGGCACTATATAATAGATAGATAGATAGATAGATAGATAGATAGATAGATAGATAGATAGATAGATAGATAGATAGATAGATAGATAGATAGATATGAAAGGCACCATATAATAGATAGATAGATAGATAGATAGATAGATAGATAGATAGATAGATAGATAGATAGATAGATAGATAGATAGATAGATAGATAGATAGATAGATAGATAGATAGATAGATAGATATGAAAGGCACTATATAATAGATAGATAGATAGATAGACAGATAGATAGATAGATAGATAGATAGATAGATATGAAAGGCACTATATAATAGATAGATAGATAGATAGATAGATAGATAGATAGATAGATAGATAGATAGATAGATAGATAGATAGATAGATAGATAGATAGATATGAAAGGCACATATAATAGATAGATAGATAGATAGATAGATAGATAGATAGATAGATAGATAGATAGATAGATAGATAGATAGATAGATAGATATGAAAGGCACTATATGATAGATAGATAGATATGAAAGGCACCATATAATAGATAGATAGATAGATATGAAAGGCACTATAAGATAGATAGATAGATAGATAGATAGATAGATAGATAGATAGATAGATAGATAGATAGATAGATAGATAGATAGATAGATAGAATAGATAGATAGATATGAAAGGCACTATATGATAGATAGATAGATATGAAAGGCACCATATAATAGATAGATAGATAGATATGAAAGGCACTATAAGATAGATAGATAGATAGATAGATAGATAGATAGATAGATAGATAGATAGATTAGATAGATAGATAGATAGATAGATATGAAAGGCACTATATAATAGATAGATAGATAGATAGATAGATAGATAGATAGATAGATAGATAGATAGATAGATAGATAGATAGATAGATAGATAGATAGATATGAAAGGCACCATATAATAGATAGATAGATAGATAGATAGATAGATAGATAGATAGATAGATAGATAGATAGATAGATAGATAGATATGAAAGGGCACTATATAATAGATAGATAGATAGATAGATAGATAGATAGATAGATAGATAGATAGATAGATAGATAGATAGATAGATAGATAGATAGATAGATATGAAAGGCACTATATGATAGATAGATAGATATGAAAGGCACCATATGATAGATAGATAGATAGATATGAAAGGCACTATAAGATAGATAGATAGATAGATAGATAGATAGATAGATAGATAGATAGATAGATAGATAGATAGATAGATAGATAGATAGATAGATAGATAGATTTTAGATTTTAAACAATTACATTACAAATACTATCATACTCACAGTCTATATAATAGTATTTATATATAAAAAATTACAACTTGTAAGCTTTCTACTCACACATCACCACTAGACATTCATAAAACATCATTTGCACCCGAAATATATTTAAATTTATTTAAATGTGTATTTGATTATTTAATTTGTCATTTGCAAATCTAACATTCAGCCTGCTGTGAATGACTACCTTAAACATTAATCAAGCACCCATGGTTAGTTCATTTTTATCCACATTTCTTTTAGATGGCCATCTTAGTTGGACCTAAGTAAGAATTCCTTATTATTTTTTTGAGAAACAGAACCAAATACAAAACTGAGTGCACTGGAAAGCAATCCTAGCTTCTCAAAGAATAATCTAAAGAAATTAAACCGGGGTGTTAACCTGTTATACTACAGAAAAAAAATGACAAATTGTTTCTTTTGGATAGCAAAAGGGACACTAATTAGTAGGACTAAAGCCAATAGAATTATTAGCAATTGTAATGTGTAAAATCCTTAACTGCAAGTCCCCCAGTTTAATTTTTCTGCCTTAGGTTTGTCATTCTTGGGTTCCAGTCAATGACAGGTCATTCTTTCCTATGTCTTCAAATAAAATACCATCCAAGTGACTAATTTTGATAGATAGATAGATAGATAGATAGATAGATAGATAGATAGATAGATAGATAGATAGATAGATAGATAGATAGATAGATAGATAGATAGATAGATAGATAGATAGATAGATAGATAGATAGATGAAGGGGCATTATATTAGGTAGACAGATTGTGAACAAAGGTCATATTCCTTCTTCCCTCTGAATTTCCTCATTTCTTTTAAATTTGTTGGGGTACAGGGTGAGCACCCCTAGCCCTGCTCTCTGCCCGATGTCACTTTGACAGAACATATCAGTATATGTTGTCATGATGTGAATGCATGATGGTCTCCGGACAGTCCATATTCATGCCGCTTGTAGGTGTGCCATGTGTGTAGGTGTCTAATGGTTTCAGAAGTCCCCTTTTAAGCGTGTCTGTTATTATTTTGCTCCAAGCCCCGCTTGCCTGATCTGCTGTCCTGAGCCACAGTGCTGTGTGACTTGGTGTTTAAGTAACTCAGAGATCTTCAAAGTGGCTACATGAGAAAGCACAGGTTAGAAAGTCGTAAATGTGAGGAGTGCAGGAGCAGAATGAATAACACAGAACTCAAAACTAAAGGCACTCTCAAAACCAGCCTTGTAAGTCCAACGCCTTCCTTGATCCTTCACTGGATTAAGCAGATTCCAAAATGAATGGTTAGAGGGACATTCTTTGAGCTCAGTATAAGCCGTGCTTAATTCATAAAACACGTCTCTCTAATGTGCCAGGCATGCTGCTTGTAAATAAGGGATGTGGCAAAGGGAGAACATTCATTTAGCCATGAAGAGACGGCCCCGCTCTCACTTTGACATGCTCAGATCTCGGTACACCATGAATCAAAGAGAAAAATCTGTTCAAGTCTTTCTCTGTAATGGAATAAATATGAAGTAATCAAAAAATAGCTGTTGCAGTATTTCAGAATAATAAGACTTGCGGGAATTTCATTTTTAAACTTCCTAAGGATGCTTGTGCAGTACGCTGTGCCCAAGGGTGAATGTGGTTATTTATTAGAAAAGAATTTCCTGCTTTTAATAATCGCAACCCTGCTGGTGGAATTATTGACGTGCTTATTAACAACTGGCAAAGAAAAGTAATTCCTGTCTTTATTACGCCAACCTATTATGAATATATTCTCACCTCTCACGCCACCCCCGCCCCGGACCACTTGAATTGTTATTCTCTGCAGGGATCTGAAAGTTGTACACCCAGGTTAAAACTGCTGGATTTAAAGGATTGCTCAAATCCCTTAAATATGGCACAATTTAAATTCTAGCCGCCTACATCCCAGTGCTGGGTTCTAATTGTCCATAAGAATTGCTTTCTGCTCCGCTCTCTTCCCTTTTTTTCTTTGTTCTTCCGTGTTGAATTTACCATACTGGGGCACAAGAAATGTCAAACTAGAGCACTTGTCGTAATCCTGAATTAAAAGGTACAAAGTACGAATTGTTAAATATGAGGGACAATGCATTCATTAGCAATCCTGAGTTACAAAATTTAGCGTCTTAGCTATTATTTAGTAATCTTTGTTTACCGAGGGCAAGCTGTTATCCATTATCCAGCCATCTTGATGCCAAGGGACAACCTTTTAACTAGAATCTACATTTAGGTTCGAGTTTATGTGCCCACAGTACAGTGACATTCTTATCCGCATGTCTCTTCAGTACAGTTGACAATGATACAATACCAACAAACAGAAACAAAAAAATATAAAATAGCAGTGTGTGTGTGTGTATATAAATATATAAATATTGTCTCGGACATGGGATCAAGGATTGAGATACCAGCCCGGCAATCCCCTTTTAATAAATAACAGATAATAATAATAATAATAATAATAATAATAATAATAATAATAAACAGGCGTTAATTGCTGTTCGTGGTGGCTTATGGGAACTTTGAACTAACACACCGCAGCACTCTGCTATTAGTCTAGTTGAAGCCAAGGTCAATTGAATATGGACGATCCGGAACTAGGAGTGACATTGTCTGGGGAGGAAGTGACATCATCACGGACACCGGAACTCTGTGGAATTTTCCGTGAATGGTCTGCAGAAAACTGAGTGAAAAAGTCAGTGTACTTCGTCACCCCCGGTCAGATATGGAATTGTCACCATTTGAGCCCTTTAGCTGCCTCCCATGTGCACATGTGTGACAATATATATATCTATATATATTTAAAAGCCAAATACCACTGACTTACTCATCATGAAATCTCCCAAACCATGAGGACTTGGGACTTGAAATTTGGAATAATAATAATTTTAGCATTAATATAGCGCTTTTCTCACTACTCAAAGCGCTCAGCAATTGCAGGTTAGGGGCCTTGCTCAAGGGCCCAATAGAGCAGAGTCCCTATTGGCATTTACAGGATTCAAACTGGCAACCTTCCGATTGCCAGTGCAGATCCTTAGCCACAGAGCCACTGTAGGTTACCCTTGGCCCATAGGTGCTCGCTAAGAAACGGTTTTAAACATTTCGTGGTCCAAGCACGAAATTTCTTAGTTTTTTAGACCCATTTGTATGTCTGTCCACTTTTCACAAGAGAACTACTTCACATATTTAGATTGGTTTTTTTCTATAATTTTCTTGAACATTACAGTTGATTTTGTGACTTGCTCATCGTGCTAAGTATCATAGTTCATTTGCAGTACCGATTTATTAGTGCGAATCCAAGAGAGACTCATCGAGCTGCAGGGCCCTCCTCACTCACGCATCTGCCTCGGCGCGTAACCTTTACTCCGCTTAGTTAGCGAATGAGGGAACTACTTTCTATAATTTGCTTGAACAGTCCGGTTGATTTTGTGACTTCTGTCATTGTGCTAAGAATCATAGTTCACTTGCAGGAGCGATATATTTGCGCTAATCCGAGTGAGACGCAGCGAGCCAAGAGGAGGGGGAAGAGTGACGTCAGGATTGGGGAGCTGAGCAGGGCCCTCCTCACTGTCCTGTTTCACTACTACATGGACGAAGCCGCAGGGGATGGCTAGTATATATATATATATTTTGAAAGGCGCTATATAGCGCCCGACCTGCCACAGACTGACGCAGAGGCACGTACTTAAACAAACAGACTTTTATTTTCTCTTCAGCCATGGGGCACGCCTTCCCCGTGTCCCACAGGCCCAACACAGTCCCACAAAGCACTTAACACACCAAAACACTCTTCTCCTTGACCACCACTCCTCCTCTAGCTTAGTCCTCCTCCTCCCGACTCTGGCTCTCAAGTGGTGGTGGCTGGCCCTTTTTATAACCCACCTGGAAGTGTTCCAGGTGCTTGACCACCTGGTCCTAATTGCACTTCCGGGTGGGGCAGCAGATTCGTCCAGCCGGGCTGTTGGAAGGAGACAGCCCCCCCTAGCGGCCACTCCGGGCCCCAACCAAGCTGTGGAGGACTCCATCTCCCATGGAGCCCTGCGGGAGGTTGGGAAATCAGCGTCGGCCAGGGAGGCTGCCACCAAGCGCCCCGGGGGAGGTATTGAGCTGTCCATGGCTGCTCGACCCGGAGCATACACAGCAGGGGCGTCCTGGCCGGGCATGGGACTATATATATATATATATTGTGGCAAGGCATGGAATGACAGGCAGGCAATTTGGGACACCAACCGGGTCGTCCAAACAAAAACAATGGTAGTAGGCAGAAAGGAAAGCAAGCTCTTGGCTCTTAACAAAAGAAGGGGCATTCTCGGGAGTTCCATCTGGCAGTTGTCTCTCATGAGTGAATGACGACTTCTTCCGGGTGGCTGGGCTTCTTTATAGGAAAGGGTGGTGCTAAGAACCTTCACTGGGCACTTTCTCTGAGCTGCCAGGACAGAAGGAGAAGAGAATATTAGTGACAGTGCCCACTTTTGCCCTGGCAGATTTTCACATACTTTAAATGAGCCTGTGAGGAGGTCCTCCAGCACACATGTGTGACTATATATATACGATGTTGTCAGGGGCAGCATGGTAGCACAGTGATAGTGTTGCTGCTTTGCAGTAAAGATACCAGACTGCGTATCCCAGGTCCTCCATGTGTGGAGTTTGCATGTTGTCCCCGTGTCTGTGTGGGTTTCCTCTGGGTCCTCTGGTTTCCTCCCACAGTCCAAAGACATGCAAGTTGGGTGGATTGGTGGTACTAAACTGGCCCTGGTTTGTAGTTGGAGTGTGTAGGTGGGTGGGTGTTCGCCCTGCGATGGACTGGCGCCCTGTCCAGAGTTTGTTCCTGCCTTCCACCCTATGCTAGCTGGGATAGGCTCCAGCACTCACCCAAGACCCCGTTCAGGACTAAGCAGGTTAGAAAATGACACAACACAACTTGTTGTCGACCAGTAGTAAGGACAGGAACTGTTGGGGTGCCTACCGGGCCCATCCCATTTACTCGAAAAATTTTTTTTAACAAAAAGAACAGAAATATGTCAAACTATTGGCTAACTCCTGGATGCTTGTACATAGTGGTCAGGGTTGTGCTTCGGAGCTCCGTCTTGCGGGCTGCTGGTCTTCCAAATGAGTCACCCTGTTGTCATAGCTCCTGCACTAGAAGGGGTCCGGAGTCAGTTGTCCTCACAGAGCTGTGGGTGGAACAGAAGACAAAGTGGTTAGCAATCGCACCCCCTAGATAGATAGATAGATAGATAGATAGATAGATAGATAGATAGATAGATAGATAGATAGATAGATAGATAGATAGATAGATAGATAGATAGATAGATAGATAGATAGATAGATAGATAGATAGATAGATAGATAGATAGATAGATAGATACTTTATTAATCCCAAGGGGAAATTCACAGTAGTGAGACCAGCTATGCTGTGTGGTTTGGAGACGGTGGCACTGACAAAGAGACAGGATGCAGAGCTGGAAATGGCAGCGGTGAAGATGCTACAACCATCACCCGGAGTAATGAGGGCAGACAGGATTAGGAATGGGTATATTAGAGGGACAACACAGGTACGATAGTTTGGAGACCAAATGAGACAAACTGAGATTTGGACACATGCAAAGGAGAGATGAGGGGTACATCAGAAAAGGAATGTCAAGGATGGAACTGCCAGGCAAGAGAAAAAGAGGAAGGCCAAGGAAGAGGTTTATGGATGTGGTGAGGGAGGACATGAAGGCAGATGGTGTGGCAGAACATGATGTAAAAGACAGGGATAGATGGAGACAGATGATCCGCTGAATGAGAGCAGCCGAAAGAAGAAGAAGAAGAGTATGGTATGCCATAAGTGGAAATCAGTACATGCAAAACTCAAGAATTGCTTATTTAAGGTTAAATCAGCTGATGTGTTCTATTCACAGTTGAAAGGTAACAAAAATCCTGAAATGCTAGCACCCTACTGTTTAAAAAATTCAAAAAGTTCGACCTCTGGTTTTCAACAGATCTCGATGTTTTAGGGTCCCCTGATACCAAAAACATCAACATCTCGATGGCATGTGTGTATCTGTGTGTGACAAGATTCTTGAGGACGGCTTAGAGTTAAAATGGCTGGACGGAAAAATACCAAACTGTTATGAGACGATGATGTGCTGATTAGTTTTTGAGCCGAATCGTGTAAGAAAAAGAAGCACTTTAGAGGAACCCTCAAATACGGTAATTCTGCAATCAATTATGAATTCTTCTCGCCAAGTGCTATCGTAATGACCTATTTAATGATCAGAAAGATCATCTTCAGAGCCGTAAATAATTACTGCAATGTTATAGAATAGTTCTGGTAACTTGGTTCCAAGGGCGCAAAGCCTACTGACGTCCAAGTTTTTTGAGTCATTTTCTAGTTCAGGTACTCCGTGCGGCCCCAAGCTAGTGCACACTAACCATTGAAATTTTGGAGATAATCTGGTGTCCAGCTTGTTGAACCCCTTTGTTATTCTCCTGAGGTAGCACCTTGTGATTGCTGGTTGTTCCCAAAAACGAACAAACCTTTGCGTGAAAATGTGATGAATTGATTGAGGCGATGCGGTGAATGAGCATCTTGAGGTGATTTTGCTGCTTGCTTTGACAAATGGATGAAGCGCATGAAAAAAGTGCATCGCTGCTGTGTTGAAGTCACCAATAAATGAGCTCTCATTGGGGAGAAAGTTGCATTAATTTGTCATTTCTTTCATGAAGACTAAGGACTTTTGCAACGCCTCTCGTATTTACTAATCCTTAGTTACGGAGGACGATGTCCTACCCAATTATCTAGCTATTCCAATTTACAAGGGACACATAATAATTAAATCAACTCTAGCAATTCCCATCTGAGAAATGAATGTATATACTCTTATTTAGCAATGCTGAATTACAAGGTACAACACCTCAGCTAGTTGGCACCCTGCCCGGGATTGGTTCCTGCCTTGTGCCCTGTGTTGGCTGGGATTGGCTCCAGCAGACCCCCGTGACCCTGTGTTCGGATTCAGCGGGTTGGAAAATGGATGGATGAACACCTCAGCTATAATCTTGTGCTCCTGAATTAGAGAGGACAATGCGTTATCTCGCGATCCCGAGTTACAAGGGGTAATGGATTCATTATTAGCTACTGATCCTGAGTCTCTCCTTACTGATATCTTCTGCATTTCTGAGGCCTTCTTTTTGCCCACTGTTGCAATGGTAGGGTGTGACGTCCATAAGCAGGAAGATTAATTTTGACAATGGTCACATGGCCTATTTGAGTATTCTAATACAAGGATGCAGGAGGCCACAGCTTTATCACAAAGACTGGGGGCACAACAGGTCCCAGGGCATGATGGTGCTCCAGTCCACTGCAGGGCACACACACACACACACACACACACACACACACACTCACTCTCATTCATAGGGGGCCAGCTGAGAACTGCCCATCAGCCAATCCTGCATATCTTTGGGAGGAAAACTGAGAGAAAAGCCCTTGGAGGTGCACCAAAGCATCCACTTCATGTTGCGAAGTAGCCGCACTTACCACAGCACCACCCGTGCTGCTAGCTGAAGTTCAAGCCGAGCAATAATAACGTTGTGAAATCTTCTGAAGCTGAGAACAGTAGTGGGCTGTACATATTTTGTGATGGACTAAGGGGTGATGCACTCCGATTAAATCAACAATGCCCACTTTGGGTCCTTCACCTGTTTAAGCTCACTTTACAGTACTTCAGCTGGGCAGGAAAGCCTGATGTCTTTATTGTTTGCTTAGCGGTTACTCCTGAGGTCTCCGGCGCTGAGTAAGGCAGCTTGGTTGTAAATTGGCTTCATTAGGTGAGGGCTGGCTAAGCCCAGCAGGCACTGCTTGGACTCGCAGTGCCACATTGACCCTTTGGCAGGAGAAGTAAATGGTGCTGGCAGACAAAAAGCATGGAAAGGGTCCATCTGTCGTCGGGGCTTGTGTGTTGGCAAGGGAATGGCAGCAGCAGAGCACCACCACTGCAGACAAGGCTTTGAGGGAAGTTGCAATTTATTATGGGTTTGCCCTGGAAAGAAATTGACAGATCTCTTGAATTCAGTATACTGTATATGTAATAATTATCAATGGAGTTTTGATAACAACATAAAAGAATAGTAGCTATAATGGCACAAGCAGTAGTAGTAGTAGTAGTAGTTATTAGACGGTATTTATTATTTTATTGTGTTCAAACTTTTATTAGAAAAGTAGACAAACACATCCATTACAGCACATATCATGAAAGCATAATAAAAAGAAACCCAAAGCCACATGACACTTACCTAACAACAAAGCAAAAAAAGACAAATCTACTGTGAACGGATCAAAGGAAAAACATGGAGGAGGGACTGGAGCCTAGAGGGTCTGAGCAGCTCTTTTATTATTATTATTATTAATATTAGTAGTCATAGTGGTAGTAGCAGTAACAGCAGGACAAGTTATTAAACAGTATGTAGAATAATTAGTAGTAGTGTCTTCTATCTACTACTATTACTATTACTGTTACCATTAGTTCTGCTATTATTATTATAGAAGTAGTAGTAGGGACAGTCAGTATGTAGTATGATTAGTGACAGTGTCATCTAATTATTACTGTTAATGTTACTATTACTTCTGTTATTATTATTATTGTTGTAGTAGTGACAGCAGTACAAGTTATTAAACAGTATGTAGAATAATTAGTAGAAGTGTCCTCTATCTACTACTATTACTATTACTGATGCCATTAGTTCTGTTATTATTATTATTAGTAGTAGTAGTAGTAGTGACAGTCAGTATGTAGTATGATTAGTGACAGTGTCATCTATTACTGTTACTGTTACTATTACTTCTGTTATTATTATTATTGTTAGTATCAATATTAGTAATTGTAGTAGTGACAGCAGTACAAGTTATTAAACAGTATGTAGAATAATTAGTAGAAGTGTCCCTGTTACCGTTAGTTCTGCTATTATCATTAGTAGTAGTAGAGTAGTAGTGACAGTCAGTATGTAGTATAATTAATGACAATGTCCTCTCCCTATTACTGTTATTATTATTATTATTATTAGTAGTAGTAGTAATAGTAGTAGACAATATGTAGTAGAATTAATAGTACTGTCCTCTAACTACTACTATTACTACTACTGTTACCATTATCTGTTATTATTATTATTATTATTATTGTTATTATCAGTAGTAGTAGTAGTGACATCAGTACAAGTTATTAGACAGTATGTAGTAGGATTAGTAGTAGTGTCCTCTATCTACTACTATTACTGTTACCATTAATTCTGTTATTTTTATTAGTAGTAGTAGTAGTGACTGTCATTATGTAGTAAGATTAGTGACAGTGTCTTCTAACTATTACTATTACTGTTACTATTACTTCAGTTATTATTATTATTATTATTATTGATGTTGTTCTGATTGTTAATACTTGTTATTAGACCATTTGTTACTATTATTACTGTCTTCTAACTGCTACTACTATTACTGCTGCTACTATTATTATTATTATTATTATTAGTAGTAGTAGTAGTAGTAGTAGTAGTAGAAGTGCTGTCAAATAACTATTATTTTTATAATAACAATGGTAGTAGTTGATGATGTAATAGTATCTTGTAACTACAATTACTGTCCTACTACTAGTACTTTAGTATCTACAGTAGGTGGCCTGCTCCGTTATTACCAGTGACCTCATCTAAATAATCCATAGAGTTGCATCAATTGCTTCTAGTGACAGGTTTAGATCAATGAACGTCACTCGTTTTGTACGTTTCTTAATGAGTATTAGCAGGCATTTGCTGATTTGTCTGTCCAGTCTCTTCAGATTTCCCTGGGTCCCCTACACAGCGACCAGGGCATTTAGGTGTTACATAACTTGGTTTTCTGTCTTCCTCAGAAACAGGACTCCTTTATGGCTATCACGTTGGCAGAGATAAGAGTAAGCAGGTCTTCTTGCCACACCACCCTCTGCCAACCAGGAAGGTCATTAAAGACTAACTAGTTATGGACTAAGAGTGAAGCAGAAATCTGCCTGAGAGGTCTGAGTACTCCAGCAGAAAACAATCATTAATATATAAAAAGGTTCTGAGAAAGGACAGCCCTTTAAATATTAATCAGCTACATTAAACCTTCATTTTTCTTTATTCATTAACCCATTAAACCCAATTGAGAGTCACCCTCTGTATCTATCTGGCAACACTGGGCAGGACCAGCCCACACCTGCACAGTTCTCCTGCTAGCCAAAAAACTGGGCAATGAGCCGTGTCCTCTCACTTGGCTGCTCTGTTTCTGATATTCCATTCCATTGTGATGCGAGACCACCAAGGGCCGTGCTGGATCAGGCCAGCCAGAGAAGACACTAATTCAGTTTACTAAGAGAGAGAGCCATCTGGTAGTCAGCATATTGGATGCAAGATGAGCTACTTATTATCAGGTTGTATAATTTTACCAACAGTAACATTTGTACTCTGTTCACTATTTTGGGCATCTTATCTCTGACCCACCTTAATAAAAGGATGTGTCTGTGTATGACTGTCCATTGGTATGTCTCTGATGGTGTATCACAAACATTTGTTGTAATAAAATGGATTCCATTTGTCATTCCAACAGCCAGAACATCACAAATGTTAACACAGCTATTACAAATCCCATACCAAATGGCATATAACAGAGGTATATGATTTGTATTTGTTATTCCAACAGATGGTGCATCACTAACATTTTTGTAATGCATTTTATTACTACAAATATTTGTGATGTGCCCTTTGTTGGAATGACAAATGCAATTCATTTTATTGCTAAACACATAAAAATACATTCCAGTAGATTGTGCTCTGCAAACATTAATGCTGAGGTCTACATTGATTACTTAGATTTCAACCCACCTTAGATGGGTAGCACAGCTGGTGCATCAATAAATATGTAACCTTCTCTCTTGCTTGTTCGGGTACTCCAAACAGTTGGTGAAAATGTGTTAAACTACAATAGCAATCAACCCTGATAGTGTGATAGGAGTAGTGTGGGATTTGAGACATTTTGTTCAGATCTGCATAATACATGGGGTCATCCTAGGATCCTACCAAGGCAAAATATAGGGGGCATCCTAAATATCTCTTCAGGGTCAGGCAAAAGCAACTGAGATTCTGGGGTGGTCCTGGCAGCACTCCCCCTAGTGGTCCGGCATCATTAGGTCCCAATCTTCCAAAGTAGGGTTGGGCAAACAAAGCTGGACACTAATCTGTCATACAGGGAAGTAGAGAGATACCTGTTAGAGGGGACTCCATTCCACTAATGAAATGACGCCTAAAGACGCCTGGTCAGTCCACGGCCTGTTATATATACAGTACAGTATCAGTATGGTTGTGATGCTCACTAACTGTAGGCTCAGATTGTGGTAACATGACTCTATTCTGTGCTTTTGACAATAATATCCCAATAAACCAGGCACACTGCCATTTGCCCCTCAGTGCCCCAGGACGGACTTGCTTTATGCTGCATGCCCACTATTGTGGCCTACCCCCTTTCACTGGCACTGAACACCCTGCCAATGTTTGCGCCACATGAGCACCTACAGCCTAATTCTGCTCCTGCATTAGAAACAGTTGCAGTTACCGAGAAATTACAGTCTCATAATTCATACGTTTCCAAAATGGAGGTTCTTGTATTAATGTCGCGCTCGATAGCCTGAAGCCGCCGCTTTCAGCTTTTGCGGCTCAGGTCTTTTTCTGGTCAATAGGAATACTTTGCTGTTCTTCTCATTAGTTCCGACTGACCTCACATCGAATGAAGCCAGACTAACTAATGATTCGCAACTTAGCTATCTTGATTACTCCAAACACCTCTCCTGATAAATTTGTCACAGATGAACCTAACAGGACAATTAGAGTCGAAGGTTGGAGCCTCCGTATTCTGTAATTAAACCCTCAGATTATATGGAGGATAAAGCAAGGAGTGATGTCTCTGAAATGAGATTTTATGCAAGAATGAGGCAGCCTACTGTTTTAATAGCTAGATGTACTTTTCTGTTTGACTAATACACCCAACCAAGGTTTTTTTTTTTATTTTTGATAACTTAGCATATATTAAAGTGTGCATTATCTCGGTGGAGGCGATTCAATTTAAGCCTGCTAGTTCCACGTCCTTATTACAGTTCATTAAGTCTGACTTGGGCAGACATCTTGATCGTTGCCTACATGAGCGTGTCGGTCAGGATAATAACAAAGCATAAACTTAGAAAGTAAGTGGCTTTAAAGAGGATTAGGTTAGAGGAAATAAATAAAACTCTGAAATAAATCTGAAAATAAAGTCCAATGCTCCTCACAAGCTCCCGCCACGTGTCTCGAGGTTAGAGGCGCTGCTCCTAAATGATGGCATCAGAATGCTGCGACAAGTCTTGGGCAAATATTTTAATGGAATTATCCAGATGGCATGTCTTGGATTCTTAGGTGGACTACGAAAAGGTCCAATGTAACGACTCTGAGATGCAAAGCCACCTTTTGAAAGGTTTTATTTGGCTCTTTGGTGATATGAGGATGTGAAAAAAAATGTTTTGATGAGCACAGGGCATTGAGCCCAACATGGCTTGTGATTTCCAACATGCTTAGGGTTTTTTCAGTTGACATTACACAGTCTCCTAGGTGTTACTTTCATCCACTCTACTTCCATATCTCTCTATTATAATAAAAAAAATCCTGGGACGAGACGAGACTTTTTAGCCTGGGATGAGACGTTACTTTTTCAGACAGATACTTTCACGTCCTGCGAGATGAGACTTTGTGCCAAGAGATTGAACCACGGCCGGGGCCGGAAATAAAAGACAAAGAGTAGATGACAAAGTAGAACGTCGTAAAGAATTCAAAAACGTTGGCTCGATACACATGCAGGGCAGGTTGGAGATAATGGAAGTACGAAAATTCGAAAAGTCTCAAAAAAATGATACTAAAGATCACATTAGCGCTAACAAATGGAAATTATTACTCAATGAAATGAGATTGAATATATTGTTCGGAGTTAAACTTTAAGTCGGAGACTTGTAGATTGTCTAATTTGTGTTGCCATCAGTGAAAAGTAGTGTTTCTTCCCAATGAAGAGGCGTATCTGCGAGAATTAAAAGATTTGTTGTTTGGTGACAGGTTCCTTTTTGTAGCCTGGAGACCAAAACTGCAGACAGTACTGCAGATGAGGCCTCACCAGTGTGTTATAAAGCTTGAGCAGAACCTCCTGTGACTTGTACTCCACACATTAAGGCGCTGTATAACCTGATATTCTGTTAGTCTTCTTAATGGGTTCTGAACACTGTCTGGCAGTCGATAGCTTAGAGTCCACTAGGACTCCTAAATCCTTCTCATAAGGACATTAAATTTCATCATCCACCAATCTGCCCAACCCAGTATGCAGTTTAAGTCCAACTGTAATGATTCAACGTTTTCAAGATTATCTGCCAATCCACCTGTAAACTTCACTGTGAATTCAGCAGCCTCAGTTTGCATCCAACAGCTCCAAGTGAGGATGCACAATCGAAAGGAGGTCCTCACTATTGACATGGGCTTGTCCAGGATTCCCTTAGGAAAGGAGAGACGCGTGCAGCAAGGCTAAATAGAGAGAGATGACTTCAAAAACAGAATGACAAACTTGACAAAAATAAATTTTGGGGTGCCAACTGGCCATCCCCGTTTACTTTAAAGGAAAACAGAAACAGCGGCAAAATGGAATACGCCTCCAACTAATGTGGGGCCCAATGATTCTTGGAGTTTCTTTAAGTTATAGAGGAGGACGCTCGGTCATGAAGTGATGCCTCCTTTTGGGGGGTCATGCTTTTATGGACTTTAACAGGAAAGGGGCGGAATCAGTTGCTCTCACTGGGTGGTTTCTCTGTTCTGTGGAGGGAAAGGGAGACATACCTGGGTGGAACCTGGGGGGTGGTCCTCTGAAGCGCTTGCATGATGACGGGTAAGCAGTCAGAAACCCGATTTGTCACCTGAGAGGACAGAGTTCTCCTTTAGCTCAACTGGCTATCTTAGCTGTATTCTACACCATAAACACATCCACCGCTGGACCATCTACTACCAGGACGCTTCAGTATAGGTCAGTGCTTATATGATGGATATAAAACTCTTAAAAATGTATTAGAAAACAATGGTTTTATTATCAAGAGTAACTTTGTCAACAATGTAAACAAACTGTTCATTGCTTTATTTTCACTAGCAATACGGCCAAAAGTTTCCATGTATGAAAGTCCTTGAAGGATGACACCATGCAGAATGCAGGCTTAGAAGCACACGTGCCACAAATGTAACACATTTCTATGCGCTGTCCTCGCTTGTCGCACCCAACATATTTGGTAGTTGGTGGCAGTTTGTGCTCAGTGGGCAGCAGAATGTCCATGTAATGGTGACAGTTGTGACAAGTCAGACATCTAGTGACGAAGAAATGTCTTTGTGCAGCTATCAGATTCTACAGGTTCCACATCACCCAATAGATTTTTACTAGCTTGATCGTTATTATTAACACCAAAATATTAATCTTGCAACACATACAGTTGTTTCAAAATATGTACTGTCTATTTGTATTTCCCGCAAGCTCTTGCCAACAAAACACATTCAGACATGAGCGTCAATAGGTTTTGAACCCTAGGAACCAAGTTATCTGACCTATTCTATAACATTTCAGCAATTATTTACAGCTCTGATGCTGATCTTTCTGATCATTAAATAGGCCATTATGATAGGAATTGAATTCATAATTATCTGGAGAATTACAGTATTTGAGGCTTCCTATAGAGTGCATCTTTCACTTTGCATGATTTGGTTCAAAAACTAATCAGCACATCGTTATCTCATAACAGGCTTAAGTTTTGAGTATTCCGTCCAGCTGTTTTATCTCTAGACACAGACAGACACACCCAACATCGAGATATCAATGTTTTCAGTACCAGGGGACCATGAAACGTTGAGATCCATCGAAAACCAGAGATCTAAATTTTTGACGAATCTAAAGCTTTTGCTCCTTCCCCATTGACGATAGATTATGGTAGGGGAGGGCGCAAAGCTAAAATATATGGCTACCCACTAGATGGCATCACTGTAGTAGATAACTGAGACATGGCAGTAGCGATTACCAGCACACCAACCGCTTCTATAGTGGCTAAATACTGAGGTACGACTTCTCTCGTATATTGTGTCTTGACAGGCAAAATGATGTATGAGTTAACTTGTACATCATGTTCAAAGTGTTAATCCAGCATCCCGAGTTCACGCCCAGCAGTATAATCTAGAGAAGGTGTCACCCGAGTGAATTTATCACTATTGACATTTAGGATCAGAGTTCTCCTTTAGCTCAGCTTGCTAAGATGGCTCTACACCCTGAATCCAGCAACCTCTGTTTGTGTCCAGCAGCTCTGAGTAAGGATGCGTAACTGAGAAGGGGGTGCCACCCAAAGTGAAGTTCTCACCTGTCCAGGGGCAGAGAGAGATGAGTTAGTGACGATAAGTGGAAGGAGCCAGTTATAAATCAGCCAGGGTTCCCCACCGGATGGGGTTCCAGTGCCTCTTTTATGTTTGCCGAGTTCATTTTGAATGTTAACGTTGTTCATTTAGTTTCTTTTTGTCAAAGCTTGTTATGTACCTTGTCATTTTTTGGGTGGTCCTTCAAGAGGCCCATCACCATAAGGGGCTGCCCTCAACCTATAAAGTCTGATGAAAACCCACAGTCCCTTGCAGTTCATTGAATGCGCTGGTGGTGGTGAGTTTTGGTTGGGTTTGTGTTTACTGGGGTTTTGACCCCTTTTTTCAACCATTCTTTGAATTGTAGTTTGGGACTTGTTGACCTTTTGATTGTATTTGCCTTTTATGGACAACTTCTTTTGACTCTTAAAGCTTAGATTTTGTAAAAATAAATCTTTTTATTTAGTTGTATAAAGATTCTTCATTGATCTCTTTATGACTAGCTGGGGTTGGATGGTTTCCCCCACTCTAGTGGGCATTTGTGAGTAATTTTGGGGCTCTGCTGCTTCAGACCTCTCTAGTTCACAACAGAGGCCCTTCCAAAAGAGAAAATGGCTAAGCAGTCATTAAGCCCAACTGGTCACTCAAGAAGACAGAGTTCTTCTTGTAGCTCAGTTAGCTAAGACGGCTGTACTCTGCAGTGGTAATCCGGTGGCCGAGCAGTCAGAACCCCGACTGGTTCCTCAAGAGCAGAGTTATTCTGTAGCTCAACAGGATGATATGCTGCACTCAAATGTTCATCCAGTGTCTGAAGTTCACATCCAATGGTTGGTTGTTGATCTGGATTTTATTTGACATTTTTTTCTGACCTCAGGATCTGCTTAGGCCAGATGAAGTGAGTGTAATGAGGTTAAAAGGAGAGAGCTGCTCTCAGAAGGGAGAAAGTAAAGTCGTCAAACACTTCACTGGTTACTCAAGAGGACTGAGTTCTCCATTACCTTAGCTGGCTAAGACAACTGTACTCCGCACTCTGCATCCAATAGCCTCAGTTTGTGTCCAGCAGCTCCAAGAGAAGACATGTGAGAGCAGGTGGTATCCTGTGATATTTGGGGTTCTTTCCAGATCTGCACAAGCAACAGAAGTTTCTGCAAAGCTCGAGACAATGTGAAATGACAAGAATATCTCTCCTAGTTTCAAAGTGATATTGATGAAAACACTTGTGATGTCCATCTTTCTCTATGCTTGTGAAACATGGACCCCTACTGAGGACATCTGAAGATGAATCCTGGCCTTTCAGATGAGACGTTATCATCAGATCCTACTTATCTCCTATGAGGACCATATCACCAATGAATAAGTGCGTAGAAGGATTCAAGCAGCCAACGGATCATTTAAAGACCTGTTGATAATTATAAAGAAGAAAAGCTCAAGTTGTATGGGCATACCACTGGATCAACCAGCTCAGCAAAAACCTTCTTACAAGATACTGTGCCAGAAGGAAGGAAAGTTGACAGACAGAGAAAGAGATGGGGAGACAACGTCAACGACTGGACAGTATTACCTTTAGTAACTCACAGAGAACAGCACAGGATGGAAAGAACTAGAAGAAGATTGTCACGATATCCATAATGCCCCAGTGACCCAACAGTGATGATGATGATGATGATGATGATGATGATGATGATGACGTTTGGAGGCTTGTCCGTGACTTGCTTAGGTGGGGAGAGGCAAATATACTGATGCTAAAATGAAAACAGCCTTCTTCCAAAACAAGATGGCCAAGCCATAAAAACCAGACTGGTCACCCTGATTGGACAGAATTCACCTTTAACTCAACTGGCTAACATGGCTATGCTCAGCACTATTAATCCAGCATCTTGAATTTGTGTCCAACAGCTGCAGATGAGGATATGTGATTCAGAGATGGTGCTACCTGAATGAATTTCTCATTTGGAAGCTTGTCCAGGATGTCTTTAGGTGGGGAGAGATGAGTGTAGCAAGGCTAAATGTAGAGAACCTGCTCCATAAGGAACATGGCCAAGCCGTCAGAATCATTGATTGATCACTCAAGAGGACGGTGTTCTGCTTTAGCTCAACATAGTTGTGCTCTGCAGTATTAATCCAACATTCTGAGTTCTTATCCATAGGGTTACCAGACGTTCAATAAAAGGAGGTGCTGTTGTCTCCTTGTCCAGCAGGCATTGCCTAAAAAGTTGAAAATGTCCGACTTTCATCAATCACTGACTTGACCGTGTTAGTGGCTGAAATCGCACGCTATCATCTCTGTGTTACAGTAGACAAAAGAAAGAAATAGACTGTCTGTTGATGCTGTCAGAGGACTTCTTCTTACAAAGTGCAATTTTAAGAACATTTCTTGTCTGGAGTTTCATGCCTATGTTGCCGGGAATGATGAACTGCTGCGAAAAGTCGCCTCGTCTGAAAAATACGAAACTGCATAGTTATACTATAACTTTTAATTATAATGACTCAGTTTGTGACCTGCCAAATTAATTGTTTTTAAAGTTTTCATTGTAACACACTGTGATTTGTGAATAGAATGGGATGTGTTCTCCTTTGTCCTCCTTTATCATGGCCTTGTTTCCTGTATATACTTTGGTGTCCTCCTTTAGGTTCACAAGTACCTGGTAACCCTACTCATCCAGGAGCTTCAAGTGAGAATGTGAATTTGAGAGGAGCTTAACAATATCATAGGCAATGCAGTGCACTGGGGCCTCAAACAGAAACATACCTAGGCATCACAAACATCATCAGCCCCTATGCTCCTGGGGCCCCCTGGCCAGTGCCCATTGTGGCCATAAGTTAAGACGGCCCTGTGAGGAGGTGCTACCTGAATGAATTTCTCATTTGACAGCTTGTTCAGGAATGGCTTAGGTGTGGAGAGATGGGTGTAGCAAGGCTAAATATAGTGAACTTGCTCCAAAAAGAAGATGACCAGGCCGTTAAAAACCCAACTGATCTCTTAATAGGACGGAGTTCTCCTTTAGCTCAACTGGCTAACATGGCTTTGTTCTTAACTGTTAATCAAGTGTCCTGAGCTCATGTCCAGCAGCAGCTCATGTCCAGCAGCAGCTCCAAGTGAGGATGTGTAATCGAGAGATGGTGCTGCCTTAATGAATTTCTCATTTGAAGGCTTGTCCAGGATTTTCTTAAACTAGGAGTGAGTGTAACAAGGCTAAATGTAGAGAACCTGCTCCAGAGAGAAGATGAAACCTGACTAATCACTCAAGAGGACGGAGTTCTCTTTTAGCTCAACTGGCTAACATGGCTATGCTCTGCACCATTAATCCAGCGTCCTGAGTTCACGTTCTTCAGCTCCAAGTGAGAATATGGTGCTACCTTAATGAATTTCTCATTTGAAGGCTCGTCCAGGATTTTCTTAAACTAGGAGTGAGTGTAACAAGGCTCAATGTAGAGAACCTGCTCCAAAAATAAGATGACCAGGCCGTCAGAAACCCGACATCACTTAGGAGGGCAGAGTTCTCCATTAGCTCAACTGGCTAACATGGCTATGCTCTGCACTGTTAATCCAGCATCCAGAGCTCACGTCCAGCAGCTCCAAGTGAGGACGTGTAATTGAGAGATGGTGCTGCCTTAATGAATTTCTCATTTGAAGGCTTGTCCAGGATTTGCTTAAGCTAGAAGGAGTGAGTGTAGCAAGGCTCAATGTGGAGAACCTCCTCCAAAAAGCAGACGGCCAAGCCGTCAGAAATCTGACTGACCTCTCATAAGGATGCAGTTCTCCTTTAGCTCAACTCGCTAAATCAGAAATAATTTCCCCCTGTTAATCCAGTGACCCAAACTCTTGTTCAAAAGCTCTAAATTGTTATGATCTGGGATTATTTTAATTTTTTTTCTGACCTCAGGATTTGCTTAAGCTGGGAGTAGCGAATGTCACGTGGCTAAATGAAGAGAGCATGTTTGAAAAAGAAGACGGCCAAGTCATCAAGAATCTAGTGGACCACTAAAGAGGATGCAGTTCTCCCTTAGCTGATCTGGCTAACATGGCTATGCTCTGCACTGTTCTCATCCGGGAGGTCCAAGTGATGATATGTAATCAAGAGTTGGTGATATCTGAGTGAAGTTCTCAATTGGAAGCTTGTCCAGGACTTGTTTAAGTGAGGTAGAGAGCCTGCTTCAAAAAGAAGAGGGCCAAGCTGTCAGAAACCCATCTGATCACTCAAGAGGATGGAGTTCTCCCATAGCTCAACTGGCTAACATGGCTATGCTCTATACCAGCATTTCCCAAACTATGGGTGGGTCGCGAGCGAATATTGAGTGGGCCCTGAAACATAAGACTATATTCCGACCGATCGGGCTAACAGCCGGACGTCTTTTGTTTTTGTGACATTCTTTATCGCGTTGTGTTGTGTTCGTTAGCGTACGCCCTTATAATCTTTTTAAAAACAATTATTAATATTTGAATATAATAATGGAAAAGTGGTTGAAACGGATAGCAAAAACTACGTCGCCGCCGCCGGTTGATTGTGATGAAAAGACAGAAGATGTTCTTATAAATGACAAAAGTGGCACTGAGGCTGACTTCCAAGCTCCCTCAACGAGTTCGCATGAATCGAAACGACGGAAAGTTGTAAGAAAATATGACCCTGAATATCTAAAGCTAGGATTCACTTGGAATCATGATACGATTGATCCGCGTCCTCAATGCGTGATTTGCTACGAAATATTAGCGAACGAAAGTATGCGCCCAAGTAAGTTGACGCGTCATATAGAAACGAAGCATTCCCATTTTACGAATAAGCCAGTAGATTTTTTTCAAAGAAATTGTTGGATATGAAATCTTCAAGAAATATTGTTTCACATTTCATTAATATTAATGAAAATGCTGTATATGCCTTGTACCTCATTAGCTTAAGGATCGCCAGAGCAGGAAAGCTTCATACCATTGGCGAAGATTTAGTGTTACCATCGATTAAAGATGCTGTTGGTGCGATGTTTGGAGAAAAAGAAGTAAAGGAAATCGAGCGCATACCACTGTCCAATAATACTGTTGCACGACGAATCGACGAAATGGCTGAATGGGCAGAGGACGAATTAATCCGGAGGGTAGTTTGTAGTAAATATTATACGCTACAACTAGATGAGTCTACTGACGTGCAAGGCCTATCTCAACTACTTGTTTTTGTGCGTTATATATGGCAAAACGACGCGCATGAAGATATCTTGTTCTGCAAGCCAATTAGTCGTGGAACGGCCGAGGAAATTTTCAATGCAATTGATTCCTATATAAAAGAGAAAGGTTTACAGTGGAAGAACTGTTTCGGTATATGCACTGACGGTGCGCGGGCTATGTGCGGGAAAAATAGCAGTGTCGTTACAAGAGTTCTTAAACAAAGCCCCTGTGCTTTGTGGACACACTGTAGCCTTCACAGAGAAGCACTGGTTTCAAAAGCATTACCTAATGATTTCAAAACAGTACTAAATACAGCTGTGAAAATTGTAAATTATATTAAAACAAAACCCTTACAAGCACGTTTATTTCAAAAGCTGTGTGAAGAAATGGGCAGTCTTCATACATCTCTTCTTCTGCATACGGAGGTACGTTGGTTATCCAGGGGGAAAGTACTGACACGATTAGTGGAATTACGCAATGAAGTTACAATTTACTTGGAAGGAAAAACTGAATATATTGAATCTCTACTGGACAAAGAATTCATTCTCAAGCTCACATACTTGGCGGATATTTTTTCGAAATTAAACGAACTCAGTTTGTATTTGCAAGGTTCAAACGAATCAGACATTTTTGCAGTTCACGATAGAATTCGAGCGTTTATGAAAAAGCTTATGTTGTGGAAAAGTTGTATTGAGGATGGCAAGTATGATTGTTTTGAAACTCTTGAAACTTTTATTATAGAAAACCAAGTGCAGCCAAAGACGAACATACTGTCTGCAATTTCCACTCATTTATCATTGTTAAAAAATAACTTTGATGCCTGTTTCGGGGAAGAGATGAAAAAGCTCGACTCGTTGAATTGGATTTGTAACCCATTTCAAGACCGCCTACCAAGTAGGATGTCAACAAAAGCAAGTGAAGAACTCATTGATTTATCAGAAGATACGTCACTGAAAAATAGTTTCAATCGCAAGCAGTTAACGAAATTCTGGCTCTCAGTTGCTGGGAACTATCCTTGCCTGTTTGATGAAGCTATAAAAGTCCTCCTCCCCTTCAGTACCTCATATCTATGTGAGGCCGGATTTTCGGCTATGATCAGCATTAAAACTAAATACCGAAATAAATTGGACCTATCAAACTCACTGCGATTAAAAGTAACTAAAATTGAAGTTGATGCTAAAGCTGTAATGACAAAAAATAGGAAACAAATACACCCTTCTCATTGAAATAACAGTCCTTGTAGGTATTTAAGTAATAAAAAATTGTAACTTAAAGTTGTTTTTTTTCTTTTTTGAAAAGTCCTTCATTCATATTTGTGACGCTTAAATTTCCATAGTGACTGTTTGTGAGCTAAAGTACAATATATGTTGTCTGTGATGATAACAAATTAATGTCAAATGAAAAAAATACTTTAAACAAAATAAACAGCCCGAACAAGTAAGACACCATTAAGTAGTTCCGTGACTCGCTACTAGGGAATCTGAGCGTTACCAATATTTTATGCCCCCTTTTTAAGACGGCTAAGAGGTGGGTCCCGAATTTGGCAGTTTTTGTTAGGTGGGTCGGAGCCCAGTCAACTTTGGGAACCACTGCTCTATACTGTTCTCGTCCGGGGCGTCACGGTGGCGTAGTGGGTAGCGCTGCTGCCTCGCAGCTCGGAGACCTGGGAACCTGGGTTTGCTTCCCGAGTCCTCCCTGCGTGGAGTTTGCATGTTCTCCCCGTGTCTGTGTGGGTTTCCTCCGGGCGCTCCGGTTTCCTCCCACAGTCCAAAGACATGCAGGTTAGGTGGCTTGGTGATTCTAAATTGGCCCTAGTGTGTGCTTGGTGTGTTTGTGGTGTGTCCTGCGGTGGGTTGGCAACCTGCCCGGGATTGGTTCCTGCCTTGTGCCCTGTGTTGGCTGGGATTGGCTCCAGCAGACCCCCGTGACTCTGTGTTCGGATTCAGCGGGTTGGATAATGGATGGATGGATGTTCTCGTCCGGGAAGTCCAAGTGAGGATGTGTAATCGAGAGACAGTGCTATCTGAGTGAAGTTCTCAATTGAAGGCTTGTCCAGGAGTTCTTTAAGTGAGGTAGAGAGCCAGCTTCAAAAAGAAGAGGGTCAAGCTGTCAGAAACCGGACTGATCACTCAAGAGGATGGAGTTCTCCTTTAGCTCAACTGGCTAACATGGCTATGCTCTGTATTGTTCTCGTCCGGGAAGTCCAAGTGAGGATGTGTAATCGAGAGATAGTGATATCTGAGTGAAGTTCTCATTTGAAGGCTTGTCCAGGAGTTGTTTAAGTGAGGTAGAGAGCCAGCTTCAAAAAGAAGAAGGCCAAGCTATCAGAAATCAGACTGATCACTCAAACTTTACATTGTTATAATCAGGGATTATTATAAAGATTTTCTGATCTCAAGATTTGCTGAAGATGGGAGTAGCGAGCGTAGTGAGGCTAAATGGAGAGAGCCTGCTTCAAAAACAAGATGGCATCTGACTGGACGAGAGGACGGGGCTTTCCTTTTACTTATAAAGATGGGCTCAGGGTTTCATCTGAATGCTTTCTTCGACTAGCCCTCCCTACACTAACCTTCTTAAAACAGTTTACTTTAATATGGGCTTGTGGGCTGTTCAGGGGTCTGTCCAAGCAGCATTTGGTGCATTACAGGAATCAGTGCGGTCCACTCAATAAGGCACATGCCAGCACTTCCATGGGGTACAATTACAATCCCCAGTTAACAAAATCTGCACATGCGTACATAGAGAAAAGCCACACCAACACAGAGAGAATGTGCACACTCTTCAGAATGACTGAACTTAAACTCGGGGTATGGGATTGGTGAGGGAGGCAGCATGAATCACTGTGCCCCCAGGCTGCCCACCACATATGTTTAAGAGGCATGACACTGTTTATAAAAAAGTTGCTCTGCACAGAGCTCCGCCAATTTGTGTGTTTCACCATTGGAGAATTTCCAAATGATTGTTTTTCTCCTCTTTCTCGTCTAAGGGGGTGATCCCATGTGATCTCATTAAACTTTTTTTTTTCTCATTCTTTCTTTGAGCAGCTTCGCTCTCTTCCAGGAGCCATTGCGCCATGCGCTTTCACAGTCAGAATCGTCGAAAGGCTCCTGCCGATGCTTACCTCCCTCCGCCGCCAGTTTCTGCTGTTGCAAGCACTTCTTGACACACCGCCTGGGTTTATCCCAGCAAAGCAGAGGTGCGGCGGTCAATTTCAGGAATGCTTAAGAAAAAAACAAAAAAACGGAATCGTCTGAAAAATGAAAGAATCAGCAGGCTTTTTTTTTTCATTCCTCTCTTTTCACTTCATAAATGAAGTCAACAGGAGCTGTTTCTGCAGGTTGAGCGTCACCTTAGGGGGATACATTTGTTGGTGAGAATTTAATTTCAGCGCCTTTGTGATTGAATATAAATATTTGTAACCTTTAGTACATTTTTATGGCGTTAATTTCTAATATTTTGTTTTTTTAATTACACATTATACATGGCCTTAATTGATTTTTTTCCCCGCCTACACACTTCGAGTGCTGCTTACTTTTATACACGTATGGGACGAAACTGGGGAGAAAACACGCCAATGGGGTTTCACAATGTTAAAGCCCACCTGTCTGATTCTACAGGGTCCTGTGCCGGCACGTTTTAAAAAACAAGTAACATCAATAAAGCAACTGCAAAGATTGAGGACTGCAACAACTAATCGATGTGATCGACAAGAATCAGTGAGGAACGTAGTCACCAATGAATTTAGATACCACGTAGTGGCCTTGTCAAGTATGACATATGGTGAATATAAAATGTGGAAGCTTTCACAACATTAAATCCCAGTGGATTTAAGTTGGCTTTCATGACACTAATCAACAGAAAAAGACCCTTTAATGTCAAAGATAAGACAGATTAAATACAAATATAAAATACAAAATAACTGATCTCACCAAAGTCATCATCACAGGTGATCGGTTTGAAAATTCACATAATTAGTTCAATGGAGATCAGCTGTCTAGACTGTAGTCCAGGGGTCCCCAACTCCAGTCCTGGATGGCTGCAATGGCTGCAGGTTTTCGTTCGAACCCTTTTCTTAATTAGTGATCTGTTTTTGCTGCTAATTAACTCCTTTCCTTTCATTTTAGTTGACTTGTTTTTAAGATTTGTTTCCCTGAATTGCCTCATTTGATTCCTTAAACAGAAATGAAATGTGCAGTGAGTGAGCCAAGAGAAGACCAACTAAGTCAGGGCCTCAAACTCCAAACAGGTTCACTCCAACCAGTTACTTAATTAGGCGCAGAGTCTTGTTGTTAATTAAACTTGTTCTTTAATTCCACGGCTTGTTGCTACTCTCATTGTACAATAGCAGACATTTCTGAAACTGTCAATTTTCTCTTTTCAAAGAGCACTGCTAAAATGTTTTGGTGACCTGAGCAGATCAACATTGCTGAGACCTTCACGTTTCTTTATTTTCAGATATTGTATGATGGACACCAGTTGTTTTGGCTCATTTTGTATCTCATTATTGTTTGGCTGCTAATTAAGGAAAAAGAAACAATTAAGGGGTCTGAGTCTTCAAGAGCAAGTCAATTAAAATGAATTCAAAAGAAGTTGATTAGCAGCAAAAACAGGTCACTAATTAAGGAAAGAATGAAAACCTGCAGCCACTGCGGTCCTCCAGGACTGGAGTTTGTAAACCCTGCTGTAGTCTAAATGCACCTAAAAGCTGGAAATGGGGCCAACTTGTGGTGAGTCACTCTGGTGGGCTAACGTACCCAATGAAGACCAAAGCAACTCTGTGAAAACACAATTGAAAAACACAAGTCAGCGGATGGAGATAACAAAAAGGTCCAAGTCACTGAATATCCCATGGAGTCCATTAGGAAGAAACCCTAAGCCTAACCTTAACAACGCAGCAGGGAATCTGAAGAGGTTAGGCAAAATCTGCAAAAAAGTGACTAGCGAGGGATGCCCCCCATGAGGCCTGTGAGAACTGAAGGGGTGACAAGCTACAATATTAAAGATTGGAGAGACTGAGCTTTCAGAAGCTGCAGCAGGGGAGCTTCACCAGTCACAGCTTTATAGGGAGAGTGGCAAAGAGGAAACACACACAGGACGTCTTGGCCAGAGTTGGTCAGAAGGCATGTGGGAGACTCTGAAGTCCACTGGAAGAGGGTTGTACGGTGTGATGAGACCAAAGTTGAGCATTTTTGCTACTTGCAATGTACAGCCTATTGGCTTCTAAGAAATTAGACTGACAGAGTCCAAAAAGTCAAATGAAAACACTAAATGTCATATGTCGTAAAAAGCACTCTAGCCCAACATGCATTTTGATTTTTTCATCACGTCTTAAATGGAGGAGCCAGTGTATAAGTCAGGTATCGGAATCTTTACATTAATTGTTAGTAAATGGAAGAGAATTAGTTAAAACATATGTTGTTTTTTATAACCACATGCTTTATTGGATAATGTAAAGGGCACCAAGACAGTCAAGCAGACACACCTCAGTGCCAGCTTCACGGCTGGATGTTTAAAGTGCAGCTTTTGTGAGTGACATCAAAATTTCAGTTTCAATTCAAGTGAATTGTGAATTTTGTGATGCCTTGTGGGAAGGTAAGATAGACAACCAAATGATGATTGGGTTATTTTCCAGTTTTTGTTATCACTGTGCAAGGTTATTATAGTTTTGCCTTTTTATATTAGTTTTTATTTCTACATTTTTTTCTGACCTTACTTGGAAATTCAGTTTAGTTTTAGTTTTCCTTCATCGTGTATTTTAAGTTTTAATTTACCGGTAGTTTTTATTTCACAAAGACAATTCTATTTTATTTTTATATATTAGTTTCAGTTTTACTTTTAGTAATTATGGTACGGTTAAAGAGATACTATGGAGTTTAGTTTCGTGTCACAGTCAGACAGAACTGTACACTTAACGGATTTGGATATGAGTTTAAAAGCTTACTACACTACAAGGTATACTATCTGGTTTTATTTTTGTCTGTTAAAAAAAAGCATAATCAAAACCAGATACTAAATATGAACAATTTTACACACTTTCATAATTTTTAAAACATTGTTTATGTAATTTGTGCTGAACAAATCTGTACTGACTGTTGACACTTTTTATCTTTTCCTTTTTTGCCCAGAATGGGCCAATTTGTAATGACATTTAGGTGAATTTTAAGTTTGAGTGTTTTTAACTCTGGATGTCTACAGCACACAGCATTTCCTGCTCTAAGACAATGTGCTTATAATGAATGCCTTCAATATTGCATTCAAAAATCTCCCATACTGGGCTTTGGTATTTTCTACCAGCCATATTGATCTCTGATTCCATCTCAGGCACAGAAAATTTATAGACAGAATTTTCCCGCCTGCAGGCCTGAAAAGATATAAAAAATCAGAAAACAGATTCTATTATGTTCTGACAGGTGTGATCATGAAAATCACGGGGGTTTAGGAAGAACAGGGCTGTTAGACTTGAATCAGTGTGCAGATCCCACCTACCTATATTGAAGGAAACAAAGAAAAACAAGCATTTAGTGTCAAGGTTAGGGGCAGTGAGACTTGAACAGTAAACCCTTAATGAGCAGAACAAGAGCAGGTAATAGGAGTGTGGACGGGCACAAAACAACAGAGACAGAAACTGAGATTAAGAACAATATATACATTATCTAAACCTGTTTATCCAGAGCAGAATGGCAGGAAACCTGGAAACTACCCCTGCAGGTTTGGATGCAAGGCAGGAAAAATCCCTGGTATGCAATATGTATGATATGGCTGATGTTAAGAACAAAAAGAATAAGATATTTCAACTATCTACTTTGAGAGAGAGAGAGAGAGAGAGAGAGAGAGAGAAAATTTTAAAAAAGGGGCACAAATATTTTAACATATAATTCTGCTACTGGATTATTTTCACAATATCAGGTATTTTGAGCTATACATGTCTT